>NW_006399774.1:15160776-15171981 GCF_000299155.1 Elephantulus edwardii
CAGGTTGACCAGACGGTTGACGCCAGCTTCTGCTTCGGCGGAATAATTTTGACAGATCTGAGAGCTCATAGTTGGTCGAGGTTTTGGGGCTAACAAAAAAAAGGTGTTAGCTGGTCCCGAAAATAGGAGATGGTTGAGGTGGTCCCGAGGTTACGCCTGGAGGTGACGTTGGAGGGTAGTCGGAGGTTGGAAGGGGGGAAGTCGCCGGGTCTGTTCCGTCCAAACACTGTTGAAGCAAGAGACAGATCCACGGGACCGCTGGGGAACTCTGTTTTTGCATTTTTAAACCCAAACCAAACACACTTCTGCCAAGTGCACTCAGACTCACAGAGACGCTTGATCGAGCCTCTGAGGCTGTAAATCTTTACAGGAGAAAACTGCTCACTTTTCTGCTGCAGAGCAACTGGATTGGAACTGCTGATCTTTCGGTTAGCAGTTCAACTCAGAAAGCACTATGTTGTTAGAGCTTTGCTCCCTCTGTACTTGCTGCCGTTAGGACAGAGTCATAGCTGCCAGGGGGTTTGTGCAGACTGTCACACAGGAGGAGACTGCACTGCGCAGGCTGTAAATCACACAGGAGACTGCACTGTGCAGGCTGTAAATCACACAGGAGGAGACTGCACTGCACAGGCTGTAAATCACACAGGAGGAGACTGCACTGCACAGGCTATAAATCACACAGAAGGAGACTGCACTGCACAGGCTGTGAATCACACAGGAGGAGACTGCACTGTGCAGGCTGTAAATCTCACAGGAGGAGACTGCATTGCGCAGGCTGTAAATCTCACAGGAGGAGGCTGCACTGCACAGGCTGACCGTCACACAAGAGGAAACAGCACTGCGCAGGCCGTAAACCACACAGGAGGAGACTGCACTGCACAGGCTGTAAATCACACAGGAGGAGACTGCACTGCACAGGCTGTAAATCACACAGGAGGAGGCTGCACTGCACAGGCTGACCGTCACACAGGAGGAAACTGCACTGTGCAGGTTGTAAATCACACAGGAGGAGACTGCAAGTCTTCTTTTGTGGAGCAGCTGGTGGATTTGAACCTCCAGAGTAGCGTCACCTTGGGGTTAGTGTTGCCACGCCCTGCGGACTGTGCCATAAGGGCTCTGTGAGACAGGAGTGACCATGTTGGTGGATTTCTCCAGCAGCAAGCACTTAGGGCGGCTTCCGGTTCACTGTAGACACAGGAGGGTCTTTTCTTGTAAGGCTGTGATGCTTTATGAGCAATAACCTTGAACATAAAATTAAGGTGACACCAAGGGCAGAGGTTAATCGGACTGATGGTGATGCTCATTGTCTGGGCTCTGCAGGAACCGAGCAGCTCGTCCAAGAGGCCAATCATGTGAGCACCTGCTTGTGAGGTGACGGCTGCACAGGGAGGGTCGTGGGGCTCACTCTGTTGTCTACGACTCACAGAGACCCTGTGAATCACAGATTAAAACCGTGCCCCGCCTGGCACCTCCTCGCCATCTCCCCTACGCTGGAGCCCATTGTCACAGTCACCGTGCCAATTCACCTCCTTGAAGGTCTTCCTCTCTGTCAGTGACCCTTCATCTTCTCAAGCATGATGCTCCTCTTCAAGGAATAGTCTCTCCTAGAAACATTCTAGGAGTAACATGCTTAAGTATTACAGATAAAGTTTTGCCACTTTTGTCTCCAAGGAGTCGGGCTGCATTTTCTCTGAGGCATAACTGTTTTTTTTCTGTTAACAATCCATTGGATGTTCAGTGCTCTTCTCCAACACCACAGCTCAAGGGCATCAATTCTACTTCTGTCATCATTACTACTTCTGTCACTCTCCAGCTCCCAGATTCACAGCAAGTGACTGGAAAGACCATGGCCTGAGTCAGGTGCTCCTTAGTCTTTAAGTTGATATCACTGCTCTCCAGGACTTTAGAGAGGTCCCTGACAGCAGACTTTCCCATTGCAACATGTCTCCTGCTCTCCTGCTGGTGCCAAGGATGGTGATTGTGGATCCAAGTACCAAGGAATTGATGACAGTCTCAAGCTGTTCTCCATCAGTCAAGATGTTGCCCACTGGCCCAGTGGTGAGGACTTTTGTCTTCTTGATGTTGAGATGTAATCCATATATAGCCTTTGATCCTCTTTAGCAATAACAACAACGTCAGTCTGGAGATTAAGGTGCGCCTGATACAGGCCATGGTCTTTGCAATCACTTGCTATGCATCAGAGAGCTGGACAATAATTAGGGATGACAGAAGGAAAATTGATGCCTTTGAGCTATAATGTCAGAGAAAAGTATTGAATATACCATGGACTGCTAAGAAAATTAACAGGTTTGCCCTAGAGAGGGTGAAGCCAGACTGTTCCTTTAAGGTAAGGATCCTGAAACTTCTTCTGACATACTTTGGACATGCTGCAAGGAGGGACCAGTCCTTAGAGAGGGACATCATGCTCGGGAGGGTGGAGGGACAGCGCAGGAGAGAAGACCCTTGATGAGATGGATTGATTCAGTGACTGGGGTAATGGGGGTAGGTGTGTCGGAGATGGTGAGATTGGCACAGGATAGGGCAGAGTTTAGAGCTGTTGTACACAGAGTCTCTATGAGTCACAGGTGACTCGACGACACGTAACATCATCGTCATCATCAACAACAACAACAAAACACAATAGTGGCATTAAGAAGTATGTTGAGAAGGACTGACATGTGACACAGAGAGCACATGTTGTTTTGAAAATGGCCCTGATTGTTGCTGGACTCCAGGTTGCCACAAATCTTCAATGCCTGTTAACAAAGGGCAATCTTCGTGAAGCATCATAGAGAGCAGAATGAAACAAGCGCATATTCAGGGAAGACTGGTCAGCTTCCACCGCTGGCCAGTGACAGAGCTTGACACACCCAGCTCCAGGCCTGCGCTTCTTGGCCATCGCTCAGCGTCACCTGTCATCATCAGCAGAGCGCTCATGGGATTGAAGCTTCTGCTTGATTTCCTGTCAGTCCACATGCATCCACATCAGCACGGACACACTGTGAAGTTGAGGGGAGTCTGCAGAGGAATACAGGGAGCAGCTGAGAACATCCAAGGGGCTGCTGGTGGCCACAGTGGAGATCTCTGCAGCCCCTACAAAGAATGACCCTCCGTACAAAGCTTTGATCCCTGAAGTCAAATGCTCTCTGTATAAAAGCCCAAGCTCTTTGTGCCTGTTTTCTGTCACGACAGCCTCTATTTTATTTTATGATGTGTCGCTTATTTTTCTTTCATGGCTCTGAAGTCCTGTGTTAAAAGAACAGGTGAGAATCAAATGGCTTCATAGGACCCCTCCTACAGCCAAGGGGAACATCAAAAGAACCAGTCTCACGTTAGTGCTTCCGTGGGAGGCGTGGGATGTTTTCCTCTTAGGCATCTGGCTTCCCAGAAGGTGGCAGCAGTGATACATGCAAGATTCGGCCTCTGAGTGTTAAAAATAGCCCATCCCAGGAACAGGGCTCCCCATGGGGTGACCAGCCCCTGATACATGCAAAACTCGTTCTGACAAGACAGGGCCACAGGATGGGGAGGGTGCCGGATTAGGATGCGTGGAAACGTGATTGGGGAAAGAAGAAAAGTGGGCTTATTTCCATCAGCCTCGTGTCTGGGTGGGTCTCACCATGGGTGGGAAGCAACCTTAAATGGAGCCAATGTTCTCCATGCGAACAGACGGAGCCAAGACGCTACACGCCTTCTCAGCGCGACTGCTGTCAGGCGCCCTGGAGCTGACCCCATGAACCACAGCTCTGAGTGTGCCCTCACCTGTGCCATCCTCGTCATCTCGGATCTGCATTGTTCCAGTCAAGGTGCCAACCCATCTTGTGATGGCAACTAACAACAACAACTACAGTCCCCCAGAGCTCGCTTAACAACCAGGCTAGTTGGTAGGAATGAAGTGTAAATGGGATTCTGAAGCCTCCAATAGTACCTGACTATGACGCGCAGCCTGCATTAATCACCTAAACGGGTCTGCTCCGCACTGTTAGCATCCGCCTCCAGGCCTCACGGGCAGCGGGTACCACCCTCACCGGGCGCCCTGGTCAAGGGGATCGAATCCAGCTCAGCTTTCCAACACTGCCGATCATTAACCGCCCATTCAAACACTGCCATTAATTAGTGAACGTGTTTGAAATCGGCCATCCATTAGTGAAATGCACAGCATATGTCTTCTATAATTTTTAACTGGTCTCTAATCCTGGTGACCTTATCATTTACAATCTGTACAAGGCACTAGACTCTGTAAAAGCAATTCCATGACTCCAGCAGAAACGCGGCTCCGAGCCATATGGCGATCTCAGTCTAATTTGTCCCTGGTGCCCATGGGCATCGGATGTTCTCTATCACATTGGGGACCACTGCTTCCTCCCAACACCTGGGCAAACACTGTTCTGAGAGCCTGGGGCCTTTGAAGGGGTCTAAGATGCGGACCATCTTGGGGTAACTCTGGTAGCAGAACTCAGAGACTTTTGTCTTCTCAATGACCAGCCAGCATTTTATTGTTGTGTTGCTGGTGCTCTTGGGTTGGCCCCACTTTGCATGGCCCCCGCCTCACGTGCCCCACCTTGCATTACCCCCACCTACGGTGGAACCAGACCCTGCTCGACCCTGCCCCACCCTGACAATTGCTGCCACACTTGAAGTCCATTGTGGTCACTGTTTTAATCCATCTCACAGGGGTCTTCCTCTCACTCATCTTTATTCTGATTGAGGAGTTCCACAGGTACCTGGTGGCATGGTGCGCTCCAGGGCCCGCTGTGAGCCAAAAGGTTGTGAGTTCAAATTAACCAGCTACTTATCCAGAGCATTCTTCTCACCACGGGGCCAACTGACAGCATCATGATAGACAGTAAAGAGTTTGCTATTGTTAACAGCTTTTGTTTGCTTGGCTCCACAATCAGACTCTTGGTACCAGCAGCCAGGAAATCAAAAGATGAGCATTGGAAAAATCTGTTGCCAGAGACCTTCAGAGTACTGAAGAGCAATGACATCAGTTTAGAGACTAAGGTGCACCTGATACAGGCCATGGTCTTTGCAATTACTTGCTATGCATCAGAGAGCTGGACAATATCTAGAGATGATAGAAGAAGAATTGATGCCTTTGAGCTGTAGTGCTGGAGAAGGGTATTAAATATACCAAGTCTGTCTTGGAGAGGGTGTAACCAAGTTTTTCCTTGGAGGCAAAGATTCTGAAGCTTCGTCTGACATACTTTGGACATGTTTCAAGGAGGGACCAGTCCTTGGGGAGGGATGTCATGTTTGGAAGGGTAGAGGGACAGCACAAGAGAGGAAGACCCTGGATGAGATGGATTGACTCAGTGTGGGGAAATGGGGGTAGGTGTGTCAGAGACAATGAGGTTGGCTCAGGATAGAGCAAGGTTCACAGCTGCTGTCTAGAGGGTCGCTATGAGTTGAAGTTGACTTGATGGCACATAACAACAACAACAACATCCAGAGGAAGAGGGGCAGCCTCCGTTCATCCAGATCGACAGCCTTGCCAAGCTCAGGGAGGGTCAGCGTCAGCCTCAGTCGACTCTCTGGCCCTGGGTTTAGTGGGTGTGGGACCGTGAGAGCTGGGCTTTGAACAAGTCAGCTAATTCGACATGTGGCGGAGAATGTGCCTTTATTTTCACCCATTTTGATAAACGGAGCCTACAGCTAAACAAGACCCCTGGAGAATGGCTGTGGTTTTATAGGAATCACCGGGGCATTTTGGAAGGTTAAGGTGCAGTCTTTCGAAGGTGGAAATGCACGTTCTCGACAGAGGTTTAATTAGAAGGAACTGGAGCACAGTCCGGCTCAGGAGAGCCTGCATCTCTAACCCCGTTCAGAGCTCAGGAGAGCCTGCATCTCTAACCTCGTCAGGCGTCCAGGTGCTTCTCTCTGAAGCAGTCGTTTTTACACATAAATCTCGTGAGGTGGAGTCGATCTGGCCTCATGGCTGCCTCGTCTGTGTCAGAGAACTATGCTCCAGCCCAAAACTTCCGACAGGATGATGGTTTTGGGAATTAGATCCAGGCCTGTCTTCTGAGGCACTTTAGGTCGTATTCAGACCCCCAGCCCTGTGGCTGTCCTTGGGCTCTTCGAAGGTTTGCTGAGCCCCTCTCCCCCTCACGCGCGCCTCTGGTAAGATTAGTGACCTGCAGTCTGATGCTCGCTCCAGAATCCTCTTCTCAGGGAGAGCTTTGCTCCTGAGGTGGGGCTTTGTCTCTTTGATGTGAACACTGGAATCCTGATCTGTGTTCACACTTCAAGTCAAGTCTGTGCTCATGACTGAAGCCCAGGTGAATCCCAGGGACCGTGCAGACGCTGCTCAGGCCTCAGCTTCCAGAATGTTCTCAAAGGCTCCACCGCTCAGCTCTTTGTCCTCTAGGTTCCACTGTATTCACGCCTGTCCTTCACCCCTGCCCCTTACCCCTGCCCTGTACGCCCTACCCCGCACCCCTGTCCCTCACCGCTGCCGCTCACTCCTACTCCTCAATTTCTACTTCTCAACCCCTGCCCCTCACCACTTCCCCTCTCCCTACCTCTCACCCCTGCTCCTCACCACTTCCCCTCTCCCTACCTCTCACCCCTGCCCCTCACCTGAACTCCTCACCCCTTTCCCTCATCTCCTGCTCCTTACCTCTTGTTCCTCACTTCTGTTTCTCACCCCTGCCTTTCACCTCTATCTCTCATCCCTGCCCCTCACCCTTGCTTCTCACCCCTTCTTCTCACCCCTACCGCTTGCTTAACCCTGCCCCTCACCTCCGTCCTCACCCTTGCATCTCATCCCTGCCCTTCGGGCTCATCTGAGATTCCACTTCCACCTGGGAGAAAAGCGAGGTGAGGGCCCTGGGCCTGTGGCCTCTTCCCTCACGCATCTCTCTGGAGCGAAGCCAGTCAATGCTTCTGTTTTTGCTCTTAAGCAGCATAAAGGTGACTCCCAGCAGGAGCTGCTTCCTAATGGAGGGACATTACTCACATTGTCCCCCGATAAGCATCTTGGTTCTGAGGAGCCATCAACACTCCCAGAGAACATCCCCGTGGAGACCCCCAGGGGCCCTGTTCACCCAGCCTGCCTTCCACAGCCCGGCCCTACGGCTACCTGCCAGCACGAGATAACAAGGGCCTCCCAGGCCTTCAGAGCCACAGGTGCTGCCACTGCCCTAGGTGACGTGAGAAATGTTATCTGTCAGCACCACTCACATCCTGGAGAGTCTAAATGAGAGAATAAACCCCAGCTTAGACGAACTCTCCGTGCATGAGCTTCTCCCCTAATCTTACTGCTCTGTTAAAGGGACAGAAAGCCAGCTGATTAAGTGACCCCTAAACAGCCAAGCATCAAACAACATGCTGTACTGGGAAAATCTGTTGCCAAAGACGTCTCTAAAGAGCAAGAGCTACAAAGACCTCTCTAAAGAGCTATAGAGTAAGGCTGTCAGTTTAAAGACTAAGGTGCAGCTGGCTCAAGCGATGCTATCTTCAACTGCTTCACATGCACATGAAGGCTGGACGATGAATAAGGAAGACCAGATAAGTGACGCCTTCGAGGTGTGCTGTTGGAGAACACTGAGTATACCAGAGACTGTCAAAAGAACAATTTGTCTTGGAAGGCGTTCAACCAGAGTGCTTAGAAGCAAGGAAGGCTCCATCTCACATACTTTAGTCATGTAATGAGGAGGGATCCACTCCTGAGCTCTGGTGGCCCAGAGGTAAGAAGCTGTGCTGCAATCCCAAAGGCTCATAGATCTAACCCATGGGCTGCTCCACAGGAGAAGTGAGCGCTTTCCTCCCACGAGACTGCTCCCCTGTGAAAATCACTGTGGTGTCGGCAAAGGGTTGGTTCTGACCTGAAATCACATGACCACAGCCTCTGAAAGTGGACGCACCCTTGCAAAAGTCAAGGGTCAAAGAAGGTAAGGAAGACCCTCAATGAGATGGACTGACACAGGGGCCCAACAAGGGGTTGAGGACAGAAGAGGTTGTGTAGACGGTGTGCACATGGGTGGAGCGTCAGTCTGGTTCACGGAGTCGCTCTGAGTCACAGCCAGTGAAACGGCCCCGAGCAACAAGCAGCACAGGGCTCCCAGGTGCCTCAGGGCTGCCCACAAGGACAGTGGGTCCTGGCAAGGGAAACAGAACGCCAGCCACACAGGGGGCCTCTTGACTAATAATATCGTTCATCCCAACTAGCAATGTCGTAGGAGGGTGCAGATGCGCACTGCCTGGCACTCTGTCTTCCCCACAATCACCTGCACACAGATCCACTGTGACATGCAGACTTTTCCTTGCCAACCCGAAGGTGCGTAGTTCGAGTCCACCAGCTGCTCTGCAAGAGAAAGATGGACAATCTCCTCCCCTGTGACTTATAGCCTCTGAAAATATGCTGGAGGGTCAGCTACGGGTTGGTTCCAACTCGATGGTTCATAACTACAAACAACAATATGCTTCCTAAGCTTGGAATATAATGTTAGGTTCTGTCGAGCAGAGTACATCTCACGGTGACCCTGTGAATAACAGATCCGAGCCTGTGCGAGGCTTATGTCACCCTCATCATCTCTGACACACCGGAGCCCGTGGCTGCAACCACTGTGTCCATCCATTTCGACGGGCGTCATCCTCTCTTTCACTGACCCTCCACCTTCCAAGAACGATGTCCTCTCCAAGGAATAGCATCTCTAGCAACATCCCTCAAGTGTAAGAGACGAAGCTTTGCCATCTTTGCCTCCAGGAGCACTGTGGCTGCACCTTCTCCAGGACATAGCTGTTAGTTGGCCGTCCACGGGATACTCAACACTCTTCTTCAACACCACAACTCAAAGGCATCAATTCTTCTTCTGTCATCCCTATTTAGGGTCCCCAGCTCTCAGAGGCATAGCAAGTGACTGAGAAGACTGTGGCCTAAGTCAGGTGCACCTTACTCTTCAAACTGATGTAATTGCGTCTCAGTAGTCGGAGAGGCCCCTCACAGCAGGCTTGCCCACCCATTGCAACACGTCTCCTGATCTCCTGATTGCTGGCACCCAGGACCTGAATTCTGCCACACACACGTAGGAGTGGTTTGTGCCACTCATGCCAAGGAACCATCCTCTGACTTGTGATGTTGTGTATGGGTGGAGAGCTGCCTGGTCCATGTCACCCCCATAACATTTGCAGGTTGGGTTGTTGTGACTCATAAGGTTTCACGGACTGGTCTTTGGAAGTAGTTTGCCAGGGCTTTCTTCCTGGTCTCAGTCTGGAACCACACCAGAACCATACCACGGCTGTCGTGTTGACTCTGCCTCCTGGTGGCCCCGCAGGACACAGAAGTGCTTCCCCACAGCCTGTCCACGGAGGGTGAGAATGGCACTGCTGAGCCACCTGTGTCCCCAGCATGGAGCAGAGGTTAGAGAAAGGCTGGAGGAGATGGCGAAGGAAGGAGATGGACATTCAGACGCTGTAACTTGGGAAGGGCTCGTGACCCTGGTGACATCTGGGGTCCAGAATAGAACATCCTACACAATGAGCCAATACCATCTGTGTGGAGGAGACCAGCTGCATACTGATACTATTCTTGTGTCATGACATTGGTCAAGAACACCACTGCCACAGAGCCGATGCCGACCTCCAGAGGCCCTGAGGACAGAGAGGAGCTGTTCGGAGGCGTCCAAGTCGGAAAACGTTTATGGAGCTGACTGTCCCATCCTTCTCCTGAGGAGGCGGCTGGTGGGCTCAGGAAAGTCTGACGACCTTCTGGTAGGAGCCCAGAGCTGCCAGGGTCTGAATTATGGTGGGATCTGGAGAACGAGGCCTCAGAACAAAAGTCCAGGTACGATTGCATGTAGGGGGGCAATGTTCCGTGTCTCACACTCAACTTAGGCAGTTTTAGTAGCCTTGATGGTATCGAACTGCTATTTGAAAGGCCAGTGGTTCAAATCCACCTGCCGCTTCAAGGGTGGAAGATGGACAGTTTCCTCCACAGAGACTCACAACCTTGGGAACCCGGCGGAGGGTCAGGATGAGAGCTGACTCAGTGGCAGTGGGCGGTGACTGAGTGGGTTAAGTGTTGGGCTTCTAACTGAAGGTCTGGTGGTTCGAGCCCACCATATGCTCCAAGGAGAAAGTCTGTGCCTGCAAAGCTCTCCACCCTGAAGAACCGATAGGGCAGTTCTGCAGGGCCGCTGGGAGTCAGGACCAGCTCAGTTCAGCCAGCAGTGGTTTTGCAGCGTGGGGGTTTTGCCAGGCCAGTTGGGAGGTGACCACAGAGGCTGGGAAGGGCTGGCTGGGAGTGTACAGCTGCTGTCTGCCATGCAGGGGGTGGAGTCCTGCTCTGTCACCTCTAAACCCGAGTGACGTTGGGCCCAAGGATTTAACCCAGAGGAGATTTCTGCAGGCTGAATACGGGAACAAAGCCGCTTGCTGGAGAGGAGACGCAGCACAGGCAGAGGCCCTGCGGGACCTCCAGAGTGCCCTAGTTTTTTTTCTTACATAAACAGCAAATTCAATTTGACGTACTTTGTGCATTCACCTCTTAACCTTTCCACTTGGTATCTAATCTGGTCATTTAAAGACACCCCAAGTTTAGGTTGACACTCTTCAAAGGAAAACGAGGGCTGCCACTGACACACATCAAGTGTTTTTCTCTCCAATCCATTAGAGACGTAACATGGGTTCCTCTGGAGTGAGACAAGGCCTGAGCTGAGGACGCGCTGATCTTGGAGTGCGTGAATCATTCTCCTTTTGAGCTGTGGCCTAGTTAGCTTCACAATGTCGGCAACAACAGCATGCTGAGAACATGCCCTAAATAGCATGACAAAGTGGCTTCTTAAGCGGTATTTAGCCCAAAGGAAATGTGTCCTAGGCTGACGGCAATACAGTGAACTTCAGAAAGCATTTAGAAACCCTCTCGCCTCCCACCCTCCAGCAATTTCCATTCTATTAGGGTAACTGATACGTCTTGAAGAAAGTGCAGCCAGAGTGCACCTTAGAGGCAAAGATAGTCAAGCTTTGTCTCACATACCTTGTGCATGTTGCTAGGAGAGGTTATTTCTTGGAGGGGGACATCACGCTTGGAAAGGGGGAGGGTCAGCGAAAGAGAGGAAGACCTTTGACCAGGTGGGTTGACACAGTGACTGCCACAGTGGGGGCAAGTGTGTCAGAGATGTGAGGATGGCACAGGATAGGACGGGGTTCAGATCTGTTGTTCATGGGGTCACTATGAGTAGTACTTGACTTGGTGGCACACAA
>NW_006399774.1:15172188-15195542 GCF_000299155.1 Elephantulus edwardii
CAACAACCAACAACCACCACCAACCACCAACCACCACCAACCAACAACCACCAACCAACAACACCCACCACCAACCAAAAACAACCAACAATAACAACAACCAACAACAAATATCAACAACCAACAACCACCACCAACCACAACACCACCACCACCACCAACCACCACCAACCACCACCAATCAACAGCAACCACCAACAATAACCAACAAAACCACCAAGAACAACAAACAACAACAACAGCAGCAGCACAGTTTTCTCTCCTGACATTCAAGAATGGCAAAGAAGTTCAAATGTGTGAGCATGACGGGTTTCTGTTGGTCTCCGCCCCGTGCTGAGCTGCACTCTGTAATTCCCACAAGGATGGAGAACTTGCATGCTCAGTTGGTGAGTTATGAGGTCAACATGACCATGAAGAAGAACCAGGAGATGCTCACTAGATCCGATGGAGGCGTTGTAACCAATCTCACTGAGTAAACGCAAGACTTCCCTACTAGCTTGTTGTTGCGTAGTGCCATCCAGCTGACTGTGACATAAGTGACTCTGTGAACAATGGATTGAAACCCTGCCCTCTCTGTGTTGAAGGTTCCCTCACTTTGGGAAGGCGGCTGCACCTACCTGCATTATTCCACCAAAGCTTTTCCTTCAGACTTTGGGAATGTGGGGTGATGCGTGCACTGCGCATCAGGCCAAGGGGTGTGGATCACTTGATATGTCTAACAAAATACGATGCTGAAGACTGAATCTCTTTCTCCCAGGAGTGGACATTTAAGATCTTTAAATGATATTTCCAGATGAGAAGAGTGTGCTATGCTTGCCATTGTGGTGTTGTTGTTGTTGATTGCCTTTGAGTCGTACACGACTCATAGCGACCCTATGAACAAAAGGCTTGAAGCCCCTCTACAACTATCGACATTTATCATAGTTCATAGAGTTCCTGGAGGCATGTTATTTAGGAAGTGGATGCCACTCCTGCTTCCAAACTGTCATAGAATGTTATTGGCTGAGTCGCCTGCGATGCATAGAGACCCTATGTGCCATTAAAGGTCTTTATATTTTAGAAAATATTGTTTCCTTTTTTCTACCCTGAGCCAGATCTCCATGGAAAATGAAGATCCGAGATGAAATTATCTTAATGATTAAAAACTATGCCAATGGTGATTATTAGTAGATTATAAACAGAAATACGCTGACAGCAGAAATGTCAGATCATGAACTATTTGTCAGACAAGGAGAGGAGGGATGTGGGGAAGGCCTCTGCGTTCCTGGGGGCAGGCCCGTTCTCAGGGAACTAACTGCCTTGTGAATTTTGCACTGAAAGCCCTTGTCCGTTCAAAGGGAAGCTGCTGTTGGCTGAGTATTTTTAGGTTTCAGAATCGGTCAACAGAGCCACAGAAAAACGTCACTATAAAAATGAAAGCCAGCCTCAACCTTGGTACGATGCTGGCGATAAACAGCAACACACGGCTAAGCATGTAAAGTCCGAGTGGTAGCCAGCTCCCCCTCTCGCCCGCCCCCCTCGGCCCCTCAGTCTCCAGTGGCTGAGTCAAGAAGGCCCCACTCCCGCTGGGTTCACCTTTTTTCATTATCCAGGTTCTTGCTGTTCTCACAGATCAATAGGGCTACTCTGTATCTATATAAATCTGAGTAGCAGATACTCTCATAAAGTTCACCCTGTCTTGCTTTTCAGCTGAGAAGCAGAATTGAAAAATATTTCAGGGACTATTTGAGACAGGAAGATGAAATTTTTTTCTTCTTCTGTGTGCTGTGAATAAGTGTGCCAAGCCGGGCACTGACGTCCTTATGAGCGCATGAAGGGCTAAGTTGTGGGGACAGCACACGGCACAGGCTGGGATTGATTTCTTCTCCCTTAGGGTGCCCTTCTGCCCACGAAGGAGTAGATGTGGAGGACATGCAGTGTGTGCAGTCACGTGCGTGCACGTGCATGCATGCATGTTCCCTACGGGTACAACATGCAGACTTGCCTGCACACAGGATGCATGCAAGTGTCCTCCAGGCGGCCTCTAAACCCCGGGGACTCCATGCAGAGCAGAATGAAATGCCTCCTGCTCCTCTAGCATCTCCATGGGGTTTTCATTGATTGATTTGCTAGAATGCCAAGCTAGAAGCTCTGCTCAAACTTGCAGAGCTTCACATGGCACCAGCCCCCACTGACAGCTGATCGCTGTGTATGAAGCTCTTTGAGGAGAGAACCTGGGTCTCCCACATTGAAGCCGAAGAGAATTCTGTCACTGAATTGCCATTCACATCCCGACCTACTGTGGTCTAGTCGATTCTGACACATGACAACACCCCACCAGGGTCCTGCGGCTGTGGTGGATTTGAACTTAGCAGCTCAACATGAAATTCACTGCGAAGGAAGCAGCTGGAGTCCTCTGCTATGACTGAAACAGAGAGAGGTCTCCAGCTGTCCTGCACCCCCTGGCAGACACCATTGTCCATATGATCTGCGTGGACCAGCTGGGCACTGGGGAAGGACTGCTGTGTTGGGTGGGAGGAGGGAGAATAGCAAAGAGCATTTGGTGGGAAAGATGAAGTCCAGGAACAGTTGTTGTTGTTGTTAGGAGCTGTTGAGTTAACTCATAGCGAGCCTATGAGTAAAAGATCGGAACCTGTTCTATCTTGGGCCATCCTCACATTTCCTGACACACAAGAGCCCATTGCAGCACTCGCTGTATCAATCCACCTGGTTGAGGGTCTTCTCCTTCGCTGACCCTCACCCTTCCCAGCATCATGTCCTTCGCCAAAGAACTGACCCTCCTAGCAACATGCCCAAAGTATTGAAGCCTCATCATTCTTGCCTCCAAAGAGCACTCTGACTGTGCCCTCTCTAAGACATATCTGTTTGTTCTCTTGGACATTCATGGGATGTTGAGTGCTCTTCTCCAACACCGCAGCTCAAAGGCATCACTTCTTTTCCTCTCATCCTTATTCATTGGAATAACAGTAGTTATTCCAAAGACACCATCTCTTCTCAGGGATGTGATCTGAGGAGGTATAGATTTCAGCCAAGTCAAGTCTAGGAAATTAATTTTGCAGCTTTAACAGAATGCATAATTTTCAGAATGGTTTGAGATCCCTTGGAACAAAGAAAACACCACAGGAAATCTTAGAAGGCCCCTGCATCTATAGGAGAGAGGGTTGCAAGCTTCTGTGGGGCTGTTAAACAGCTGTGACGCTGTCCACACCTGCAGTGCTGAACAAGTGAGGCTACTTCCCCTAAACCATTCTTTCTCCTGGAGGCCAGTGAGCAATGTGCCTCCCCCGCCACCCTCCCGCCCAATGGGTCTACTTTGTGGATCAGTATGTTAACACTGTAAGCAATATTATGAACCACAGGGCTCTGTCAGGACACTGGTAAGCTCGAGTTTCATTGAGAGGCAAGATTTGTGACCTCCACTTTGCTGATGAGGTTGGAGCTTGGGCAGCCAGAAGGGGTATGATAGGGGCTGATTAGAGTGTGTGGCCCTGGAAAAGGATGTCAAGCTTGATACAGAAGAGGGTCGGAGAGAGAGAGGAAGATCCTCAATGAGAAGGACTGACAGTGGCAGCAGGAATGGGTACAAACAAGGAGATGATACTGAGGATCGTGCATCTTGTCCAGGAGGCCACTATGAACACACCTCACAACACTACAGCGTTGTTCACAGCAGGACTGTCCAGGACTGTGACCTCAGGGAAATTAAAGGCCCACATCGTTGGGCCTTTCTTCCAAGTCAACGCTGGGTGAGTTCAAACCACCAACCTCTTGGTTCATCATCAAGGACCTCCCACTGGTATGGCTTTAATGGCCCTCTCTGCCCCTGCTGTCTCCCTGGTTCTCCGCAGCCTGCACTGCTAAGTTTGTTTCCCAGGCACAGTGAAAATGGACCGAGAACAAGACCGAGTTCTGGCTGTCCAGGTCCAAGGATCCCATCATCTCTCACAATGCCCTGGACCTGGGGCCTCTTCTCCATGTGACCAGACCCAATATCAGGGTGCCTTCCTTTGCTTGTCAGAAGAAATGCTGGTCTCTCAGATCTGACGTTGGTGGTGTTAGGAGCTGTCAAGTTGACTATGATTCATAACAGTCCTTTGAACAATATATTAGACTCATGTGCTATTCTGCACCACCCGCATCACCTCTGCTGTGCTCAAGGCCATCGCTGCAAGCCCATCTTTTAAAGGACCCTTTTTTCTTTTAACAAATCTAATTTTACAAGCATGATGTTGTTTTCTACGGATTGGCATCTTTTGCCAACATATCCAAGGCATGTGAGACCAAGTTTCATTATCCTTGACTTTAAGGATCTTCCGGTTCAACTAAAAGGCTTCAATTCTTCTCCAGTCTTCTATATTTACTGTTCAACATCAATATTGATATTTTGTTGTTAGGTGCTGTTGAGTCAAGTATGACTCATAGTGATCCTATAAACAACAGATCTGAACCCTTTCCTATCCTGTGCTGTCCTCACAATCTCTGACACACTCAAGCCCATTACTGCAGTCACTGTGTCAATCCATATGGTTGAGGGTCTTCCTTGGATATGCACATCCTGATTGGAAAGGTGGAGATTCAGTAAAAGAAAGGAAGACATACAGATGAAGCAATTGAATATGCCATAGCTTGAATCAGGTGTACCTTAGTCTCTAAACCAGCATCCTTTCTCTTTAGACTCTGATGGTCTACTTTTCATTCTCACATCCCAGATTCTATTTTCATGATGCAAGGATCATGCACCCAGCATGGGATAGGTTTGGCTGCCAGTTACAGTTTTGGCTACAAAGTATCGTTCAGATTTCTTCCAGGTGCAGAACACTGCTGAGGCTTTCCTCCAAGTCCTACTGGAAGCAAATAAAATCTTATTTAGATTTGCTCTGTAATTACTAAGCTCTGTCTTCTCAGCTGAGACTTGCTTTGCAAAATAGAAAAAGTCAGGTAATTTGGGTTTTATCCCTCTGTTAAATTGTGTTCTATCCAATACTTCATCACCACTTCATACTGTGGGAAATGAAGTTCTATTTTTTTTTTAAATAGAGGAAGGTAGTCTTTCCCTGATGAAGCCCAAGACTCACATGGCATGAAAAGGAAATGATTCTCACCCTCCAGAGGACGGTCTCTGAGGATGAGGACTGCAGCCGAGCAGTGTGGTGAGAACCCTCAGTTGCCAAAAACGCTATTAGGCAGGGCTGTAAACGCATGGATTTGGTTTTAAATACTAATTCTCTACCACTCACAGGAAATGAAACTCAATTTGGAAAAGAACTGGGCGTGTAGAGAGCAGCACTGTCTTCTCTCTCAACAGAGGAGCCGTGGTGGTGCAGTGCATTATGTGTTAGCTACTCCTGAGAGGTTGGTGGTTCAAACCCCCAGGAAAAGGATGACCAGGCTCCTCTCCGAAAGATTTGTCGTTGTTGTATACCACTGTGTTGCACCAGAGGAAATTGTCTATCTTTCTCCCACAGAGTGAATGGTGGATTCAAACCACACACCTTTGTACTGGCAGCACAATTCCTTACCACTCAGCCACCAGAGATTGCATATTCTCAGAAACTCGGGGAGGGTCGCTATAAGTCAGAGCCATGACCAGTGGGTTGGGCTGGGTTCCTTCAACAGCTCTGCCTGTGCCTCTGAAGCAATGGTCTCCCTCATCTGTTTAAAAGCAATATATGATTGGGTATTATGGTTATGACAAGAGTCCAGAATGAAGGTTGCACAGTGGAGTGTACCTGGGGGTAGGGTGAGGGGGATTGTATACCAATGAAGGAATTTTACTTTTCAAGGAGAGGAGTGAACGGGGGTGGAGGGGTGGGCAGGGAGAAAGTGTAACAATGAATGAATGGAAAGCCAAAGTCTCTGTAAATGTTCATTAAAATGAAAATAATAAAAAAAAGAAATGGTCTGAGGTTTGTTGTTGGAGGGAGCTTGGACACTGATGGACTCCGTCACCTGTCTCAATGTCTGCCTAGAGTAGCCTGTTTACCATGTGACTCCAGGGCTGAGAGAGAATTCCAATATAATGACAATAATAATGACAGCATCCACCAAAGAAAGGCTGGCGTTCTATTTCTGAAGATCAGCTGTTACAAACCCATTGGGGCTCAGTTCTCTTCTGACACTCCTGGGGTAATTGCACACTGAGGTTGGCCCCAGGGCATTTGCTTTACAGTGTACAATGATGTTATTGGTACAAACCAGAAAGCACACCTGAGCTGCTAACCTCCTGGCTGCCAAGTCCTGGGGACTCTGACTCTTAGGGTCTCGCCGTAGGAGGGAGGGCCGAGGAAGGGCGCCATTATTGAATGTCATGTCTGTTCTGATGGCAACACACTGTCAGGCCCAATTGTGACCCCATCCCATCTGTCCAGGCCCCCTTCTGTGATGCCAGTGGCAGCCCCAGTGCAGGGCTTGAGGCTGTGGGGAGAGGCCAGGAGGAGACGTGGCCTCAGAAGTCATTTCTATTGGAGAAGCAGCTAAAGTTTCCTGGTGAGGCCACCAATGAGAAGAGAGAGCTAGGGTAGCCCTGGCGGTGGGGTGGGGGTGGGGGAATGGCACATGGAGCCGAGGAAGGAGTGGGAGGTGGGGCCAGGCTCCCCAGAGGCTGAGTATGAATCCACCGGATTGCAATGAGATTTGGTTTCTCTGTACCCAGTTGGGAGTGAAGACAGAACTTTCAGCTGGGTGTTGATGGGCTGTAGTGGTACAGTGGCTGCAACAGTGGTACAAACAGGGCAGTGTACGTGGGGGTGAGCCCAGGCAGGGGTCCCTTCTGTCATCCATGGGTCACTGTGAATCAGGCCCACTCGATGGCATTTAACTACATGTACAACAAGTGACGCTGGAAGAAGATGCCATTGTCTTACAAAGCAGACAGAGGAGGAAAGGAGGTGCTGTTTGCTGCTTGCCAGGAGCCGGGGAAGGGGTTATCTATTGCCACGTAACAGTCCTGTGAGGCACGTACGTGCTCTTACAGAGGGGAAAACTACAGTGATATCGCTTTCACAGTGTGTCCAAAACATCACCACGCCTCCCCTCTGCCGGTCTGTCCTTCCTGGCATGGAGGCTTGTGTGCTGCTGTGATGTGATCATGCAATGCAGTCAGGCACTCCACCAGCATCCCACCCACGGTGGCCTCATGGTAAAGACAGTGCTGCTGACCCGAGAGGGCCATTCAGAGGAGGATGAGCGGCCTCCCCGTGACTCACTGCCTCTGGACTGCTGGAGATCTCGATGGTGCACACACACACACACACACACACACACGCACGCACGCGCGCGCGCTTGCGCGATCCATCCACAGGTGACCTGTTTTTGACCAAGCCTCCAGACTAAGGTAGCCTGGGAAGAAATTTCTGGTGATGAACTTAGAAAACCCCATAAATTACCACGGTCCCGAACTTCCACAGTGACGCTGGGGCTGGGGCGGGTCCAGCTTTGCCTCCTGTTCTGCTGCGCACGGGGTCACCACAAGCTGGAGGACCATATAACCCATGACAAGCTCACGACACAGGCAAGCAAGACAATCTGTGTTGGAGCAGCTCCACCAGAACGCGTGTCAGAACACAGGGGAGAGCAGGTGACGTGGCACCAGCCGAACACCTTCACGTGGAGCGTGAACGAATCACCTGGAGCGGCTCTGACAAGCTCATTTTCCTAAGGAGGGAAATCTCAACTGTGTTTTGAGTGGAAAAGAGTAATAATCACCATGCTCCAACTCTATTTGCTTCCACGTAGTGTGGCTTTGGTTTTTCCCACTCTGGTGCTCACTCTTTGCTCCCCCAAATTCAAACACTCAGAATTATTTGGGGATCACAGGCAGTGACAGCGAGAACACCGTGTCTTCTTTGTGCAGATTGGCCCTGTCCACCTGTAGGTGTCACTGTTCACTAGTCACTGAGCACACCGCAAAGCCAAGGCAATTACTGCGGCTAAAATAACAAGCATGTTTTCTGGAAATAAAATAACCGGTAAGTACCAGGGAAGGATTATTTCCTTTCAAAGGTGTCTCCAAATCGGAGCTGAAGTGTGAACAACAGTTCTCTCTTTCCACGGCCTCCCACGTAGTATTTGCTTCTAGAATTTTAGCGCCTTTGTCAGAATTCCCTCTAAACTCAGCCTGCACCTCAGCCTTCGCTGCCTGACCCTATAAACGTTCAGAGGCCGACTGTGCTTACAGAGTCCGTGAGCATTTTCAGAGAGAGAGAAACAGGGTTTTCCAGGGCTTCAGCATCAACCAGAAAGGGTAGCTACTGCTGTCTGCACAGGAAATCAACCCACGTGACCTATCATAGCTGCACAGAAATGCAACATAAACACATTCTCTAAAAACATACATGCTACATACTAACACGTCATTTATGTAGCAGGATAGACTATGTAAACCCTAATACAGAAACACATGAATCCACAATACGGTTGTTTGTGGTCTTTACGTGCCTGTGAGTTGATCACTCATAGTGACACTATGCACCATAGCACTGAACCCCGAGCCCGTCTCACTGTCTCTGACACCCCCACCCCCACTACTGCAGTCACTATGTCAGTCCATCTCATCCAGGGTATTCCTCACCTGTGCTGACCCTCCACCAAGCATGACATCCTTCTCCAAGGACTGGATCCTGTGGGCAACATGCCCAAAATATGTGAGAGGAAGTTTCAAAATCCCTGCTTCCAAGTAGCAACATGGTGTCACCCTCTCCAGGTCTGACCTGTTGGCTCTGTTGGCAGTCCACGGTGTATTCCATACTCTTCTCCAGCACCACAACTCGTCTTCTGTCATCCTTAGTCACTGTCCAGCTCTCTGATGGCAGAGCAAGTAATTGTGAAGAGCTTGGACTGGAGAAGACGAATTTTAATTTCTAGACTGACATTGTTGCTCTTCAGCACCCTGGAAAGGTCCCTGACAGCAGACTGTTCCAGTGCAACTTGTCTTTTATTTCCTGACTGCTGGTGCCAAGAATGCTGATTGCGGATTCAAGAAAGAAGAAATTGTTAACAATCTCAATCTCTTCTTCATCTATCATGGAGCTGCCTATAGGCCTGGTGGCGGGAATCTTTGTTATCTTAATGTTGAGCTTAAATCCATATTGAAGACTACAGTTCTTGGCCTTTTGCAGTAAATGCTTCAGGTCTTCTTAGTTTCAGCAAGCAGAGTTGCATCATCTGCATAAGGGAGATTGTTGATGAGTCTTTCTCCAATCCTGATGCCACATTCCTCCTCAGAAAGTCTAGCCTCCTGAATGATGTATTCTGTATGTAGATTGAAAAGATATAGAGAAAGGACACATCCTTGACATACTCGTGTCTTGGTTTTGAATCATGCAGTGTTTCCTTGCTCTGTTTGGATGACTGCTTCCTGGTCCAAGTATACGTTTCACGTGAGCACAACTGAATGTTTTGGGATTCACGCTCTTCTTAAGGTTAGCCACAATTTGTTATGATCTACACAGTCAAATGCCTTTGCATTGTCAATAAAACACAAACAGACAGTGTTTTGGTATTCTGTTTTCTGGCAGGATCTACCTGACATTGGCAATGATGTTACTAGTTTCATCTCCTCTTACACCCAGCTTGTATTTCTGGCAGCTCTCTGTTGATGTAATGTTTCAGCCATTTTGGGGTAATTTTCAGCAGGATTTTGCTTGCGTCTGATATTAATGACATTGTTCGATAATTTCCACACTTGGTTGGATAACTTTTTTTGGGAATGGGAATAAGTATAGATCTTTTCCAGCCAGTTGGTCAGGTTACTGTCCTCTAGATTTCTTAGCCCAATTTAGCGAGCACGTCCAGGGAAACATGTGTTTGTTGAAATCTGTCAGTTGGTATGCTGTCAATTCCGAGGGCCTTATTTTTTGCCAGGTCCTTCAGAGCAGCCTGGACTTCCTCCTTCATCACCGTTGCTTCATGATCATATGTTGTTTCATGAAATTATTATTTTATTTTATTTTATTTTTGGTGAAATTCTTATGTCAGTCAATTCTTTGGTACAGTGACTGCGTGTAATCTTTTCATTTTCTTTTGATGCTTCCTGGATCTTTCAATATTCTGCCCATAGCATCCTTAAGGATTGCATTTTAGGCATGAATGTTCTTCAGTTCCTTCAGCTTGAGGAATGCTGAGCGAGTTCATCCCTTTTGACTTTCTGACTCCAGCTCTTGGCCCATTTTGTTACAATACTTTGTTGTTAAACAGAAATATTCTGTTTATCCCCTTTACTCCCTGATTTCTTCGCTTTGCTTTGCACTAGAATATAGTTGTTACTATTTGTTAAACCAGTTTATAATGGAAATAATAAGAACATTAAAAAAAATAAGTGCTATGTGCCAGAGAGGTGGTGCAGTGGGTAAGCGCTGAGCTATTAACCAAGAGATCAGAAGTTCAAATCCACTATCAATTCCATAGGAGTATGATTAAATGATCTAGGAAATCTGTTGTTAGATGTTGCCCAGTTGAGGATAACACATAATGATCCTATGAACAACAGATCTGAACCCTGTTCTATCCTCACAATCTCTGACACACTCAAGTTGCTGTCACTGTGTTAGTACATCTGGTCGAGGCTCTTTCTCTCTTTCGTTGGCCCTCCACCTTTGCAAGCATGACACCCCTTTCTAAGGAATAGCCTTTCCTTAGCAACATGCTGAAAGTATGCGAGATGAAGCTTTATCATCTTTGCCTGTAAGAAGCACTCTGGCTGTATCTTTTTTTTCTAAGACATATCTCTTTGTCCTCAGGCAGTCAGTCCTTTTCTATTTGATAGGGTCCTTGTGGGTTAGAAGCAACTAAAGGTCATACAACAACATTACCAGTGTGCCGGACGCGACGTTATCTGCTTTCTATACGTTGCCTTAACCAGGATCCTGGCTGAAAGTAAAGAGTAACAAAAGAATGTCTATTTGTGCTTTATTGACTATACAAAGGTATTTGACTGTGTGGATCATAACAAGTTATGGCTAACATTGAGAAGAATGAGAATCCCAGAGCACTTAATTGTGCTCATGTGAAACCTACACCTACGTTAGGAGGCTGTTGTGTGGACAGAGCAAGGGAACATATGGCTTAAAATTATGAAGGGAGTGCATCAGGGTTGTGTTCTCTCTCCACACCTATTCAATCTGAAAGCTGAACAAATTATTCGAGAAGCTGGACTCTTTGAAGAGGAATGTGGCATCAGGATCAGAGAGAGACTCATCAGTAAGCTTTGCTATGCAGATGACACAACCTTACCTGCTGAAAGTGAGGAGGACTTGAAGTACTTGTTGCAGAAGACCAAAGACTATAGCCTTCAATACGGAATGCATCTCAATGTCAAGAAAACAAAAATTTTTACCACTGGACCGATAGACAACATCATGATAGATGGAGAAAAGATTGAAACTGTCAACAACTTCATCTTAGATCCACCATTAACACCCTTGGTACCAGCAGTCAGAAAATCAGGAGATGTATTGCACTGGGAAAGTCTGCAGGTGGGGACCTCTTGAAATTACTGAGGAGTAATGATGTCAGTTTGAGGACTAAGGTGCATCTGATTCAGACCAATGTCTTTCGGATCACTTGCTATGCATCTGAGTGCTGGACAATGAATAAGGATATCAGCAGAAGGACTGATGCCTTTGAGCTGTGGTGTTGTAGAAGAGTGCTGAACATCCCATGGACGGCCAAAAGAACAAACAGATATGTCTTGGAGAAGCTGTAGCCGGAATGCTCTTTGGAGGCATGTTTCTAGAAGGGGGTTTTTCCTTGGAGAGGGACATGATACTCAGACAGGTGTAGGATTGGTGGAGATGAAGACCCTCAGCCAGGTGGGTGGATTGACATGGTGATTGCTGCAATGGGCTCTCATATGTCAGGAAGTGTGAAGACAGCACAGGACAGGACCGAATTCAAATGTGTTGTTCATAAGGTCACCATGGGTCATACCCAAATCAACGGCACCTAACATCAACTTACATCGCCTGGCTTTATATACTGATAGTCACACAAGATTGGTGCTGCTGGGTGCCATCGAGGTGGCTCCACTCACAGGACACCTTACACTGTGCTCGTGCGCAGCAGAATGAAATCCCGCCCTGGCCTGTGCCATCTTCTCCGTTGTTCTCTGGTAGAGTCTGTTCTTGGAGCTCTGCTGACAGCTCTCTTTTCTGAGGGTCTCCCTCTCTTTTTCTGATCTTCTGCTTTACTATGTGTGATGTCCAGCCAGTCCTTTTGGACGGCCTGTTCAGAGTAAGCAAAATGACAGGTCACCATCCTGCTCTGAGATGCCCATTCTGCAGACAGGAAAACAAAGGCCTGCTGATCACAAGTGGAGTCCCCAGATCACAGTGACTCATTATTGACCAAGATAGTGTGACTGCGGCACCCGAGTTCCCACTTCTCCACTGGATAACCTCTCATTCTGGCTGCTCTGAAAAGGATTTTCTTAGTGGACAATGATGGACAGCTCTGAGTTCAAATCCCAGTTTCTCCACTTACAAGCCCAACTGTTCTTGAGTAATTTATTTATGCTCTCTGACTCTACTTCACTGAAAAAATGGGGATATTGATCCTACTCATTGGATTGTTGTAAGGATTAGACTTTGTGTGTTTATTAAGTAATGGCCCGTAACAAACGCTTGATGAATTTAAAAACAATGCTTTTTAAAATGAATAAGTTAATGACTGTGTAGCAGAATATTCTTCTCCCTAATGTGGGCTGAGAGTCGGGTGACAGTGCTAAGCATTGTTCCGAGGTGTAAGGGATGAGGGTGCTCAACTACCTGCCTGAAATGAAATCTTGTGACTCCAAAGCCAGGAAGAATCTCAGGCTGCACTTTTGGAATTTCCTATCTCCCCAAGGCTTTCCATGTTTGGCTAGACCTTGGGCTTTCGTGTCTGCCTTGGTTTCCCTGACTTATAATCTGCTGTTGTTAGGTGTTATCAAATGGATTGTAGCTCCCAGTGACCCCAGATGAGAGAGCAGAGTTGCCCAGAGTCTTCTAAGCTGTCATTTGCACAAGACTTGATTGTCTTCCACAGAGCTGCTGAGTGGACACCAACTTTCAACACTTTATTTAGCATCTCAGTGCTTTACCATGGCACCACCAGGGAGAGTCCCTGTCAATACAGTACCCTAATCGTTTACTCCTCACGGTGTAGTACCAAGAGCTAACATGTCCAGTGGGCAAGCAAAAGGCTGGTGGAGCGAGTTCACTCAGAGGATGTAAGGTCTGGCGATGGACCTGGAGAAATCAGCTGAGGCTAGTTCTACCTTGACATATGTGGAGACACCGTGAGCCAGAGCTGGAAGTGGGAATCATTTGTTCACCATTGGTATTTATGGCCCAGGTGTCACACATCACGTCAGTGAGTGACACCAATACAGGATCTGCTGATGGGGAGCGTGGATGAGACGAGACACACGAAGGGAAGAATGTGGTTTTAGATTTTTTTTTCTTTTCTTCTCCCTGCCTCTTTTTAAACAGTCCCTCGGTAAGGACTATCCACTTAGCTTTGTATCCAAAGACGAAATTTGTAGGTGAAAGGAGTTAGGAGTTAGCCTTAGTTACAGACTGGTTCATTTCAGGGTGGAAAATATGGAACGCTTCACGAATTTGCGTGTCATCCTTGCGCAGGGGCCAGGCTAATCTTCTCTGTATCATTCCAATTTTAGTATATGTGCTGCCGAAGCGAGCACAAGATTTTTATGAACTTAAGAAACCTAATCAGGATGGAAGGAGCCCTGGTGGCACTTGGCTGGCAGAAGTTTGGTGTATGAGCCAACCAGGTGCTTCACGGGAGAAAGACCTGGAAATATGTTTCTTTAAAGATAGCAGACTCGGGAATCCTGTGAGGAAGTTTTACTCTGCTATGAACTGGAATAAATTCAACCACAGTAAGTAGCCAGGAAAGAGAGGCAGAGAGGGGATCTTTCTGGAAATTACGCTTAAGGGAGGGAAGTCTGAACTAAGAGTAAGTATCACCTCATGGAGTAGAGTGGGATGGGGTCATGATTGTGAAGAAGATTCAGAGCAGAACCCAAAGGCTGGGGAAGAACTGAAAGAAGGAAGTGCTGTCTGAGAGCAGACAGTGAGGAAAGATGGTGGAACCTTAGCTGGGAGGTAGACATGACTAGACGATTACCCAACACCTTCTGCCACCAGTGAATCAAGGATAGAGGTGGTGTAGGTGTGGTGGGCAATGACAGCATCTGCTTATGTTCTGAAGTACTTTTGTTGTTGACAACTACTCTCTGAACAATGTAGACAAACTCTGCCCTATTCAGTTCCATCCTTAAAATAGCTGATACACTCAATCCCATTGTTACAGTCGTTACATCAATCCATCTCGCTGAGGGGCTTCCTCTTTCACTGACTTTCTACCTTTTCTAACATGATGCATTTTACTAAGGACCAGCTCCTCCTAAAATCATGTTCAAAGTTTGTGAGATGAAATTTCATCATTCATGTGTCTAAGGAACACCCTGTTGCACTTTCTCCAAGACATGTTTGTTTGTTGTTTTGGCCATCCATTAGTTGGTCAGCACTCTTCTCCAACATCTCAACTCAAAGGTATTCTTTTGTCATTCTTATTCATGGTCCAACTTTCAGATGCTTAGCAAATAATCGAAAAGGCCATGGCTCAAATCTGTGTATGCTGACTTTGTTGCTCCTTACCAATCTGGAGAGGTACTTGACAGTAGATTTCCCTGTGCAACACAGCTTTTGATGTTTTGACTGCTGGTACTAAGGGTGTTGATTGTGGATCCAAGCAAGAGGAAATCCTTGACAACTTTAATTCTTTCTCCATCTCTCATGATGCTCCCAGATGGCTGAGAGGTAAGCATCCTCTCCCTCTCTCTCCCTTCCCCTCACTGTTCCTTCCTCCCCCCCCCCCCCCAGTGATGTAAGCCTTTATGGGAGGAGACCGCTCCTTTTGGTCAGCAGTGCAGCATACAAGGACTATCCCTCTGGAGCACCTTACTTTTACAATTGAGGAAAAGAAAACTCAGATACGTCAAGTTCTATGTCTAAGGTAACAGCTCTGTGTAGAATCTGAAGTTAGATTGGCTCATCTTTGAGCTCTCTGCTGTTCTACTTTGCCATACTGAGAAATGTGCTAGAGTATTTGTGACTCGTCTCAATTCTATAGGGTCTGTTTCTGTGGAATTCTGGTTCCTTGCTTGTTTTCATTTGCCCCTGAATTATTTCAGACGGGAGGACAAAAGGACCACTGCTGAGGAAGAAGTGTAGTGGGGAACAGCAGGTGCTCTCCCCCTGACACCTTTAGCTGATGATGGTAAGAAATAACTTACGATTCATCAGGTAAGTCCTTCATCTCCAGGGGACTCTCGGGTCACTGCAGTGTCCCAATAACAACATCATGCTGTGGTTGTGTGCCATCAAGGTGTAACCAACCTGTAGCTGACCCCAGCAGGCTTTCAGAGGCAGTTAATTGCATAGGAGACTGACCATCCTTCTATGGAGCAGCTGGTGGATTTGAACCGTGTATCTTTGGGATTGTAGTACTGTTTTTTACCACTAAGCTATCATAACCAGGAATAATAACATTTATTATTTGGCACATGAGCATTAGATTAAACAAGCACAGTTTTCAACATACATAGACATGCTCAGGGTATTCTGAACAGCCAGTATTTAGTTCTTTGCAAATAATTACCTAGTAGGCATAGAATTCCCATCCAAGAGTATTTGACAAATAGTCAGAAGGGAGTTGGGTGTTGGTGGATTTCCCTGGCCTCTGTCTACTCTCTGGTTTATAACCAACACCCTGAACCTCCGCAGAAGTGACAGTCAATCTCCACTAAAAATGAAGAGCTAAGCAGGGAGCTCTGGTGGCCTAGTGCAAAAAGCTGTGCTACAATCCCTAAGGCGAGCAGTTCGAGGCCACCAGAAGCTCTGCAGGAGATTAACTGCCTCTGAAAACCTGCTGGAGGGTCACCTATGGGTCGACTTCAATTCTATGGTATACAACAACAAGAAGAAGAAGCAAAAGGGTAGCGAGGGAGGATGGCAACCAAGCCTGCAGTGCCTTTGATGAGGTGATGCTGTAGACCTTTGAGACTGCAGGAAGGAAGCAGACTCCGAGCCGCGTTTGCCTCTTGCTCTGTCTCCAGCAGAGGACCGCCTGACTGCCATCAGACCACACTGAGGAGCACCATCCAGCTAATCCGAGAGAAAGGGAAGATCAGCGTCAGCGGGAGGCAATTTATGTGCAGGATCTGCATAGGACAAGCTGCACAAGGGGCTAAAAAATGTGCAGAGAAACAAAGAAATGTGTGAAATAGATTTTTGAAATTGTAGGTTCTTCAAGAACATCTTGGAATTCAAGGTAGTCAGAAATTGACCATCAGTGGCCATGGAGAGATGCTGGCTATATACCAACCCTTGTGAGGGGCTGTGAAGATGGATGGATAAAGAACCTAAAGTCAGTTTTAGGAGAAAATAATTTTTATTAAAAAGAGCAACTTAAATTCACTTGGATTATCAATACAGAGACAGGGCTAATTGATTATCACTATAGAAACCTGAAAACTCTTTTCCTCTCCCATGTATTTATCAGGCCTGATGTCTAGAAATCATTTGCATTTGGTGTGAAATCCACATTAAAGGTGCTAATGAACTACTCTAACTTAGATATTTAATTGAACATAAAACAACGAATACAACAAACATCATAAACAAATCCAATAAACTAATAACAATAAAAAGAAAAATGATGTCCAAAGGAAATGAAAGGAGCTCTGGTGGCCTGGGGGGCGGGGGTGGAGACATGCACTGCTGGGCAGAAGGTGGTACCTCTCTGATGCTTTGAACGCCCAGCACACCTGTGGAAGACATAGGGCCAGCTCCTCTGAAAATCTGCCGCAGGGTCAGTTAGGAGGAGGGGGTCCGACTCAACACCAGTGTGGGGTTTTTTGTTCGTTTGTTTAATGTGAAGGAAGTTAATGTTACACCCATCTCAGCTCTTTCTTTGATCAAGAACTATGTTCCTCTTGATAGTTTTTCTGTTTCTACTTCGTTTTGTTTATTATCTCTTTCTTAATGGAAAGAATTATGAAAACATGAAGAAAGTAAGAAAGTAAGAGGAAGGAAGGAGAGAGAGGGAGAGAGAAAGAGGGAGAAAGGAGGGAAGAGAAGGAGGACAGAAGAGAGAAAGCGATAAGGAGGAGGGGGAGCAGGAGAAGAGGAGGAGAAGGAAGGAGAACAAAGAACAAAAATAATATGCAGAGTGCACTAATTCAGACTCATAAGGACAATAGTGCATAAGACCACTACTGAAGGCTAACTAGTAAACTGTGTGTAGGGACGTAAGGGGGGAAGGGGGAGGAGTGCAGGGGTGAGGATGAGGAGGGGCACCACAAGGTTGCACACTTTGGTGGGTGGAGGAAGTGGGTGAAGGAAAAGGGAAAAAAAAAAAAAAATAAAAGAAGGAAATAAAGAAGCAAATGGCCTTTTAGTTTTTAAAGTAACTTCTTTTGGTCTGGAGTTTCCAAATGAGGGTCATTCCTGGGCCTTGCATCCTGGGTGTCTGTAAATAAATAAGGATGAGAGCCATGGTCACGGCACCAGTGACAGTCCTCTTCCAATGCAGCTGGCAACACCTGCCACATTCCTCATAGTGTGGGACCCAAAATATGAGGCGAGCTGGGGGTGCAGTCAGACATTTATTTGTGACCTTTAGAAAGCATCTAGATTTCCTATAAATCCACTCTCATTTTAGCATCATATTAAGGGAGAAAGGCGCTGACGATCAGAAGGCCTTGATCCATCAAGAGCTGCTGTCTGCTCAGAATAGACCTGACAACAGCCTTAGCTTTCGAGCTATCAGCGTCTTTAATTTATGGCATCCTCGCCTGGGTCTGGCTTGATGCTCTCATCTGAGAAAACATGGTTCCCAAGTGACAGTGCTACATCGGAGCTAATTTTTCTCGTCTAGTATCAGAAGGATCGTCATACCCTTTCTTTGCGTCTGCATGTGCGGAGGTGTCAGCATGAAATTGATAATCGTGACGGATGGCGGGAAGACTCAGCCTACAGGAGGTAATAATAATGCCTTCTGTGACGCACCGTAACCATCGGAAACGTCTCCGGACATTTCACTTATCCAAGCATGAAGGACACTCGTCTGGATGGGCTTCATCTGTGCTTGCCATGTCCTGGGACGCAGAGGACTGAGTAGGTGCCGAAATTCCTTTATTTGAGTGAATGGCGAGCAAAGTGATTGCAGATTTAACTCCTTGTTGGTCCCAGTCAAGGATTCAGATCTGTTGTTTAGGGAGTTGCTATGAGTTGTACTTGACTCAAAGGCCCCTAACAATGACAACAACAATAAAACAATTCACAAGCCAGCGATGTCCAACAAAGTCAACCAGTTGATTCTGAGTCAATTTTGACTTATGGTGGCCCATACGTGTCAGGGTAGCACAGGGCTCACCAGGACTTTCAAGGACTGATTTTTCATAAGCAAACCACTGGATTTTCCTTGTAAGGTTCCCCTGGGAGGACTAGAACTCCTAAAGGAACGAAACTCTCTTGGAATGAACATGAAGGAGATTCAGGGCTCTTAAAAATGAACACCAAACCTTCAGGATGGATTATTCTTCAACGTAAACAAAAAGTCCTCACAACTAGATCCATAAGCAACATTGTGATTCAACGAGAAAGGCTTGAGGTTGGCAAGGATTTCCTTTTACTTGGATGCCAGTCAAAGCCTACAGAACCAGAACTCAAGAAACCAAATGCTTCCCCGTCCCACTGGAAACATCTGTAGCATAAGAGCCTTTAAAATGTTCAAAAGCAAAGATGTCACTTTGATGACTAAGGGGAACCTGACATAAGTCATGATAGTTTTTAACAGACTCATATGCACGCAGAAGCATATGGAAGAAATATGGAAGAAGACAATAGAGAAGGAAGACTGAAGATGAATTGGTGAATTTAAACGATGATGTTGGCAAGGAATACTGAATAAACCATGGACTTCCAGAACAAACAAATCTAATAGATGATATATGATACTATTAATAAATAATAATAATAATATTAATATAAATAAACAGAAATTAATATGGAGAAAAATGGTCAATCTCCTCCTGTGTGATTAACTGCCTCTGAAAACCCACCAGAAGGGCCAGCTGTGGGTCGGTTCTGACTTGATGGTACACAATAACAACAACGATAGACCATAAAGAGGAGATGCCCCAATATCTAGTTCATAGCTACCTTGTTCTCACAATAACTGTCGAGCAGGCTGAGTTAGAGAATTTCTCGAAGGTCTTCATGCAGTGAGCTGCTGATTGGGAACCTGGAGCCAGGTCTGAGGAGTAGGGTGTTCCACTGGCAGGTGGCTTCTACACGGAACACCCTCCACTGACCTTCCAGGGCACAGCGAGCATGTGGAGGACTGAGCAGCACTGGATGGGGTCTGATGCCGCCTGCCGCTCAGCCCCAGGGCTCTCTGGTCTCTTTAAGCCGAGAGGTGGTGCCCCAGCTTTAATTTCCTCACTTTAATCACCTGCCACTGTGAGATGCAGCTGGGAGGCCCCACAGCAAGGATGCCACGGTCCTGAGAATGATGGCAGCAGAAGATGCAGCCTGGGGAGGGGCCTGAGTGTCTGGGTCCTGGGTTTTCATCAGCTTTCCTGTTGAGCTGCCCCTCTGCCTAAGCACCAAGGCTACACTGGGGCTCCAGACCTGAGAGGCTCAGACTAAACTTCCAGGTCCCTCGTGTATGAGGAAAAGGCATTGCAAGGGCACCCAGGTGCTTATGGACTTCTTCTCATTCAACTCTACCTCCTGGGGAGTACATGACTGGCAGTGGATCAGAGCCCCGTGATCTGTACAGTTTTCACTCGCTCACTTACAGAAGTGGATTGCCAGCCCTTTCTTTCTCACCTATGCTGGTGTGCAAATGCCACTGAAATCTATCCACTATCTTAGTCTCTCGTGAGCCTCCAGTAACAGATAGGCCTCATAACTGAACCCAGGTCTCCGAGTGGAAGGTAAGAATTTGGCCTCTAAACCACCACTGCTTTATGGCGAGAGTTTAAAGAGCCCTGTCTTCAGATCTCCTATATGAGCAAATTCCTAGCATCATCTCTCCCTTTCTAGAAGTTGCTGAGCTCATGCTCTCCAAAAGCAAGACACATCTCCCCTATTCTGATCTCATTACCAGGGAGGAGAAACCTGGGCACCAAACAGGGAAGAATTGGGAAATCTCTCTCTTAGGAGCTTTGTTAAAATTTTTTAATATAGTTTTAAAATTATTTTTTCCTTTTTCTACTAGTTTATTTACAAAATTCAAATACAATGTTTTCAAGAACAAATTCTTTAAATTTCCCTCACCCCCTCACTCATCAAATTGTACAACCCTATGATTAACTCTGCACATCCTGATTCCTCTGCTTCTAGCCTCTCCTATCCCTCCCTCTTAGATCCTTATACTCATTCTACAATAATGGTTTTATAAAATATTTATCCTTGGGGAGCTGAGTTAGTTCACTCAGCATAATGCTCTCCAGTCCCTCCCAAGTTAGGTAATAATTTACAAAATCATTGCTCCTGTGTGCTGCATAGTATTCTATTGTGAGAATGTACCATAATTTCCCAATCCATTTGATTGTGTTTGGCATTTGGGCTGTTTCCATGTCTGCTATGAACACTGGTGTACAAATCTCAGTTAGTGCCTTAGTCCTCATTTCCTCAGTGTATATTCAGGGTACAGTGGAATAGCTGGGTCGTATGGAATTTCTATGTCCAGTGTTTTGAGGAAGCGCCAAACTGCCTTCCAGAATGGTTGTACCATTTTACAATCCCTCCAACAATGTATTAAGAGTTCCTTTCTCACCACATCCTCTCCAACATTTATTACTTGCTGCCTTGTTAAACTTTGTCACTGTTACTGGAGTAAGACGGTATGATCCTTTCTATAAGGACAAGGCAAGAACTGTTGCCTCCCGCAGACCTTGTGGTTTTCTCTGCCTTTCAGAGCCTTTGGTAACCTGTGAAGGCCAGAGACAGACATGGGAGCTTATCCTTGTTCACATGTCCTGAGAGCAGATATATGATAGTGTGTGTGTGTGTGGGCAGTGGGAATGACTGCAATTTTCATTCAATTTTTAATGCCTCAATCTTTTCTCTCTCCTGACTACTGCATTGCTTTTAGGGAGAAAATGCTTAAGAAGTACAGAATGCTGAAATAACTTTTCTTCCATTTATTTGATACAAGCAATTATGATTAGCCACTCTCAAACCTCATTCCTAGGTCTATTAGTGGCTGGAAGGAAAGAACGGCTGAAGCAGTTAATTCTTTTAAGCATAACATATATGTTTTTCAGGAATGATCACATTTTAGAAGTCAATACTGTATCAAACTTGCAAATAAGTATTTTACAGGCTGCCTTTGGAAGTGGTGTGCATTATTTAATGAGATAATTAAAATACATATTATTAAAAGTACCTCCTGAAATTTTTATTCCAAGTACAATCAATACTCATTGCATGTCTTATTAAAAAATGTTTCCTATTTTCTGCCTCCTATTAACAAGAATTCATGCATAGGGTTTCCTTAGATCTGTTATTTCAGAAATGGATTGTCAGTACTTCTTCCTAATCTGTTTTAATTTGGGAGTTCCACTTTAGTACAGCATCTGACAGACAAGCACTGTAGCCAAAGGAGCTGGTGATAAAAAAAGCAAACTTATACGTATTCAAGCTATTAACACGTTGCTGTACACTTTTAAATTGAGACTGTGCTTAGAAACACTTAGAAACACGTTTATAGCCGTCATTTGCAGCAATGTGTTAAGAGCAGCAACACGCAGAAACACTTCCTCAAATACAAGGGAGTGGCAGGTAGATGATACCTCTAGGAACAAATGATAAGGAAAAGCAAACATACAGATATTATGCCAAATAGTTTCCACGTCAAGACAGCGATGCAAGGTCCAGAAGGCCCAGAAGTGGCCAGTCCTTGGCTGGCAGCAGGTGCACTGGTCTCTTCTGCGAGGCAGGCCATGAGGCAAGCAAAGCTTCGTGACACAGCAACTGTGGCAATGGGACCAGGTGTGTCAGAGATGCTGAGGCTGGCTAAACATAGGGCAAGGTTTAGAGCTGTTGTTCATGGGGTCACTGTGAGTGAGAGTCAACAGCACATAACAACATTGACAAGAATTTCGATTGTGTGCCAGCTGCGAAAACAGAACACACGCAAACACTTGTGAACACAAACGCACTCAAGCTCACAAGTGTACATGGATTTCACGTTTTTAACGACTTGCTGTTAGGGGTCACTGAGCCCAGAGAGATGACCCATAGGCCGTGACTCATGGGGATCTTATCAACAACAGGTTTAATCACAAATGAAATGATTTAAGAGTTATGATACATTATTTTATTGTCAAGTGTCATTGAGTTGACTGACGGCGATCTGTGGACACCAGAACACTGACTGCCCAATCCTGTGCCGTCCTCACAACAGCTTCTATTCTTGAGCCCGTTGCTGTGTTCCAGTGGGCTAATCCATCTCATTGAAGGCTTGATTCAATGACTTTCACTTAATTAGCTACAAAAACATTCAACACACACCCTTATAAAAGGAGTCCCTGGCCAACTTTGTTTCACAAATAACTCACAATTTCAGCTACACAGAACAAAAAAATCCTTCCATTATGCACAAACGACTGAAACAGCAGATTTAGTCTTGCTTGCTAAACTTCATGAAATGGCTTAATTACTATCAGATTCTTCACCATTTCGAACCTGGCTGCCTTTAAACGACTCACGCTGTGAACAGGGTACCTATCCTCTGCTGATTTTCACAATCCTCCTTGCACTGCATATTAGCATGTTGTTTATGTGGAAAAATCAATTCACTTGGTCTGATCTGGTTGGTTGGTTTCACGATGAGGACTGAGTTTGCTAAATATTTCACTTTTCCCGTAAATTGAGTGAATTAAATTATCGGGCACCAATTTTGTAAAGGTGATAACTTAAAAGCACATGACTAGAAAAAAAGTATTTTATAAAAAAGATGCTGTACTAGCAAATGAATATTACAACTAAAAATGTATTGTATCTTCTCAACTCTTTCTGAATATTTTAAGTTAAACAAAGAGCTTCGAAGTTTCCAAAGAAAAGAGGTATCATTAATAACTATTTGCTAAGATGCTCAGAAAAACTTTTTGGCTTAATTCTCAGAATCTTTAAAAGTGACTTTAAAAGCAAAAAATCGGCGAGCTCTGGTGGCCTAGTGGCAAGAAGCTGCACTGCAATCACAGAGGTGTGCAGTTCGAATCCAGAAGATGTTCTGCTGAAGAAGGAGAGACAATCTCCTGTACCAGTCAGATCTGA
>NW_006399774.1:15196407-15199171 GCF_000299155.1 Elephantulus edwardii
TGACCCTTCGCAGCAAGTGCATGAGGTCCTCCTCAGTTTCAGCAAGCAGGGTTGTGTCATCTGTATAACGCAGATTGTTAATAGCTCTTCCACCAATCCTGATGCCACACTTCTCCTCATAGAGCCCAGCCTCTCGGATAATCTGCTCTGCATACATATGTGATATATAAACAAACCAAACTGAATCACAACAAAACTCCTGAATCCACTGCCATTGAGACAGTTCCAACAGATATATCTCAACCTTGTAGAACAGAGTAGAACTGTCCCATAGGTTTCCAAGGCTGCAGGTCTCCACAGAAGCACATTGCCACATTTTTCTCCTATGGGACAGCTGGTGAGTTCAAACTGCCAATGACTAACAGCACTGTAGGTTAGACCACTGGGTCACCAGAGCTTTTACTGCAAAGGTGTTAAAAATTGGATTATATTGCCAGACAAAGATTTCTCTCATTGCAATCTACTTATATATATGAACAAAATTCTGTGCTTACGGAACAACTAAAGATCTCTGATCTCCAAATTCTTGCCTCGCCCAGACATTTTATTTAAGTGGAATTACACAGTGTTTGTCCTTGACGGACTGACTTCATGCAACTTAATTAAATCTGCCTTCATTTCGGCAATGAGCAACATTCACTAATAACATCTCATTATGTTGAACATTGCCGTTAACATTTTGTTTCCATTTAACATGTATTCATCCAAATTTGTAATGTGTTTTTGTTGTTTTGATTAATTGTGGGCTATTAATAATTTTAACAGTAGCTCAATTAGGAGAAGTATGAGAAAATAAGAACCTCATGGCTTTTGAGAGATTAAAACTGTATTTTAAGTTTTATGGATTTACTACTTAGGTGATGGATAAAAGCTTTTCAAATATAAACACATATTACCTTGGACAGAGGGACGTGGGATGAAGGTAGCAGGGGGGAAGGTGACATTGTCAGTTTCTCACAGGTGATCCACCGAGTATGTGAGGACCGAGTGGCCCAGTTCCTGCAGAAGGGCATCAGACTTGGTAAAGGGTCAGCAGAGGAGAAGAAGACCCCCAACAGGAGGGACTGACGTGGTAAGTGCTGATAGTCACAGCTGCGAGGAGGCAGTGCTCCTTCCATCGTACACAGGACGGCTGAGTCAGAACCAACTCCCTGTATCGAACAACATTGTGTGTTGATTTTACTCCACTGAAAAGGGTGCTGTATCATTTTTAAAAGTCAGTTCTTCAAATCCACCAGATGCTCTGCTGGAGAAGGAGGGGGCAATGTCTTCCTGTACCAGTCAGATCTGATTTGACGGTACACATAAAAATAATACAATATAAAAAAAAGTCAGCTCTTAGAGTGATAGTTTTAAAAAATTCACGGTTTTGCAACTGGTTACACCTTGTGCCACTGCCTTGATGTGGGAATCCCAACACCACTATATCTATAACCTTGCTTGTACTTGTGGTTTGCTCTTAAGGGTACCGTTTATCTGTTAGGGTGTTTTTATTGGGTGCTTTTTTTTGGGGAGGGGGAAACCTGTTTTTGCATATTGCTACTCTTAATGTTGTTATGTGCCATCGAGTCACTTACGACTCATAGCGACCCTATGTACGAGAGCCCTAAACGTCGTTCTATCCGGTGTCAATCTCGCCATCTCAAACACACTCATTCCTACCACCCCAATCACAGAATTGATCCATCTCATCGAGGGTCTCCCTCTCCTGCACCGTTCCCTCCACTTTCCCAAACATGATGTCCCTCTCCAAGGACCAGTCCCTCCTTGCAATTTGCCCAAATTATGTCAGACGAAGCTTCAGAATCCTTGACTCCAAGGAGCATTCTGGCTTTACCCTCTCTGGGACAAACCTGTTTGTTTTCCTAGCAGTCCACGGTACATTCAACACTCTTCTCCAACACCATGGCTCAAAGGCATCAATTCTCTTTCTATCATTCCTAGTCACTGTCCAACTCTCTGATGTATAGCACGTAATTACAAAGACGATAGCATGGATCAGGCACACCTTAGTCTCCAGCTTGACGCTGTTACTCTTCAGTACTCTTGAGAGGTCCCTCACAGCTGACTTTCCCAATGCAATTCTGCTCTTAACAGCTTAGATAAATAGATGCTTGCTCCTCTATCTCTTGTTCTCTAGGGTATAGCGTTTGTCAGATGCTGTCCTAAAGCAGAGTTCCCACATTAAAACAGACTAGGGAGAAGGACTGACCATACACTTCTGAAATAACAGGCCTTAGAAAGCCCTATGAACAATAGAGAACACTTAGACTATTAGATAGAGTACTAGAGGCTGAGCCTTCATATTAGAAGACACACAAAAAAATGAAGAGGAATAATAACAAATACCCACTGACAACTGGAATGTGGAATGTATGAAGTATAAATGCAGGGAAACTGGACATTGTTAAAAAAGAAATGGAATGAATAAACATTGACATTCTAGGCATTAGTGAGCTGAGATGGATTGGCACTGGCCACCTTGAATCAGACAATCATATGATCTACTACACTGGAAGTAAAAAAGTGACGAAAAATGGGGTTGCATTTATAGTAAAAAAAGATTGTCATTTATAGATCTAGCCTGAAGTACAATGTGGTGAGTGAAAGAATACTATCCGTATACATACAAGTAAGAGCTGTCAATACTACTATCATTCAAATATATGCACCAACAACTAAAGCCAAAAAGGGAGGAAATAGAAGATTTTTACCAACTTTTGCAGTCTAAAATGGATCAAGTATGCAATTAATAAATACAATA
>NW_006399774.1:15199271-15218879 GCF_000299155.1 Elephantulus edwardii
AATTTGTGACTGGAATACAAAAGTTGGGGACAAAAAAAGAAGAACCAGAAGTTGAAAATACAGATGTGGTAACAGAAATGAGGCTGGAGATAGAATGACAGAATTTTGCATAATCTATGATTTATTCATTGCAAATACTTCTTATTAAAAAAGGCACTGTCCACAGGGACCTTATCTAATGGTGTACACAGGAATCAGATTGATTACATCTGTAGTAAGAATCGTTGGAGAAGCTCAATGTCAGCTGAGAAAACTATGTCAGGTACTAACTGTGGAACAGAACATCAACTACTGAATTGAAGCTAAAGAAAAGCTAAAGCTAAAGAAAAGAAAACAAATCCACAAGACCAAAAATATTACCTAACTCTATCCCTCCTGAATTTAAAAATAATTTCGAGAACAGGTTTGAAGCATCAAATACTAATGAATGGAGACCAGATGAGTCATAGGACAACATCAAGAATATCATCCATGAAGAAAGTAAATGGTTATTACAAAGACAGAGGAGGAAGCAAAGACCAAAATGGATGCCAGAAGAGACTCTGAATACTGCACTAGAATGCTGAGAAGCTAAAACAAAGGGAAGAAATGAGGACATTAAAGAGTTGAACGAAGAGTCTTAAAGAAGATTTCAAAGGGTAGCTCATGAAAACAAAAGATGACAGAAGAAAAATGGATGCCTTTGAGTTGTGACGCTGGACAAGAGTATTGAAAATATCAGACAAAGAGTGCAACGCACGCATACTTTTCTCATGCAGGGTGCCTGAGCCTTTGGAGACCTTACCATTGCTCTGCTGCAAGTCACCAAAGTCTGTGTGGCATAGACAGCCTGGGATCATCTTCTAGCCACCACTTCCCCAGCATTTGCTAAAGGCTGTGGCCCAGCCCTGGTGCACTCACACCCTGGCCAGAAACACCACCTGCCAGGTTGAGAGGCTGTCGTTTCAGAGTGGTCCAGACTACAAGACCACTAGCATAGACCACTGCCTTTGCTGCCTGGAGACCCCACTGCTCCATCACCTGAAGAATGCTGAGCTGCCATCCCCACTATCCAACGTCAGGAGTACCAATATCACAGGTACTTTGGGTTAGACACTGCTGTCTGGCTACATCACACTGGACAGTGACTGGATGGGAACAGACTTCTCTTTTCTGCCATTCAGATATTTTGGGTTATTAAACACTGCTGTTGGGGCCCTCGACCCACAAGAATGGAAGACAAATATACAGGTCCTTCACAAAACATTGCCATACTCTGAGTCACTATATAGTTACAAACCCTGACATTTAATAACACTCTTATAATGTCAAGAAAACAACAGTCTGCCCTAGTCATCATGAAAAAAACCAAAATAACCCTTCTCCTATAAAAGTAGACCCATAGAGAGAACCAGAAGAAATATGTTGATGTGGAGTTATTTAGACAGCTACAGAAGAGGAAATTATTGAAGAAACAATGAAAGTCATTAAGAAAGCAAATACCCTAGAGCCAACAATCCAGAAGAAATATATTGCTGACAGGTAATTTGAACAGCTATGGAAGAAAATGCAAAAGTTGGAAGAAAGAATTGATAGTATCAATAAAGAGGTATAAAAACTTAAAAAAATCAGCACAAGACAGAGAGGGCACAACCAATATAGTACTAGAAATAACACAAAAGCTTCAAAATGCAATCTAGACTGAACTGGCAGAAGTGTCGAACATAGTGATAGGCCAAAAAAGTAGAACTGAAGAGATGGAACAGAGAGTCTGTGAGCTAGAAGACAAAAGCCTCACTGGACACATGCTAGAAGAAAAAAATCAGAGATGAGATGTAAAGCAAATGAAAAAAAACATTAGAATCATGTGGGAAGACATAGAAAGGAACAACATACATATAACTGGAATTCAGAACATGGGAGTGACAGAGAAATAATTGAGAACATTGTGGAAGAAGTACTAGAAGAAAACTTCCCCTGTATTTTGAAGAACAAGGAAATCCACATTGGAAAAGCACAGAGAACACCAAATAGACTAGACCCCAAAAGAAAAACATCAAGTCATATTATAGTCAAATTCTCTAAATTAAAAGATAAGGATAGAATACTAAAAGCAGTGTGAGAAAAACAAAGAGTCACCCACAAACATTGACTATGCAAAGGTGTTTGCCTGTGTGGGTCATAACAAACTGTGGCTGACTCTGAGAAGAATGGGAATCCCAGAACATTTGATTGTGCTTATGCAAAATCTGTACTTGGACCAGGATGCAGTAATCAGAACAGAGCAAGGAGACACTACATGGTTCAAAATCAGAAAGGGTGTATGCCAGGGATGTATTCTGTCTCCATACATTTTCAATCTATGTGCAGAGCAGATCATCTGGGAGGCTGGGCTATATGAGGAGGAATGTGGCATCAGGATTGGAGGAAGATTCATCAACAACCTGCATTACGCAGATGACACAACCCTGTTTGCTGAAACTGAGGAGGACCTGAAGTGCTTGCTGCAGAAGATCAAGGACTGTAGCCTTCAATATGGATTGAAGCTCAACATCAAGAAAACAATGATTCTCACCACTGGACCAATTGGCAGCATTATGATAGAGGGTGAAGAGATTGAGATTGTTAACAGCTTCAGTTTGCTTGGCTTCATGGTTAACACTCTCAGTACCAGCAGCTAGAAAATCAAGAGACAAACTGCGTTGGAAAAGTTGTCTGCCAAGGAACTCACCAGAGTACTGAAGAGCAACGATGTCAGTCTGGAGACTAAGAGGCACCTGATCGATTCAGGCCATGTTGTTGTGTTGTTGATTGCCATCAAGTCAAGGTTGACTCATAGTGACTCTTTGAACAAAAGAGCTAATGCCTTTCCATAGCTATCGTTGTTTCTCCAAGTTCATAAGAGTTTCCAGAGGCATGTGGTTTAGGAAGTGGATGCCAGTCTTGCTTTCCAGCCTGTTTTACAACTGAGAGCTCTACCAGACACTGCTCACAATGGGAAACCATTATGGTATTTGATATCCCCATGGCACAAGGCTCAGCATCAGAGCAAACCCAGGTGACCTCATATAGCACATTGGCAAAGAGTGATGTGCAAAGTGGAAGAGTGTTCCTCCAGATATAACAGCACTAATCTCATTTAGCAGTGGTTAAGTGTTGTTGAGTCGAATATGACTCAGAGTAAGCTTTGCACAAAAGACCTGACCTCTGTTCTATAATTAACATCATTTCTGAACATCTATAAGAGAGTTTGTAGAGTTTCCAGGGGCACCTAGTTTAGGAATTGGATGACACTCCTGCTTCCCAACATGAATCAATCTGGAAGCTCATGTAACCATTGCACATATCGGGTAACCAGTATGATATTTTTAACATGACTATGGAATAGTGTTCAGCATCACAGCAACTCCAAGTTGTTCAGTACAGCAAATAGACAAATGATTGCTGTGTCTTTTAAAGACTATTCTACAGGATTTCAAAGTCACACCCTTGAGCAAGACTCCACCCTTACCCTTAGTCTAGGGCTCAAGGGCCACCCACTTTTGAGAGGGAAAAAAGAACAGTAACACACAACAAAAAGGAACCCAGATACCTCCCTTGCCTGACTGCCATCAAGACAAGACTGCCATTAAAACACCAGCCAGCCAGCTGACTTCCAGATGCATAGTCTTTGCAATTTCTTGCTATGCGTCAGAGAGCTGGACAATGACTAGGGATGACAGAAAGAGAATTGAGGCCTTTCAGCTGTGGTATTAGAGAAGAGTGTTGAATATACCATGGAGTGCCAGGAGAACAAACAGGTTTGTCCTGGAGAGGGTGAAGCCAGGCTGCTCCTTGGAGGCAAGGATTCTGAGGCTTTGTCTGACATACTTTGGTATGTTGCAAGGAGGACCAATCCTTGGAGAGGTACATCATGCTTGGAAGAGTGGAGGGTTAGAGAAAGAGAGGGAGACCATCGATGAGATAGATTGATAGAGTGACTGGGGTATTGAGGGTAGGTGTATCAGAGAGGGTAAAGTTGACACAGGATAGAGTAGGTTTCAGGGCTGCTGTATACAGGGTCACTATGAGTCGCAAGCAACTCGATGGCACATAACAACTACACCTACAAAAGAGAAACAGCTATATTAAGTCCTGATTTCTCAGTGGAAACCACACGAGCTAGAAGACAATTGGTTGGCATGTACAGAAAGTTGAAAGAAAGTAATTGCCAGCCAAGGATCCTATACCTGGCAAAGCTGTCCATCAGATATGAAGGAGAAATTTGAGTCTTTGTGGAAAAGAAGGAACTTAAGGAATTTGTAAAAGCAAGACTAAAATGACAAGAAATTTTAAATGAAGTCCTTCATACAGAGATACTAGAGGAAATTTGATGGACCACAGTTGCCAGAAACAACAGAAAAAGAAACATAGCAAAATGACAAGAGTAAAACCTGGCGTGGCAATAATCATACTTAATGTGAATGGATTAAAGCACCAATCAAGAGAAAAAGAGCAGCAGAATGGATAAAAAACAAAGGCCATCAATATGTTGCCTACAAGAGACATATCTAAAAAAAAGAAGAGAAAGACTCAAAATCAAATGCTGGGGGAAAAAAAATACACCAAGCAAATGGCAACCACAAAACAGCCAGAGTGGCAATACTAATCTCTGATAAAAATCAACTTCAGAATGAAAACCACCATCAAATGAAGGAATGGAAATCCAAAGTCTCCGTAAATTTTCATTATTAATAATAATAATAGGAATGGCATTACATACTGATCAAAGCAACAATAGATCAAGAAGATAACCTTGGTCAACATTTATGCATCAAATGATATACCTGCAAAATACATAAAACAACAGTTAACAGAATTGAAGAAAAGAAATAGATAGTACCACAATGGTGGTAGGAGATTTCAACACAACACTACCATCAAAGGATAGGTCCGCTCAAAAGAAACTCAACAAAGAAGCACAAAATCTGAACTATACAATCAGCCCAAGTCAGCCTTGTGGATGTATTCAGGGTACTGCACTCAACTAAATCTCAATCCACTTTTTTCTCAAGTGCACATGGTGTTGTTGTTATGTGCCATCGAGTCGCCTGCAACTCATAGCGACCCTATGTACAACAACCCTAAACTCTGCTCTGTCCTGTGCCAATCGCACTGTCTCTGACACTCCCATCCCAATTACCCCAGTCACTGAATCAATCCACCTCATAGAGGGCCTTCCTCTCCTGCACTGTCCCTCCACCCTCCCAAGCATGATGTCCCTCTCCAAGGACCGGTCTCTCCTCACAACATGTCCAAAGTATGTTAGACGGAGCCTCAGAATCCTTGCCTCCAAGGAGCCACCCAGTTTAACCCTTTCCAGGACAAATCTGTTTGTTTTCCTAGCAGTCCATGGTATTCTCAATACTCTTCTCCAGCACCACAGCTCAAAGGCATCAATTCTCCTTCTATCCTCCTTGGTTATTGTCCAACTCTGATGCATAACAAGTGATTGCGAAGACCATGGCCTGTATCAGACACACCTTAGTCTCCAGAGAGACACCATTGCTCTTTAGTACTTTGGAGAGGTCCCTAACAGCAGACTTTCCCATTGCAATACACCTTTTAATTTCCTGGCTGCTGGTGCCAAGATTGTTGACTATGGAGCCAAGCAAACTAAAGCTGTGTACAATCTCAATCTCTTCACCATCCATCTTGATGCTGCCAATTGGTCCAGTGGTGAGAATTTTTGTCTTCCTGACATTGAGCCTCAATCCATATTGTAGGCTGCAGTCCTTGACACTCTGCAGCAGGCGCTTCAGGTCCTCTTCAGTTTCAGCAAGCAGGGTTGTGTCATCCACATAACACTTTCCAAAACTGATCACATATTAGGACTAAGCAAGCCTCAACAAATTAAACTTTGAAAGAATACAAAGTATCTTCCACAATGACATAAGAGTATTGAACATACCGTGGACCACCAAGAGAACAAACAGATCTGACATGTACAGAGTGAAAGCAGTTTGCTCCTTGGGATCGAGAATTTTGAAGCTCCATCTCACATACTTTGGGCATGTTGTCAGGAGAAGCTAATCCTTGGAGAATGACTCCATGCTTGGAAGGGTGGAAGGTCAGCACAAGGAAAACCCTGGATGAGATGACTCGACACTGATTATGGCAATGTGGACAGGTGTGTCAGAGACAGGAAGGTTAGCTGAGGATAGGGCTAGGTTCACAGCCATTGTTTGTGGAGTCACTATGAGTCATATTTTAGTCAACAGCACATAACAACAGCAACATTACACCTAAGAAAAATGTTATTGATTAACCTAAAAACTTGTTAGGTGGCAAAGCGTTTTCACACATTCCTATGGGAAGTTTGGAAAGAAACGTTTGCAGCTCCCCATGTGATAGTACTGTATTAGAAGCATTCTATCTGCTTGTCTCTTTGCTTGAGGGATGATCGTTCCTTCCACTGTTCCTGCTCAGCTTGGCCATAAATCATAGGGAAGAAGATGATGCATTCTAAGCTTATGTGAAGTTTTCTGGGCATTTATTTCCCTCTGCTGTGATAGAAGCAGAAATCTCAGGCAGGCTGGGAGGTGCTGTCTGACTTTACCCTGCTCCTGATGTGGGAGTCCCCTGGTTTTCTGTGGCTCGCATAGGCTATCGTTCTTGTCAGGACCCCTAGAGCTACTGAGGATGGACCCCACTTTCTTATACACCATCCTCCAATTGCAACAAACACAGAAATTTAGCACAGCTGGTTTTCAAGCCAACCCACAATGGTTCCAGGGGCCTTGTCTTCCCTAGGTATCACCATTCTCTGTAAGGGCAGAATTCACTGTAACTTTTTACTCAGCTCTCCAAGACTACAGCTCACACAGGATTGGAAAGCTCCTTGAAAAGTAAAAACACATTTTCAACATGGGAATCTTCACATTCCTTTTGAAGCATGTGGCTGTAATAAATTAATTTTCTACCTGACAAAGATGAATCTTCATAAACAAAACAGAAAAAGAATTTCAGCAAGGAAAATACCAGTGCTGGTGGGTTGATCACCCATCTTTTTCTTTCAAGGAGGAACTAGTGATTTCTAACCACATACCTTTGCATCAGCAGCACAATTCTTTACTGCTAAACTTGTTCATGAACTTGGATATGGGTAGTTGATGGTCTGTTACATAGTCAGCACCTGGCCTGGTTTTCACAGCTGATACTGAGCTTCTCCAGTGATTCTTTACACAGATGCAATCAATCAGATTTCTGTGTAGTCCATCAGGTGAGGTCCATGTGTGTAGTTGCAGTTTGTGTTTTTTATAAAAGGTGTGTGCAATGAATAAATCATTGACTATTCAAAGTTCTATTATTCTCTTCAGCCTAATTTCTGTCACCAAGTTCTTATTTTCTGATGACTAGTCTTACTTCCTTGTTCATAGCTTTTGTATTCCAACCACCAATTATTATCATTAACGAATATGGATTGCATATTCAATTAATTTCAGACTCTAAAAAGTTGGTAGGTATCTATTTTATTCTCTTTGGCTTTAGTTGTTAGTGTCTATATTTGAATGACAGTAGTATTGACAGGTCTTCCTTGTATACATATCGATAACACTCCCAGCACTGTACTTCAGGGTGGATCTAGAAATGGTCTTTTTGACTATGAATGCAATCTCATTTTTCTTCACTTTTTCATCCCCAGAATCGTAGATCATATGATTGTTTGAATCAAAGTCTATGCCAATCTATCTCAGCTTTCCAGTCACTGTTGTTGAGTACCAACAAGCTAGAACTGACTCATAGCTGACCCTCCAGTGGGTTTTCAGAGGCAGTTAATCAAATAGATGGAGATTGTCTATCCTCCTTTGGAGCACCTGGTAGAGTCAAACGGCATGCCTTCAGGATTGTTGTGCAGTTTCTTATCACTAGGCCACAGGAGCTCCCTAGTATGTCAATATTTATGTGCTTCATTTCTTTTGTAACAATATCCAATTTTTCTATATTCATACTTTGTATACTCCACATTCTAACTATTAGTGGCTGTTTGTAACTATTCCTCGTTTTTGTGTTTCCCTATATGAAGGCTCAGCCTCCAGTGCTATATCTAATTGTCTTAAGTATCTCAATTAGGGCTTCCAAAGGCCTGTTATTTTAGAAGTGATGGTCACTCCTTTTTCTTAGTCTGTCATAATTTAGGAGCTCCACTCTTTTACAACATCTGACAGACAAGCACTGTAACCAAAAGTGTAAATAACAGACAAGCAAATAGAAATGTATCTGGAACAGTAACATGCAAAGACACTTCTGAATGTAAAACCTGACAGACAAATTTGGCAGTTCCACCCCTGCCCTCCCCCACCATCCCCACCTCCCTGTGGGGTCTCTAACTAACCCCTAATACGACGTTTCAGGCTCCAGTCACTCCTGTCCATTATCTACATGCTCCTCAGCAAAGATGGTCCTCCAGGCCCTGCAACCAGCTCCCCAGCATGTGTCTGGGTGCTGTGTTTCCATGCGCCTCAAGGCCTGGTGGCTCGGTTTCCTGGGATGCTGGGCACTGGTCAGCTTAAGGTCTTGAATTTATACTCAGTTCTTTACACCAGGAAGTCCCAACAGAGGGCAATTGTGCCCAGTGTTTGGGGACATTTTGATTGTCACAAGCAGGATATGGTTCTGGGAGTAGAGGACTAAACATCATATAGTGCACAGGACAGCCCCAGACAAAGAATTCTGGGTGCAGAATGTCAGAGACGCTTGGTTTTGGGGTTGAAAAAGCTTGCACTACATGGGGCTGCCACGCTGTCTTTCTGTACAGAGAGAAAACAGGAAGAGGCAGCCGCAGCTCTGAGCACCGCGAGCCAGGTGCCTGGAGGCTGTGGAAATGAATAAGGATATTCAGGCTTCACCTCCCAGACTGAGAGGCCGCCCAGAGGTGAGACACTAGAAATTCATAACATTCCTGTCATAAATGGACTCCGAGACGGCCTGGATCTAAATTGCCCTTGCAAAGCCCAGGAGGGATTTGCAGTTGTGCTCAGAGCTCATGCCGGCTCCCTAACAGCATCTGCGCCAAAGTTGGAGAGCTGAGGGGCCCTGGCTTGTCCGAGGGTGCTTTATTTGTCTTCCAGAATATCATTATAGTCGGCACCTCATGGAATACAAATAAGAGACTAATGCGATAAGGGGTTGAATGGATGGTGCCTCTTGAAGCTTTCAGACTGAAATGCCAGAAGGGAGACACAGAGAAAGATGAGATTGCTTCAGAAAAATCTCATCAGCAAAGACGTACAGGATTTTCCTAACAAAACGCTCTGAACAAAAAGGCTCTCAGAGGGATTTTGTCTAAACTAGAGGAGGGAGGGATGCTGAGCTTAGTCAAGTGAAGTCACAAAGGGCCACTCTGTAGTGGGAACAGCCCAGTGGTCATGGTGTGGTACCCATGGGAGAAGGTGGCTTAGTAGTACGAGTGGTGCTGTCAACTCAAAGGTACACGGTTCAAATTCACCATCTGCTCTTCAGGAGAGAGATGGACAATTTCCTCCTGTGTGAACTGGCTCTGAAAACCCACTGCAGGGTCAGCCATGGGCTGGCTCTGGCTTGATGGTACTCAACAACAAGCTAAGAAAGTGGGAGAGAACGTATGGCAATCGGTTTCAGAGAACCAATGCCCAGCACGCTCTGATCACGTGAGGAACGAGGCCCTGGTGTCAGTGTAAGTCTTTGACTGCACTCTTGTATTCAAGCCAGTTGTCCATGAGGTGACACTTCCCTGACCGGGTAGATCTGTGAGCCCCACGATTCTAGAAGCTGTGTTTCCAGAAGAGGACACTAGACCTCTGGGCGGGCTGACTTGGACTTCTCCATCACTTAGCCGTTAAGGGTGGGACCCATCAGCCTCACCCAGCACTCCTGCCATAAACGAAACCACTACCATCCAGTGAGTGGATTTTGGCTTCCAGCCACCCCACAGGACAGAGGCAGGATGGGGGCCCCTCACCTCTCTCACCGTGGACATGCTGTCAAGAAGGACCAGTCCTTGGAAAAGGACATTATGCTGGGAAAGGTTGAAGGTCAGGGAGAGAGAGAGGAAGAAGATCTTGAACAAGATCCTCAACATTGACACAGTGACCATGACAATGGCTTTGAGCACTTCTGAGGTGGTGAGGGGGCTGCAGCATAGGGCAGGGTTCAGAGCCGCTGTTTACAGCATCACTACAAATTGTATTAAACTCAACGGCACCTACAATAACAACAACACAGAACAGAGTGCCACTGTCTCTAGGGTTTTTGTGGACATCCTGTTGGAAAAGTAGGGGTCAGTGAAGGAGAGGAAGACCCTGGAAGAGAGGGATTGAGGCAGTGGCTCTAACCATGGGCTCAGGTACAACGGAGATGGTGAGGGCGGTCCAGGGTCAGGCTGAGTCTCCTCTGTTGTTCACAGGGTCTCTGTGAGTTACAGGCAGTGCAATGTCCTCATAACTTCTGTGGATGCACAATGGCCCATCTTTGCCCCACGGCTCTGTAGATAAGAACTCACTCTTGTAGTGACTTGTGAGTTCCAGAACGAGAACTTCTGCTCAGTCTCAGGATGGTACGGGTGCTCTTACTGGCCCCCAGAGATGGACAGCTGCAGTCCTATGATGGCTGGTCAGAACTGCCTGAGCTCTGACCAGCCAACATCCCGGGACCTCCCCTCCAGTTTCCAGTAGAAGTTGTCTCAGGGAGGTGGGTGGAGAGATCTGAACTGGCACCCGCACACAAGGTCCACCAGACAGCCAGCCACAGTGGGAATCTCAGAGCATCGCTACAGCCAACATGCCCCTGGCTCCCACAGCACGCACAACCCGTGGACTGTCATTCATCGAGATAACGCACCTACACTAATCGGTTTTCTTTCTGTCCCTCCATTAATAAACACATGTGTGCCTGGCTCCCTCTGAATTATTTAAAATTACAGCCATCAGGAGAGAGACCTTCTCAAAGACTATCAGAAGGATTTTTAATCATCTCTAAGTAAACTTCAATTTCCCTGAAATGGAAGAATTATTTCTCCACTTCAGCTCCAGCACAGACACAGTAAAGGGGCTTGCTTTCTCTGGCAGTTAGTGAAAACAGGAGCTGATTAATGCAAGAGACAGATGCGGAGGATCAAGGCTGCAGCCCAGCACTGCCAGGCCGGTATTTAAGACTCTCTGACCTCCTGTCCATACAACAGGTCCACTGCAGTGATGGGAACAAAGTGCCGTTATTCCAAACCTTCCCTCGTGTGGTCTTACACACTCAGATGAATTGTTGTTGTTGTTATGTGCCATCGAGTCGTTTCCGACTCATAGCGACCCTATGCACAACAGCTCTAAACCCTGCTCTATCCTGCGCCAACCGCACCGCCTCTGACACACCCATCCCGATTACCCCAGTCACCGAATCAATCCATCTCATAGAGGGTCTTCCCCTCCTGCGCTGTCCCTCCACCCTCCCAAGCATGATGTCCCTCTCCAAGGACCCGTCCCTCCTGGCAACATGTCCAAAGTATGTCAGACGAAGCCCCAGAATCCTTGCCTCCAAGGAGCAGCTTGGTTTAATCCTCTCCAAGATGGATCTGTTTGTTTTCCTGGCAGTCCAGGGTACATTCAGTACTCTTCTCCAGCACCACAGCTCAAAAGCATCCACTCTCCTTCTGTCCTCCCTAGTCATTGTTCAACTCGCTGATGCATAACAAGCGATTGCAAATACCATGACCTGTATCAGGCGCACCTTAGTCTCCAGAGAGACACTGTTGCTCCTGAGTACGTTTGAGAGGTCCCTAACGGCAGACTTTCCCATCGCAATACGCTTTTTGATTTCCTGACTGCTGGTACCAAGAGTGTTAACTGTGGAGCCAAGCAAAGTGAAGCTGTGAACACTCTCAATCACAATAGTGTTTGATAATCCACACTCCACAGCCCACTTCTGCAATGAGGTTCTGGAGGAGCTGGTTCTCCCGCCCAGAGCTGTGGGGACACTCTGCCGGCTTACCATCCCCAGGGCCTGGCTGCCCGGCGGGGACTGGAGCAGGAGGGTCTTTTTGGGGTGCACGGGACTGGCCGAGCCCCCAGCTGAAGCAAGCCTGGATACAGCATTCACACAGTCCCACTCCCACACAAGCGTCCACTTGCTCTCTGCTGGAGTTGCTTAGGTGGTGATTAGATTGCATTTTTGCTTGTTTGAGTGAAGGTTTTCTGCACAATCATCCCTAGCTATTTTTGCTCTCTAACATTGATTGTCAGTGTTTAATGTAACTAATGGTGATGATCATTAATTGTGCATTGTCTTGCTCTTCACTGGACTTACGTAGTCACTAACTTTTATTCCTCTCCCCTTCCTTTCCCACCAGGATAGGGTCCATCTGTGTGTAAACTTCCCCTAACATGTACTTTGCTCCCATGATTGTCTTAGTGACTGGTTTATGTGACTCGGCAGAACGCTACCTGTATCCATCCACGGTGTGTGCTCCACGAGCTCTCAATCATTTCTTAGTGATGCATAGCACCCCTCTGTGTGAATGTGCCACAGTTCCTTTTGTTCTTCGTCCACTGATGGGCATTTGGGTTGTTCCCAGCTCTTTGCTTTTATAAAGAATTCTACAATACACACGGGTGCACCAATATTCAGCTGTGCGTGGACCCAGTGTCTTTGGGATACACACCAAGTAGTGAGATTGCTGGATCATACAGCAAGTGTCCTGACTTTCGGAGAGGTGAGGTGGCCATGATGTAAGGAGGGTGTTAAGTGACTGGAGGGGGAGTTTTCTGCCCTTTCACTTTTCTTTTTGAAAGCTTCCGTTTGTGCTGAAATACAGAAGACAGTCTATTTACCAGTTCACTCCTTCTCTGTGTGTGTAGAACTCGTTCCTCATGTTGCCTAACAGTTACAGGTACCTGCTACTCTTGTCCTCTTCACCTTTACTGTTCAGGGCCCTGGAAACCTCTCTTAACTTCAGACACAATAATATGACTTGACATTTGCATAATTCTCATAACACTGTTACATAAACTATCTTTTGTCAGATGCCTAAAGCACTCTGTGTGATAATTAAGCTGGTAATTATTATTCTATTTCAGGAACAAGAGGATGAGGGCTCTGAGAGGCTGGCTGACCCAACCAAGCTTACAGATAATGGGGACTGCAGTAAGGAGGCCCAGGTCCCCTGAAACGGCCATCTTGTCTATGGGACAGCACCTGACAGATGCGGGGTGGGACACCTGGTTATGTATTTAATGCAGTGATGATGTGATGCTACAGAGTCTACGGGCACCGAGGAGCACAAGGGAATCAGGGAGGCTGTGAAGATAAAGCTCATCATCTTGAGATCTTAGTGGAGTCCTGGGTGGTGTAAATGGTTGATTGCTTGGTTGTTAATAGAGGCCGGAGGTTAGAGTTCACTTGGAAGTTCCCCAGACTTCCTTGGAGTGTAATAGCTGAGGCATATGGGATATTTTTGTTCAGCTTTTTGAGGAGGACCCTGACTTGTTGACTTGACCCCATGTTGAGGCAAGGGCTAAGTGAAGGGACCAGCAAGTCTGGAATGCAGAGGGAAGTGTGGGCACCCGAGTTTGCAGCTTATGCCCATTTGAACCATGGATGGTGGGAATGAGCCGACCAGAACCCAACCAGGTGAAGAGAAGGTGACCCACGCTGGGAGCGGGGGTGGTTGTTGCACCTGGATGGCTCGCTCTGGCCTGGATGTGGCTTCTGGATGCAGCTGCTCAAAGTTTCCAAGTTGAACAGAAGATCCTTCAGCAAAAGGGACATGCTTGTTCCCTCAGAGTATTAGTTTGATAGAGATGGGCAAATCAGAAATTGGCTATCTAAAACAGGATATTAACACATGAGGAAGGAAGTAGCTGACTCATACACTTTCATGAATGTAGTTATTACTAAGATGATTGTAATGCTTGAAACCCCTGAATATACAGGAACGTATTATAATGTAAATGAAAGATTGTGTAAAACATAATTTACATGCATGAAACATGCATATGAATGATAAAAACACTGTTGTTGTTGTTGTTATGTGCTGTTGAGTCACCTATGACCCATAGCAACCCTATGTGCAGAAGCTCTGAAGTCTGCCCTATCCTGAGCCAGTCTCACGTATTCTGAAACACCAACCTCCATTGCCCCAGTTACTACATCGATCCAGCTCATCCAGGGTCTTCCCTTCCTGCACTGTCCCTCCACCTTTCCAAGCATGATGTCCTTCTTTAAGGACCTGTCTCTGCTGACAATGTCCCCGAAGTATGTGAGACGGAGCTTCAAATTCCTAGCCTCCAAGGAGAACCTTGGTTTCACCATCTCCAAGACAGACCTATTTGTTTTCTTGGCAGTCCATGGTATGTTCAAGACTCTTCTCCAACACCACAATTTGAAGGCATTGATTCATTCTTAGTCATTGGCCAGCTCTCTGATGCATAGCAAGTAAGTGTAAGCACACTCTCTAGACTGACATTGCTGCTTTTCAGTACCTTGGAGAGTTCCCTGAAAGTAGATTTTCCCCAGTGCAAATAGTCTTTTGATTTCCTGTTTGCTGATGCTAAAAGTTTTGATTGTGCAGCCAAGCAAGCTGTAACTGTTAACAACCTAAATATCTTCTCCATTTATCATGGTTCTGCCAGTTGGCCCTGTGGTGAGAATCTTTGTCTTCTTGATATTGAGGTACAGTCCCCGACCTTCTGTAGTAAATGCTTCAGGTCTTTCCCAGTTTCAGCAAACAAGGTTGTGTCATCTGTATAATGTAGGTTGTTGATGAGTCTTCCTCCAATCTTAATGCCACAAGCCTCCTCATAAAGCCCAGTCTCCAAAATGATCTGTTCTGCATATACATTGAAAAGGTATGGAGACAGGATGCATTCCTGACACACTCCTTTCATGATTTTGAACTATGCAGTGTTTCCCTGCTCTGTTCTGAGGACTGCTTCCTGGTCCAAGTATTGGTTTTACATGAGCACACTCAAGTGTTCTGGGATTCCTATTTTCCTCAGGATTGGCCCAATTTGTTGTGATTCACACAGTAGAATGCCTTTGCATATAGTCAATGAAGCACAGACAGATATTCCTCTGGTACTCTTTGCTTTCTGCCAAGATCCATCTGACATTAACAATTAACATCTCCAGTGCTACGATCTCTTCTAAACCTAGCTTGTATTTCTGGTAGTTCTCTGTCAATGTACCGTTGCAGTCATTTCTAGATAATTTTCAGCAAGATTTTGCTAGTGTGTGATGTTAGTGATATTGTTTGATAATTTCCACACTCTGTCAGGTCACCTTTTTTTTTTGAATGGGAATAAATATGGATCTCTTCCAGTCAGTTGGACAGGTAGTTTTAATTTCTTGGCACAACTTGATGACCATGTCCAGGGCAGCATCTGTTTGTTGAAATACATCAATTGGTATTCCATCAATTCCTGGGGCTTTATTTTTTGCTAAGAGCAGCCTGAACTTCCTCCTTCATCACCATTGCCTCTTGATCATATGTTGTTTCTTGAAATTCTTCGGTGTCTGCCACTTCTTTTTGGTACAGCAGCATACTCCTTCCATCTTTTAACGTTTCCTGAATCATTCAAGGTCCTGCTCATATCATCCTTAAGTATTACAAATCACAGCTTGAATGTGTTGTTTAGTTCCTTTAGCCTAAGAAATGCCAAGTGAGTTGGCCCTTTTCATTTTCCGACTCCAGCTTTTTGCACACTTCATTATAATATTTTGCTTTGTTTTCCTGAGCTGCCCTTTGAAATCTTCTATTCTGCTCCTTAAGTTCTTGCTTTTCCCCTTTGGTTTGGTTTCTTAACCTTTGCTTTTGGTTGCTCTAGTGCAATATTCATTCTCTTCTGACATCCATTTTTGTCTTTTCTTCATCTTCTGTCTTTGTAATGACATAATAATAAAAAAGAAGTGGCTGTGAAGAAGCCCAGGTGACCTGCTTCCGGGGCTGCCATGAGGTGGAGTTGACCTGGCTAAGTTTTGTTTTCTTGGGGGCTGTTCATGCTTGCTTGTCCTCCCTAGGTTACCGTGTAGAAGGAAGAACAGTTCCCATTCATCGTCGTGGTCACAAATCAGAGCTGGTGGCCTTGAGCGTTCTCCCTGGGCCCAAATGTCCCTGAGATGGTGGTTTTGAGTTCCTTCCTGAGTCCATGCGTCCAGGAAGAAGGCACCTGGTAGCTTTCCAGGGGAGCAGGCTGCAGCCAGGCTCCCACCGCGCCTTTGTGGGGAGACTCAGAGCAGGTCCTTCCACAGTGGGGGCTGTCTGGGAGGGGCACCCAGGGATGCTTCAGCACCTTGTGAGGGCGGGGAGCCTCGTTCTAGGAGCCCTGCTGGTGGAGGGACTCGGACGGTGACGTTAGAACCAGTAGTCCCAGTGTGGGCACCAAATGGTCATCGTCCACTCAGTACCACTGTCCACCTGAAGACCCACAGGGTCCCTTGTCACTGATCCTAAGCTGCATCCCAACCAAGCCAGATGGTGTGGAGTCCACAGCACCTTCTGGTGACCTCACAGATGTCAGAGGTCACGCGTGTGCCCCACAGTGTCTCCCTTGGCCCATTTTCAGACCATGGATTGCCAGGCCTTTCTTCCTCACCTTATAGCATCCTCTCTTGTGAGTCACTCACAGCAGGGCTGCGCTCTCGTCTGTGGACCGGGGCGGCCATAGTGGGAGGGGTGGTCAAGCCTGTGAAGGGTGAAGTAACCCTCTCATATGTGTGGACCAGTCTCAACTTGCCATCCACCAGCATTCAGTTACTCTGGGAAAACCTGCCTGTGGTTTAGGCCAAGTGACCACTACCATGGATTTGTTCCTGTTTTGCTAAAATTAAGTCATAGGTATTTATTAAAACAAAAACACACCTTCAAAAACCAAAACAAAAAAAAAACACTCAGAAAATACCTCAAAGTCTAAAAGCTCTAAAGGGGCTTTTTAATTCATTCTTACCACGGGCTTTTCTAATTTCAGTCTTTGGGTCAATACATGGTTTTTATCCCTCAGAGCCCTGCCTGCGTTTCATTCTGAAATCTGAGACCTGATGTGGGGATGGGGGATAGGGGGATGGGGGAGGGCTCTGAGTCACCCTCCTCTTTAAGTGCCACAATCCTGTCTGCCCAGAATCACCCCAGCTCAGGTCACCCCTGCACCATTTAGTGCACCCCCATCCCTGAGCTCAAGACTTCTGGAGGCTGCTTCTGGGGAGACACAGAGGCCAGTGGGGCAGAGTACAGTCTCAGAGGGAGTGTCCCCTGGGCTGCCCCTTGATGAGTAGGAGCTATGTCCATGTACCTGTCTGCCTAGGGTGTTTCTAACCTGGAGAACTGAGATCTAACTTCCTTCTACAAACACCTATGTCTCCGAGTGGGAATATGGAGCTGCTGTTTCTGCCAGTTTGAAGGCTCCTGCAGTTGTTTCCTGGACCTTATGGTGCCTAAGAAGCCCATGGGCTGTGATTACGTGGCCGTAGTAGAGGACAGAGGCTCTGAGGATGAGTCTGGATAAGGAAAAGTCTGGAGGCCACCTGCCCGAGCACACAACTCCGAGCTTGGAATTCAAAGCAGATACATCTCCTGTGGACATGCAGGGACAGAGCCCACTGTGAGATCGGTGCAGACCCCTTCTTGCTCTGGGCCCAGGGGTGGGGAGCAGTGGCCTGCTCACTTTTCAGTAAGTCAATCCCTCCTTATCGTGACCTTCTGTGGGTCTGGTCAGAGCAGAGCTGTGCACTGGAGTTCTTGGGACCGGCTCTCTCCCCAGGTGCCTCTGCGTGGACTCAAAGCCCTAACTTTTTGGCTAGCAGCTGAGTATTCTCTCTGCAGAGAATGAGAGGGTTTGGTTTTTTTCTCTCTCTTCCTCTGTAGAGGGCAGCCTTGTTCTGGAAAAGTCTGCTTTGGGTGGGATTGAGAGGGTGGAGCTCCCAGGAGCAGAAAGCAGGCAGTGCAGCCCAGGGAAGAAGAGCTCGAAGCTTCAATACCCTTCTCTCTGGAGGCTGCAGAACAGGGCCTGCCCGAGGCGAGGGTCTCCCTGACTCAAGTGCTGAGCTTCTTTCTTGGGGAACCTCAGGGGATTTGGGTGTCTAGCTGTGACTTGTAGTAACTAGAGACTCCAGCCCATCCAGAGGTTCAGAGGGGCCAGGAGGAAGGGTGGAGCCCATCTCAGCTTGAAGCCAAGAGGACCCTGTCTGAGAGAGACCACAAGGGCCCAGTGCCTTGGTGCCTGGAGCTGGGCCAGACTGGATCTCATCTGGAAGCCTGACATTGGGAACTTGTAGCCCCTGAGGGCCATGGATCAGCTGCTGCTAACCTTGGGAACTTGCTCTGCTCTTCTAAGAGTAAACTGCCTTCCAACCGGGCCTTAATAAGCCTCTTCTCTGCTATTAAATGAAAGCTCTCAGCACATGAAATGACTTCATCCTTACCTAGTTTATGGTCTCCTCCTACACGGGAGAAGAAAGCCAGGAGTGGGGGAGGCCCATGGGGAAGGCTGGGGCTGGCGCAGACAGCTCTTCCAACATCTTTAGAGTTTCAGTAATTCCTTTTAACAATCCATTCGCCCCACCGTCTACACCCCTACACACACACACACACACACACACACACACACACACACGGCCGAGAGCAGGGAAAACTTCTATTCCTACAGGCATGTAAAACAGTGCTGTGCTGAGGATGGTGAGAAGCCAGCAGCCCCCAGTGCCTCCCCTCCCGGCACTGTGGGGGTCTCCCACCCCACTCTTGGGTCTAATGAGGATTATTTTCTCCCAGAGCAGGCAGGGTAGGGAGACTTCTTAACGGTCTTTAGGGAAAGAGTCTGATGGAAGGAAAAGATCCCTCTTTAATCTCCTTTCCCTCCTCACCCCACAAGGAGCTGTTACCATAGCAACATCGTACCTGCCGCAAGAACAGTGAGGTTCCTCTGTGAAGTTAACTCAATGCTAAGTCTTCACCTGGAGAAGGGACTGCTGTTAGTTGAAGGTGCTCCTGACTGTCTACTTTCCCAAATACTGGTCCCTCCTGACAACACGTCCAAAGTACATGAGACACGTCTCACCGTCCTTCCTTCTAAGGAATAACCAGGCTGAGTTCCTTCTGTCTTGGAAGAAGCAAGGAGAGTAAAGTGGAGGGACGGTGAAAAAGGGGAAGACATTCAGTGTTGTGGGCAGAGTGACTAAACAACGTGTGCGGATGGCAAAGGCCATGAAGACGGTGTCGAATGGGCAGTGTTAGCTTCTGTCGTACACGGGGTGCTATGAGTTGGCATGAACTCACATGCACTCCACACAGCTTCCTCATTCAGAGAAGGGGCTGATCAGTGAAAATGATCATCTATTCTCTGGGATCCCAAAGCCCTCAGGTCTTTACGGCATGCTTAATCTGGGATTCCTGTGCTATCATGAAAATTCACTCCTGAACTCCAGCCAGCAAAATCTCAATTTTTTCCCCCTAGAACAGATTCCAATACAATTGATTTTTCTTCTCTGCATATAGTTAAGGTTAAAAAAGACACTACTCTCCCCTAAGGAAAAGAATTTTGGCAAGGTCTTTCATACTCTTCTATCAATCCTTCTTCCTTATCTTCTAAATGTTTCCCTCTCCTCCTCTCCTCTCCTCGCCTCTCCTCTCCTCTC
>NW_006399774.1:15218979-15274197 GCF_000299155.1 Elephantulus edwardii
TTTTTCTTCTCTGCATATAGTTAAGGTTAAAAAAGACACTACTCTCCCCTAAGGAAAAGAATTTTGGCAAGGTCTTTCATACTCTTCTATCAATCTCTCTTCTGTATCTTCTCCTGGTTTCTCTCCCCTCCTCTCCTCTCCTCCTCTCTCCTCTCTCCTCCCCTCCCCTCTCTCTGTCTCTCTCTCTCTCAGTTTTGACTCCAGGAGTTTCCCCTTTGCTCTACTCTTTCTTTGCTTTAAACTTGTAAAACTGAAAAAAAAAAAAATTACAGACACAATTGCAGACAGACTGGACTTTGTCTTGTATCCCCTTCCATCGCTTCCCTTTCTCCCTGTCTACCTGGAGGGAACAGCTACCCTGAGCTTTATGAGTATCTTTTCCATCCAAATCGGTACAATTTCCTACAGATTTATGTGCAACAGTGTTTAAACGGAATCACTTTAAATTTCTTAGGACTCACTTCCCTCTCTTACTAATTTGGTGAACTCTAATCTTCTTTCAACAAGAGAAGGGAGTGTATCAGAGTGGTATTCTCTCTCCATACTATTTAATCTGTATGCTGAGCAAATTATCCGAAAAGCTGAAGAGGAGTGTGACATCAGAATTGGAGGGACACTCATCAGTAACCTATGTTATGCAGCTGACACAACCTTACTCGTTGAAAGTGAAGAGGTCTTTGGTGAAGTGAAAGTGAAAGTGCCTTTGGTATGGACAGCATCTCAATGTCAGGAAAATGAAGATTCTTACCACTGGACTGATAGGCACCATCATGATGGATGGAGAGAAGATTCAAACTGTCAACAGCTTCATCGGGCCTGGATCCACAATTAACTCCCTTGGTACCAGCAGTCAGGAAATAAAGAGATGGGAAATCTCTGGGAAAATCTGCAGTCAGGGAACTTTCCAAATTATTGAGGAATCATGATGCCAGTTTGAGGACTAAGATATTTCTGATTCAAGCCATAGTCTTTCAGATTATTAGCTATGCATATGAGAGCTGGACAATGAATAAGGATGACAGAAAAAGAATTTACTCCTTTGAGCTGTGGTGTTGGAAAAGAGCACTGAACATCCCATGGATGGCCAAGAAAACAAACAGATATGTCTCAGAAAGGCTGTATCCAGAGTGCCTTTTGAAGGCATGTTGCTAGGAGGGGCTATTCCTTGGAGAAGAAAATGATGCTGGAAAGGGTGGAGGGTCAGTGAGGGAGAGGAAGACCCTTAACCAGGTGGATTGACACGGTGACTGCTGCAATGGGTTCTGTGTGTCAGGAACTGTGAGGATGGTGCAGGTTAGAACAGGGTTCATATCTTGTTTCTTAGGGTTGCAATGAGTTGTACTGAACTTGACAGGACCTACCACCACCACTACCACCACCACCACCACCACCACCACCACCACCACCACCACCACCACCACCACCACCAATCTTCTTCTGTTTCTATACATCTGCCTCTCCTAGGTGTCACCTGTAAGTGGGATCTTATAATAGTTATCATCATACCTGACTTATTTCACTCAGCATAATGGCTTCCAACCTCATCCATATAGTGGCATTAAGTCATAACTTTGTCTTTACGACTAAATAGCAATATATTGCATAAACACACAGGATTTTGTTAATCCAGTCATCTGCTGATGGATATTTGGGGTTGTTTCTACATTTGGTTATTCTGAATGATGCTGCAATGAACATCAGCAGACAAGTACCTGTCAGAGTCCCTGTTTTCGAGTCTGTGGCCATATACCTGTCATTGTTGTTATTGATTGATTTATTTATTCATTTATTTTGTCATTGTTGTTTTTGCTCATTGTAACTGAGTTCATTCACACTCATGATAACCCCACGTGCACATGGCAGAATTGCTCTAGAAGGTCTTCTAAGAGGGGACCTTTCAGAAGTCGATTGTCTTTGTAAATCCCCACTTAGTTCACAATTTAAAAAAAAGAAGAAAAAGAAAGAAGCCCAACAGGCATCAGTACAGGCATTTCTGATGTAACCCACCGTTCGTCTTCCCGAAAAACCATTCATGTTGCAAAACTGTGTATTAAAAAGAAAGACCTGTGGGTGGGTAGGAGGGGATGCACTGGGGCGAAGCCATTCACCACATCGGAGATGCTGTTACACACTGTGCCATCGGGTCACCTGTGACCCCTAATGACCCCATGCACAATAAATAGCTCTGAACTCGGTCCTATCTTAAGCTAGTCTCATTGTCTTCAACACACTAATAATGAAAACATTTTTCTTTACCTAGGAGGAAAACAAAAGGAGTAGATTGTGAGGCTGAACTAGGGAAGTGCTTCACGTGGGGTTGAACCACCAACCTTTTTGCTTAACCGTTTTGTCTCCAAGGGACTACATATACATATACATATACATATACATATACATATACATATACATATACATATACATATACATATACATATACATATATATGTAGTATATATATAGTATAGTGTGTGTATACACACACACACATATATACATATGAGCATATATATGTATATACATATGATGAGTATATATACACATATATGTGAGTATATATACACACACATGCACATGTATAGATAACATGTATAGAGACACATATGTCCATACACATATATGTTTACACACATGCGTATATAGATACACATAAATATATGTACACATATGGATACATACACATATGTACATATATCTACACACATGTATACACACATGTATAAATACATACTCACATGTATAAAAACATACACACATGTATAAATACATACTCACATGTATAAAAACATACACACATGTATAAATACATACTCACATGTATAAAAACATACACACATGTATAAATACACACGTGCATATATACCTATGAGTGGAATGGCTGGGCTAAAGGAAAGTGGTCCCTCTGAATTGCGATGCTGTCATATTATTGTCTTGTTAGGTGTTGTTGGGCTAGCCAGCATTCAGCGCGACCCTGTGAACCATGGATCTGAACTGTGCCCTGTGCGGTACCATCCTCACCACCTCTGATATATGTGAGCCATTTGTTACTGTCACTGTGTCCATCTATCTTATTCCAAAAAGAACAAACAGCTCTGTCTTTGGAGAAGAACAGCTCCTTAGACAGGGGTTAGGGGGTGGGGGAGTAAGGGGTTTCCTGTCCTCAGGCGCGGCCAATCCCTGGAGAAGGACACGGTGCTCGGTACGAGGGTGGGCAGGAGAAGAGGAAGACTCTGGGTGACACCCAACAACCCCTAGTCATCATGTGGAGCTGCGGTGGCACAGTAGGTAAGTCCGTAGCTGCGAACTGAACGGTCAGTAGTTTGAACCCAGCAGATGCTCCGTGAGAGAAGATGAGGCATCCTGCATCCATGCGCACTGACCCCTCGGAAGCTCTGCGGTTCCGCTTTGTCCTCCAGGGTCACTATGAGTCAGGATCACCTCGCAGGCAGCAGGTGTGGGTTTGTGGTAATCCTAGGCTTAACTACTTCACACATGCCCAACCTGTTTGCCAAAGTGACTGCGTGCGTCATTTTGCATCCCTGCCAGCAATGAAGAAGGATTCCGATTCTCCACATGTGCCCAGGGGTTTCGGTCTGTTTCCTCCCGAGGGCCCTGGATGTCTCTACTTGGGAAGGTGTTCTCTGAGAGTCCAGATCACCAGGAGCATCATGGACTCCCATAACCCCTCATCTAGCCACTCAGCAATCCTCGCACACTGGAGGCCAAGTGTGTTGTTGTTGTCATGTGCCATCAAGTCGCCTGCGGCTCATAGCAAGCCTACGCACAACAGCCCTAAACGCTGCCCTATCCTGTGCCAATCTCACCATCTCCGACACACCTACCCCTATTACCCCAGTCACTGAATCAATCCACCTCATCGAGGGTCTTCCTCTCCTGCACTGTCTCTCCACCCTCCCAAGCATGACATCCCTCTCCAAGGACTGGCCCCTCCTTTTAAGATGTCCAAAGTATGTCAGACAGAGCTTCAGAATCCTTGCCTCCGGGAAGCAGCCTGGCTTCACCCTCTCTAGGACAAACCTGTTAATTTTAGCAGTTCATGATATATACAATTCTCTTCTCCAACACAACAGCTCAAAGGCGTTAATTCTCCTTCTGTCCTCCTTAGTCACTGTCCAGCTCTCTGATGCATAGCAAGTGATTGCAAAGATCATGGCATATATCAGGCACACCTTAGTCCTCAGACTGATATCATTGCACTTCAGTACTTTGGAGAGGTCTCTAACAGCAGACTTTCTCATTAAAATATGTCTTTTAATTTCCTGGCTGCTGGTGCCAAGAGTGTTGACCGTGGAGCCAAGCAAACCAAAACTGTGAACAATCTCAATCTCCATTGATAATCACCATTCATAAGCAGCCTTATTATTTTACAGGAAAAGAATTCAGGACAGAGGGAGATCCTGGGTTCAGGCAATGCAGCAAGCAGAATGTTTGCTCTTGAAGGGCCGGTTGAAGCAGCCACTGAGCTGAGAGAGATTCTGTCTGTTCAGAAGAAAACGAGTGAGGTTCTGGTGTGAGGAGACGCTGTGACCTTGGGTGGACGGCTGCCTTAAGCACGTTAAGAATGACACTATCATGACGCAGGTAAGAACATTATCGTGGGTGAAATGGCTTGTGGTTATTGATCTTTCCACCTGATAGAAAAGACGCTGGAGGTGCTGCTGCTACAATCATTTGATTTGCACTTGCGTTTTATAATTTGAATGCACAGTCAAATCTGCCAATATGCAGAAGGAATGCCCCGGTTTCAAAATACAACAGTTTGATTTCATCTCATGATTTAGCCTGGCCCTTGAGAAAAATTACTGTCAATCCAGGTCACTTGCCTTCAATTCAAAACATGCGTCATCAGTGAGGAAAGCAAGTAAGTGAGCATGCATTTAAAAAGCTCAAGGTTTCAGGGTTTGCAGAAATAAAAGCAGAAGATCTCTCCCTATCTGTTCTTGGAGACTGTGTCACAGCCAGTCACGTGGCCAACACCAAGGATCTTTTTCCAGAAAGTAAGTAACAGAGAACACATTCCGGGCTGTGCTGTGGGCAATGTCTGCAGGCACTTGACAAGGGAACTCTTTCTTCTGGTGTTCACCTCTTCTCTAAAGTGGAATCAAAGCAAAAATCAAATAATCCACCCATTATGTTTACATTGTGAAGAGGTGCTGTCGAGCAACGTTGTCCTGAGCTGTTGAAAACTGAGGTCTGGACTCAGAAAAGAAGTCACAATTCAAAGTGAAGATTTCTCATTCCAGGGGTATGAGGCATGGCCTTGACCACGAGGTTGTAACTGCACTTCAACAACCAATGGCACTTTATCATTTGAAAAACACATGCAATTACTTTATTATACAGAGACAAATGTGGGGAAGTAAAAGTCCAGGGGTAAAAGATGATACGGGTAATGCACATGGGTAACGTCAGTGGCCATTAACCAAGAGGTTGGAAGTTCAAGTCTACTCCTTAAAGGCACCCTGGGAGAAAAGGCCACTGAGACATCAGCCACTGGAGATTCCCTGGAACATGGCTTTACTGTGACACACGTGCTCACCGTGAATTGGCATGCATTCAATGAGTAAGAAGACCAAACTTTGCACCACTGGACCAACAGGCAACATCATGACAGATGGAGAAAAGACAAACACTGTCAATGACTTCATCTTACTGGGGTCCACACTCAACATCCTTGATACTAGCCGTCAGGAGAAATGTATTGCACTAATGACATCCACTTCCATAAATAGCTTGCCTCCAGAAACCCTGTGAACCTGGAGAAAGGATGAAGGTCACACACAGAAGTGTTGAGGACTTTCGTTCATAGGGTCGCTATGAGTCGCCTACGACTTGATGGCACTTAACGACACAGAGAGAGACCAGTTGGCCTAGTGGACCAAAAGTGATGATACCAAGCCAAAGAGGGCTGACTCTAATCCACAGCCCTAAGGCCTGTTTTTCATTGTTTGTGTTCAAACAGTCTTCTAGGTTATATAGCCATGGTGTGTCCACTTGCCATACGGAGATAACTTGTGGTCGCTGTGAAGCTGAACCCTGTGACACTGATGTGTCAAATGCGATAATGGTTACCCATGGTGGACAGTATTTGGTGGGGCTTGGAAGCAGGAGTGGCATCCACTTCCATAAATAGCTTGCCTCTGAAAACCCTATGAACCTGGAGAAAGGATGAAAGTCATGCACGCAAGTGTCAAGGACTTTCATTCATAGGGTCGCTATGAGTTGCCTATGACTCGATGGCACTTAACAAAAACAACAACAGGAATGTCTGCAGCCAGGGACCTCTCTGAATTATTGAGGAGAAATGATATCAATTTGAGGACTAAGGTGAGTTAAATTCAGGGTATAGTCTTTTCAATCACTTGCTATGTATCTGAGAACTGGACAATGAGTAAGGTGACAGAAGAAGAATGGATGCCTTTGAGCTGTGGTGTTGAAGAGGTCTGAGTAGCCCATGGATGACCAAAAGAACAAACAGATATGTCTTAGAGAAAATATAGTTAGAGTGTTCTTTGGAGGCTAAAATAACAAAGCTTTATCTCATATACTTTGGGCATGTTGCTAAGAGAGGCTATTTCTCGGATAAGGGCATCGTTCTTGGAAAGACAGAAGGTCAGTGAAAGAGAGGAAGAATTTGAACCAGGTGGATTGACACAGTAACTGTAGCAATGGGCTCAAGTATGTCTGAAATAACAAAGACAGAACAGGGTTCAGGCCTGCTGCCATGAGTCGTATTCAGCACGATGGCACTTAACAACCACAACAATGTCTGCTGGTGGCCTAGTGCCTCGTAAAGAGCTATATATGATTGGATAAATGTGGTGGGGAAATGGGTGCCTGAGAGAGTGGAGGGTGACGATAATAAATTAACAAACGCATCACATTCTGATGACTGAAGAGCTGGGACAGAAAATGTCAAAAGGGCAGACGACATAATGAACATAAAAATCTCCTTGGTAGTCCAGAATGAAGGCTGCATAGTGGAGTGTACTCAGGGTGGGGGGATTATATACCAATGAAGGAATTTTCCTTTTACTTTTCAAAGAGAGGAAGGAACTGGGGGGGAAGGGTGGGCAGGGAGAAAAGTGCAACAATGAATGAATGGAAATCCAACATCTCTGTAAATGTTCATGAAAATTAATAAAATTTAAAAAATCTCCTTGGTACAAATGTGTTTCTAAAGAAGAGATGCCCATCAACAAACGAATGGCTAGAGAAGCTCTGGTATATTCATGCAATGAAATACTATACCACATTTAAAAACAAAGAACTAAAAAATATTATTCAAAATGGGTAACCCTGGAGGACATTATGCTGAGTGAAATATCTCAGTCACAAAAGGACAAATACCGCATAGTGCCACTGTTGTAAAATGAGACTGACATCACGGTTGGGGGAAGACTAAGAAAGATGGGATAAATTATGTATACTGCATTGAAACAGATGAGGGAAAGAACTGTATAAAAGGGATATATGATTAGGTATTATTGTCATGACGTGAGTCCAGAATGAAGGCTGCATAGTGCAGTGGACCTTGGGGGAGGGATTGTATAACAATGAAAGCATTTTTCTTTTACTTTTTGAAGAGCGGAATGAACAGAAGGGGAGGGGTGGGCAGGGAGAAAAGTGCAACAATGAATGAATGGAAATCCAAAATATTTGTAAATTTTCATTAAAAAATAGTAATAATAATAATAATAATAATAATAATAATAATAATAATAAGATATTCATTCTGAACCTAGAGATACTGGGAACCACCACGTGTGCATGAACACACTACTTCAACCTCCTGGCTAACCGGTCAGTAATTCTTCAATGTTCACCACCGTAAAGACGGATGTGTGTGTGGCAGACATTGTGACATTGTGACGGTGGTGCCGGCAGCATCCACCCAGCACCACACACTGGGTTAAAACACCAAGCCAGTGCTGCGGCTTTCTTTCTTCTCCCTCTGTGGCTAATGACCACAAGACCTGCAGAAATTGTGAGCTGGTATTACAAAGGCTTCCGAGCTAGTCTGTGACACTAGCTGAACTGTCGCCCAGAGAACGACCACCTCTAAATGTCTCTGATTGGTCACAAGACCTGGAGAGAAGAATAGCCCAGGGCTGCCTGCTGCAGGAGGCTGGGAGGGGAGAAAGATGTGAAGAAGAGCCACCCCCTTTAAGGAAGTCTCTGGGGAAACAACAGAATGAAATCTCAGGGCAGTTGTTCATCTTCTGCAGAAATTTGGGCAGTTTTGGGGTCATTTACAGATTTCAGAAATGTGTGTCATCCTTTAATTATGATCATTACTGGAGGATGTGATTGAAATTTTAATTATTAAGTGGGGACCATTGTAAAGCACTGCCATCCTGTGTTTGAGTGTGTCCAGTGCGGTAGGACAATGGGGCAGCTGGCAGGGCCTTGGATGCCCGTTGTCCTTACTCTGTGACCCTCAGCATGTCTGCCTCCCACCGACTGCCTGTCTCCTAGAATGCCTTTGCCATTGTTTGGACCAAACAATCCATAATATGGAAACAGCAATTATTTTCTTCCTCTATTAGAGTGAATCATGATTGACCCAGGCTTGGTGGTGCAGGAGCCGCTACAAGGCCCAGAAGCCTCTGTCAATAAGCACACATGTTATGCTGAAAGTGGAGCTTTGGTTTCTCCCTTTCTGCAGACGTGGCCACTGGGTTTACTAGCTTTGTTTTGTTACCTGGACAGCCACTCACATCTGCACACCTGAGCGTGCTCACAGTGGAACACACGGAGCGGGCGAGCTTGTCAAAGGCAGCGCGTGCCCTCTGCCAGGGATCTGATGCAGGTGTAATATTAGGGAAGTTAGGATGCAGGTGGTCACTGCTGAAGACCAAGTTGTCCATTCCCTCTCAAAGACAGGTGGAAGTCTTAACCCTGCACAGGAGGAGGTGACCTCGATGAAGAAGACAGGTTCGTCCTCTGCAGAGGTTATTGGTTGGGTTAATGAGGTCAAACGGGAGTAGGGATTCTTCTTGTTAGATGCTGGTACATTGGGTATGACCCATAGTGACCTGTGAACAACTGACTGAAGGCTTGCACCATCCCCGCTATCCTTGTAATACTCAAGCCCGATGCTGTAATCACTGCATGAAGTGATCTAATTGCACTAAATCCTAACCTCAATCCTTCCGGAGTCTCTGAGCCCCAAGTCCATGGCTATTAAGTGAATTCTGACTCCTGCCAATCCTGTGTTTTCTGAGGCTGTACTTCTTTACTGGAGTAGACAGACAGCCCATCTTTTGCTGGTGGAAGGACTGGTGGGTAAGAACCACTGACCTTTTGGTTAGTAGTCCAACATGCTATGGACCAGAAGATGATGGTTATGGATGGAGACTCAGATACATGAGGGTGGCAGCATTTGATCCATTTACAAGCCAAGGGATGCTAAGAAACGCCTGGTGCTTCCGGGAACCAAAGAAGACAAGGCAGCATCTCTCCTCTGAGCCCACAGAAGAGGGGTAGGGCCTCTGAACATGAAATTCAGAATGTAACACAGCACATTTTTGTTCTTTAGAAACCAGCACTTTGCAACATTTTGTTTGGTGGTTCTAGAACTGTAAGAATAACTATGAGTCACCAGGACTCTGGTCTCAATCTGCTTCTCACCAGCAGGCGTCTGGAGGGCTGTTTACAGCTACTGTGATGCACACGTCATTGTCCTGATCACCTCCAGGCCCTGCATCTCATCTTGAAAGAGAAGAGGCACTGGGGTAAGAGCAAGAGCAAATCCCAGCACCCAGCAGCAAGGTTTAGGACAAGCTGAGTTTTCTAGAACTGGCAAGACCCCCTTTGGGTTAGCGTCCCCTGCAGTGCAGGGATCCCATTAGGGGCTGGCAGCCAAAGGAAGTCACTGTCAGATGTGCTCACCTGCTCTGCGCTGGGTGATCATGGAACATCTGACAAGGTTGCTATCCATCAGGGTTGCTATCCTAAGTTAGTGACATCAGAAACCTAACAGGACTTAACAATAGGTGGTATTGTGGGATTCTCTCTCTCCCTGTTGTACGATAACACTCACTGGACAGTGAATAAAGATGAAATGAGAAGTCTCTGAGCTGTGATGGTGGCAAGGAGTACAGACTGTCCCACAGAACACCAGAAGGACAAACAAGAATGTCTTGGAGGAAATTGAATCAGGGTGCTGCTTAAGGGCAAGGACGATGACATCATATACTGTGAACATGTTATCAAGAAAGGCTAGTCCTTGGACAAGGACATCATGCTGGGCAAGGTAGAAGGTCAGAGGAAGAGAGGAGACATTCACCAAGGTGGACCGGACAGTGGCTGTAACACTGGGTCTGAGGATATCGGAGATGGAGAAGACAGTACAGGAGGGCAAGCTTCAGACCTGTTGTTCATAGGGTCCTATGAAATGCAGACAATTTAACAATACACAACACCAACGATGACAACAACTCCTTGTTGTTGTGTTGTTATGTGCCGTCGAGTCGTTTTCGACTCATAGCGACCCTATGGACAACAGCCCTAAACCCTGCTCTATCATGTGCCAACCGCACCGCCTCTGACACACCCATCCCAATTACCCCAGTCACCGAATCAATCCATCTCATAGAGGGTCTTCCCCTCCTGCGCCTAGCTATAATCTACAGGAAGAGTTGTTTTCTCTCGTTGTTAATGAGGACAGACTCTCAGAAAGGATTCCTTTGACGTTAGTTATTTTTGAGAACACTCAAGCTAGATTGTTTGTTAGTTTGTTGTTAGGTGCTGTTGAGTTGAGTACAACTCATAGCAACTCTATGAACAAATGAGCTGAACCCTGTTCTATCTTGTGCCTTCCTCACACTTCCTGACACACAAGTGCCCATTGTGGCAGTCAGTCCGTCAATTCACCTGGTTGAGGGTCTTCTTCTCCTTCCTTGACCCTCCACCCATCCCAGCATCATGCCCTTCTCCAAGGAATAGCACCTTCTAGAAACATGCCCAAAGTGCGTGAGGTGAAGCCTCATCATCTTTGCCTCCAAAGAGAACTCGGCTCCACCCTCTCCAAGACATATCTGTTTGCTCTCTTGGCCGTCCACGGGATGTTCAGTGCTCTTCTCCAACACAGCTCAAAAGCATCAATCTATCTTCTGTCATCCTTATTCACTGACCTTGTTGGAATAAACCAAGGGTTTGTTTGCAAAGGTAGCCGACACTTCTTGTTCATAAAGTGCAGGGAGCTGGTTTTAAGCAAAGCTATGAGAAAGAGGGCCTTTCCTGAATATATAACACTCGTTCTCCTGGTCTATGGGGGTCTAGAATACTCTTAGTGCCTCCAAGTCTGAGACTCCTCTCTGCTTCTCTGTTCTGATATCCCTCTGTTGATACAGAAGGAGATCGGAGAAATAACAAGTTTGCAGTTGGAAGAAATTAGTGATAAGTTAAATTGGCTTTTGGAGTAAAGAGAAAGGGTCTAGAACGCTCCAACACAATTCAACTTGACCTTAAAATCACTTCAGGTGGTGGTGGTTTTTATTCTTGCTTTCTTGTTGTGTCCAATCCTTTTCTTCCTTCATCTTGTGACATAAAATGATTACTAATACCTCTTATTGCCAAGCACGAGATAAGAGAAGGTAGGCTTGCACGTGGATGATGGTAGAAATGTCGAAAATAAGCTTGAATGCTGACATTCTGAATTTGGAGTGCTTCTGAGGATTTCAGGCGGAGCTATGTAGCAGGCCACAGGAACTGATCAGGAGAGTGGTCTCACTCACTAGGCAGATGTGAGGTACACTAACTATGGATACAAATGGAAATCACAGAAATAAAGGAGACAGCCTAGCAGGAGTGAAGGATTCAGGATGGTCCCCTTGAACATGCAACCAATGAAAGTGCAGGTAGACAGAGGAGGTTGAAATCAGGCTTTGAAATGAGCAGTTGAGAAGTGACTGGAAGGGCAGTGAGAGGTTAGCACAAAAGCTACTGGAAGTCAGAGAAGCAATTGTACCGAAGGCAGCAGAGGCAGGTGACGTGGGACGACGAATGATTTTGTCACTGTTTTCCTCTTTGGACACTATTTGCAGGAATAGCCTGTCTCTAGCAGGATAACAGTCTTGACCGTCTAAGAGATAAAATCAAGGGAGTCTAGCATTTCTTCAGATTTAATGTTTCCTATACAGCATTCTTAAGGTTATCAGTGCAATGCCTGGAGATCTGGATTTCCAGTTTTCTCTGGTTAACGAGCTGGCATTTTTCTGTCTAAATACTAACGGAGGCGGTGTTGGAGGGCCTGATTTGGTATTCAGTTAATATTGTAACACATGCTTTGCCATTACCTAGAAGCTAATGACTATCTAAATTAGTTATATGGCCCAAAGCAAAGATAAGGTGGTTAGTATGTCTGACCAGTCATTAAAGTGTGCCTTTCTGGAAAAATACTCTCTCAACTGAAATGATACCATGATGTCCTATCAGCAGTCTAGCTAACCCTTATTAAAAGGTCTACTTTGAATGTCTCCCCAGGGTAATCATATATAAAAAAAAAGAATCAGAATTTAATATGTAGTTAGCAGAGGTTGACTGGCTGAAAAATAAGCTGAATTAGTTGAGAATTGCTGCTGAAACATTCTGTTGCTGGGAAATTATCACAGGAATCCCCTAGAGAATTGCAGCATGAAAATCACACACAGAAAATGCGTTGTGAGCCAACTCTGGCATAGCTTAAATATGAAATAATTTTATTTTAAAGCTGACTTAATATCACTTGGACACAAAGACCACAGCCTGAGGACAAAAAACTGCTGTTTTCTAAAGATTCTTTGCTCAAGTTGTTTGTTTGGTTGAACATGATGGAAACAAGGCATCGTATGAGGGGCTACACCATGAGGATGCTGGTGGAGAATATACACTAGACCGTGGACTGCCAGGGGAACAAGCGTATCTGTCTTGGAAGAAGGAAGCAAGAGCTGTCCACAAGTAAGAGTAGTCAAGCGTATTCATGTATTTTGGCTACATTACCGGTGGGACCAGTCCCTGGGGAAGGACATCACGAGGGTCAGGGAAAGAGAGGAAGACCCTCAAAGAGATGGACAGACACAGTGACCACAAGAGTGGGTTGAGCATGGCAGAGATTGTGAGGATGACACAGGAGAGGGTAAAATTCCACTGTGCTGTTCACAGGATCACCGTGAATTCCACTCAGCAGGACTTATCAAGAACAAGAACAAGTCAATTTGAGGGAAAAGCCATCTACTTCATTCTGTGCATATCCTACAGGGCCTAGTACATTGAAGTATACACCTTGCCTTTTAAGGAGAGACAAATTAATCAAAAAATCACAAGTGAAGCTGGATAGATTCAATGTCACAACTGGAGGAAAATATAGCAGTTGCCTCCACAGCTAGTCACTCTCTGAGAAACTTGATGGTTTTAAGGGCAGCCAGGACAAAGATCGGACCAAATGGTAAATCAAGGTCAGGCTCTGGGCCTGATCAGAAAGTCCCGACCTGAGTTAATTAACAACCCCAAATTCCAAGAGGTACCATCTTCCCTAGTCCTCCCCAACATCCCTATAAAAAGAGACCACCCCTAATTGTGGACGCACCATTCTTACTTCCTCTGCTCCTGGCCACTTGGCGTCCCTCTCAGCCCATGCAATAAAGGCCTGTTCGTTTCTTGGGACCAGTTTCTTTCTTTCTCTTTCACCCTCGACTCCTTCTCTAATAACAACCAGTGCTGCTGGGACAGTAGATGGGAAAGAAAACCAAGGCAATGACCTCTCTTCTGAGACTGCCATCAGGCCCATAGCCACTTGACCAGTCACTCAGCTTCCTCGGCGACACAGTAAATTCAGTTTAGTTCCCATCATGTTAGCGTCCATCCACGGACTTCCAAAAGAACACAGAAATTGGTCTTAGAGGAAATGCAAATAGAGTGCTTTTGAGGGACAAGGATGGCGAAACTTGGTCTCACATACTTTGGACTTGATTTAAGGAAGGGCTAGCTCTTGGAAAAAAAGATAGCATGATGGTAAAGGTAGAGGGTCAGAGAAAGAGGAAGACCCTTGACGAGGTGGGTTGACAGACACAGTGACCATAACAATGGCCTTGAGCATGAGGATGGTGCAGGATACCGCAGGGCTCAGATCTGCTGTTTACAGGGTCGCTATGCATCATAGAAGACACAAAACAACAATTACTGTGTGTGTGTGAGAGAGAGAGAGAGAGAGAGAGAGAGACAGACAGACAGACAGACAGACATAGATGGGAAAGACCTGGGTGTTTTATTACATTCCACTCTATATGGATGAATCATGAGCAGGGAAAGAGAAGGAAAAAGAAGATTTTTCTCAAAGCAAATATCTCCTTAAGGAACTCTCATGTTCTACTGGATAAAGAGAGATGCTGCCAATCCAAAGGCAGGCAGTTCAAATCCACCAGCTGGTCCAAGGGAGAAAGATCGGTATTCTCCTCCGATGCAATTTACAGCCTCTGAAAACCACAGAGGTGAGCTACGAGTCAGTTCTTACTTGCAGGCAAGAAGTTGTCATGGAGTATTTATTTTATAAAATACTTTTTTATTTTAATGATTGTTTACATAGATTTTGAATTTCCATCCATTCATTGTTGCACTTTTCTCCCTGCCCACACCTTCCCCCCTCCCCCAGTTTGCTCTTCTCTTGAAAAGTAAAAGAAAAATTCCTTCATTGGTATATAATCTGCCGGCCCCCACCCCCACCCCGAGCACACTCCACTATGCAGCCTTCATTCTGGACTCTTGTGATAACCATAACACCCAATCATATATTGCTTTTAAACTGTTCTCTCCCTCATCTGTTTCAATGCAGTATACATCATTTGTCCAATTTTTCTCAGTCTCACCCCAACCCTGATATCAGTCTTGTTCTACAACAGTGGCACATGCAATATTTGTCCTTTTGTGACTGAGATATTTTTAAGGCCAAGACTTTTTGATAGCCCTTTGAAGCTGTGCCATAATAGCATATTCCCAGGGAGGAAGATTATAAGGCTGTGTAAGTGATAAAAGCTGCAGAGCAAAACTTTACTAACTATTCATATTTTATACCTGATAAGGCATTAACTTTGTAAGGCACTTTGAGAATCTTGGGTTTACACAGTCTGAATGCAAGTATTGTTGTTTTTGTGTACCACTGAGTTAGAATCGATCTACAGCTGACCTCCAGTGGGTTTTCAGAGGCTGTTAATTGCACAGGAGGAGAATGCCCATCTTTCTTCTGCAGAGCAGCTGGTAGATTTGAACCACAAGCCCTTGAGTTGGCAGTGAAATTCCTTACCACTAGGCCACCAGGGCAGCTGGTAGATTTGAACCACACGCCTTTGAGTTGGCAGTGCAATTCCTTACCACTAGGCTACCAGGCCATTCCAAGCTCTGTTATGTTTTGTTTTATTGCACTTTGCAGATGTGCTGTTTTTACAAATAGGAGGTTTGTAACAACCTTTGTTTGAACAAGTCGATCACCTTTTCCTACAACAGGTGCTCATTTCAGGTCTGTGTGTCACATCTCAGTCATTCTTACAATCCAAGATTCTTACAAGTAAGAATTTTCTTGTAAGATTTCTTACAAGTCCAAAAGGGCTTGTCTCCGGAAACTCTATGAGCAGTGCTCAGGTCTTTCACTCATAGGGTCATTATGAGTCGTCTATGACTCGACGGCACCTAACAACAACAACAACATTATTAATTTTAATGAAAGCTTACAGAGATTTTGGATTTTCATTCATTGTTGCACTTTTCTCCCTGTCCACTCTTTCTCCCATCCCAAGTTCGCTTGTTTCTTTGAAAAGTAAAAGAAAAATTCTTTCATTGTTATACAATCCCTTCCCAAGTCCACTCCACTATGCAGCCTTTGTTCTGGACTCATGTCATGACAATAATACTATATCATATATCTTTTAAACTGTTCTCTCCCTCATCTGTTTCAATGCAGTATACATAATTTATCCCCTCTTTCTCAGTCTCTCCCCAACCCTGATGTCAGTCCCATTTTGCAACAGTGGCAGCATGCAGCATTTGTCCTTCTGTGACTGAGATATTTAACTCAGTATAATGTCCTCCAGGGTCACCCATTTTGTATAATATGGCATGAGTTCTTTGTTTTTCAATGCAGCATAGTATTCCATTGTGTGAATATACCACAACTTCTCTATCCATTTGTTTGTTGATGGGCACTTGGCTTGTTTCCAACTCCCTGCTATTGTGAACAATGCCACAATCAACATGGGTGTGCATATATCTGCTTGGGTGGCAGTTATGGTCTCTTTAGGGTATATTCCCAGCAGTGGAATTGCTGGGTCAAATGATATCTCTATTTGCAACTTTTTGAGAAAGTGCCACACCTCTTTCCACAGTGGTTGCACCATTTTACACTCCCACCAACAGTGAATAAGGGTTCCAGTTTCTCCACAACCTCGCCAGCATTTGTTGTTTCATTCTTAGAATATTTTGACCTTTTCCAACGTGCTAGTGCATAGTTATTAGCCTGTGTTGTTGATTCAGAACTGACTCATAGCTATTGGTTGGCAGCTTCTCCAGGGGGTTTCAGAGGCTGTATATTGAATGGGATGAGATTGCCCCTCCTTTTTCTGGTGGATTTGAATAGCCTGCTCTTGGGATTGCTGTACAGCTTCTTACCACTAGGGCCACCAGAGCTCTGTTCTTAGTCTATGTCCTTGTTGTTAAATGCCACTGGGTTAAATATGATTCATGGCACCCATACGAACAAAGATCTGAACTGTGTCGTATCCTGTGCCGTCCTCACCATCTCTCACACAGTTGAGCCCACTGCTTCAGGGAGCATGTAGTGTAAACATAATTTTAAACACACAGGCAAATCAGAAAATGGGTGTGCCCCATATTATGGCTTTGTCCTGGTGTTCTGGAACAGAACCCCCAGGGTCACTGGGTTGTGGGTACAGCTCTCCCCCCATTTCACACTGAGGATTCTAAAGCACTCCCATTGTTTCTTCTAGTTTCACTGATATTTTTCCTCTAATTTTACGCATACTGAGCCCTTTGGGGAGAATTCTGATTATACTTCCTAGTTTTACTCATATCGAGCCTCTTGTTCTGTGCCATCCTTACTTAAACACTGTGCTTGAGAAGATCCCCTCTAAAGCTCTCATCTCGCTTAAATTTACAACACGGAGTATCCAAAATAATGACCCCCTTTTCTACTGTGTAATTCTTGTATTTGCTCATTTCTCGGAATTCTCCAAACTTAGATGCTCAACACACATACATGCTACACACAAATTTTCCTTACAGAAGTCAGACAAGCGTCTCTTTCATATATGCTTTTTCTTTGCAGGAATCATATTTAAGAAATAAAAACTGGTTCAAGCACTTGAACCAGTGAAATAACACACTTCTCTATATGATGGATGGGACATTGCAACAAGGCAAATAACACGATCAAGTGAGTCACACAAATGACAGCTCTCAGACTCCCGAATACTATGAAGTGAAATGCTAATCAGCTAGCACATTATCAGGTATGAAGAGAAGTCTTGCTAACTTCCTAGAAAGTGTCATGACACATAGGTTTGCTTGCAAGGAAAAGTAAAATGAATTGCTAAGTAGTCATGATATCTTCTGAAGGGACCCAGAGAGAATTACAGTTCAAATTCTAATGTCCACAGCTTGATAATTTATAAATCTCATGTGAAACAAATTCTTTGAAAATCAGGAATATAGGTGCCCACAGTCCCCTCCCTCAATATTCCTACTTATTGTCTGTCAGATTACTTGGTTTCTCTTCTATTTAGTAGAAGTCTTCAATATGGATTGCATGTCAACATCAGGAAAACAAAAATTCTCACCACTGGCAACATCAAGATAGATGGAGAAAGGATTGAGATTGTCAACAACTTCATCTTACTTACATCTATGTACAAGCAATACTCTTGTTACCAGCAGCTGGGAGATCAGGAGAAATACTACACTGGGAAAGTCTGCAGTTATGGAGTCCTCAAAATTACCGAGGAGGAATGATGTTAGCTTCAGGACTAAGGTGCGCCCCTGGTCTCTTCAGTCACTTGCTATGCATCAGAGAGCTGAGGTGACAGTGAATAAAGATGACAGAAGAAGAGTGGATGCCTTTGGACTGTGGTGTTAAGAAGATGCAACGGACTGCCAAACAAACAGTTCCCTTTTAGAGAAGGTACAGCCACAGTGTTCCTTGGCACCAAAGATGCTGCAGCTTCATCTCACGTACTTGGGCATGCTGCTGTTTGTTGTTGTTATGTGCTGTTGAGTCGCTTGTGACTCATAGCCACCCTACGTATAGGAGCCCTAAACCCTGCTCTAGCCTGTGCCAACCTCACTGTCTCTGACACACTTACTCCCATTACTCCAATCACTGAATCAATCCATCTCATCGAGGGTCTTCCTATCCTGTACTGTCACTTCACTCTCCCAAACTTGACATCCCTTTCTGAGGACTGGTTCCTCCTTGCAATATGCCCAAACTATGTCAGATGAGCTTCAGAATCCTTGCCTCCAAGGAGCATCCCGGTTTCACCCTCTCTAGGATGAACCTGTTTGTTCTCCTAGCAGTCCATGGTATATTCAACACTTTTCTCCAGCACCACAGCTCAAAGGCTTCAGTTCTTTATCATCCCTAGTCATTGTCCAGATCTCTGACACATAGCAAGCGATTGCGGCATGCTGCTAGGAGAGGTTATTTCCTAGAGAGGGACATAATGCTTGGGAAGGTGGAGGAGAGGTGAAAAAGAAGAAGACTCTTGACCAAATGGGTTGCCACAGTGACTGCAGTAATGGGCTTGAATGTGTCAAGGATTGTGAGGATGGCATAGGACAGGCCAGAGCTCAGATTTGCTATCCATAGGGTCACTGAGACTCATGCTCAACTCCATGGCACCTAACAACAACAACAACAACAATAAAAACCCTCTACTTAGTCACCGTGAACAACAAAATACCACTAGGACTTAAATTCTTTAAGGAGCTGATAGGCACCCACTAACATTCAGGTCCTTGTTGACAGCAAAAGCCATGGGTTCAGTTCCTTGTCAGTCACTTGTGGGGCTATTGCAATGTGATCTCATCAAGACCTTTTCAAATTACTGACTCTAGCGCCTTGGAGCCCCCACTGTCTGTTATTTGTCGTCCTGGGGTGGCTCACATACTAGACAGCACTGGATGATTACACTAACGGTATTTCAAATATCAGTGAGAACTCACTCCTGGTAGACAGATTTTAGTGCGGCTTCTAGCATGTGGCGGACTGGGAAGAAAGACCTGATAATCTTCAGAAAAGAAGCCAGTGATAATCATAAATCACAGCAGAACACAGTCTAATACGGTGTTGGTACAGAAGCTCTCAGGTTGGAAGGCACTAAAATACAGAGTGGTCAAAACAACGCATGTGAGCAGACCAACAATCACGAAAAAGGAGCAAGACTTTCTCCTCTTGTATGTGGGGTCAGCACAGGATGGAGACAAGCTGAGGGCAGGAAGCAGCAGTAAGGTGGTTGCACCAGAGACCAGAGGGATTGAAGAGTCAGCCTGCGTTTTACACACGCATGCTCTGTTGGTGTGCCCAACCTCTGGGGCCTCCGGATTCATAGCAGCCTTGATAGGAGTGCTCACTCCTGCCCAGTCTTCCTGAAGGCAACATTTCCCGGCCTTCTTTGATTGGTCATGAAGACTTCTCACTTTGGGGATGGATTGTTTTCTTTTTTTACCAGTTTGAAGCTGAGTTCACATTTACTTTATTTTATTTTATTATTTTGTGTGTGTACCGTCAAATCAGATCTGACTGGTACAGGAGGAGATTGTCCCTCCTTTTCCAGCAGAGCATCTGGTGGATTTGAACTGTGTGCCTCTGGGATTGCAGTGCAGCTTCTTGCCACTAGGCCACCAGAGCTCCCTTGATTTCACATTTTATACCTTCTGATGTTCCTTATCTCTTCCTACAGATCAGTACTTCATTTAACATCTGTTTAACCTGGGAAATTTCTTGGAATATTTATTCACATCTTCTGGAGATGGAGTCTGCCAAATTTTGGCTGTTTGAAAGATACATTTTTAAATCTTTCTTTTGAATAGTTTAAACGTTGTTGTTGTTATGTACCATTGAGTTGTCTGCGACTCACAGCAACCCCCTGTATGACAGCCCCGAACCCTGCTCTATCCTGAGCGAACCCTATTGTTTCTGACACACCTATCCCCTTTACCCCAGTCACTGAGTCAATCCATCTCATTGAGGGCAGTTTTTTCTTTCAAAATTTTAAAGGTGTCATTCTACTGTTTTTTGGATTCCATTGTTTTTTGATGTTAAAGCTAGTCTTTATTCTCTTGTATGAAATGCACCTTTTCTTTCTGTTAATTTTTAAGATTCTATCACACTCTGGTAGCCTAGTGGGTAGGGAACTGCAATGCCAATCTAAAGGAAGGCACTTCAAATTCACCAGGTGCTCTCTGGGAGAAAAATGATCAATCTCTTTTTTCTGTGATTTACAGACTCTGAAACTCTGTTGGAGGGTCGGCTATCAGTCGGTTCTGACTAGCTGCATACAACAGACACGACAACCTCACATCCTGTGTGTTCAGCCATTTGGCTGTGATAGAAGCACAGTCTTCTTCGCAGTGTTTCTGCTTCACTGTGCAGTCAGGATCAATGGGTTGGTGTTGATCAGCAATTTTGAAAAATGGTCCATCACTAGTTCTCCAGTTATTTCTCTGACCAAATTCATTGTTCTTCGTGGGGCTCCAATTACCTTTATGTACTGACTGTTTAAGGGAGCTCTGGTGGCTTAGTGGTAAGGAGTTGTACTGCCATCCCAAAGGTCTGCAGTTCAAATCCACCAGCTGCTCCGTGAGAGAAAGCTGAGAAATTTCTTTCCACGCAATTAAATGCCTCTGCAAACCTGCTGGCGGGTCAGCTATGATTCGGTTCCCACTGGGCGCTGTTACAGCAACAACATCGACGGCATGCTGTGCCAGAGATCCTGGGAGTTTTATTTTATCCCTTCTTACACCTTGTATTATTTTGTCCTTGTTAATATTGACCTCTCTTCAGGATCACTGATACTTTCCTGTGTTGCTCAGTTTCCTGCTAATCTAGTAGATGATTTAAGCAAATCCTGATACCACAATTTTTATTTCCAGCCTTTTTCCTCATTGATTTCTTATAGTTTCCATGTTTCTGCTAAAACTTGTCTTTTTAAAAGAGATTTCCCACCATTTAAAGTGTATGTTTTAGTTTTGTTATCAGAGTTATTCGGAAGTTTTTGTCTAACAACCACCTCACCTTTGTTCCGCTTCTGTTACCTGCTTTCTTTCTTGACGATGGCTCACACTTTGTGTCTTCACATGCCACACAACACTTTTTGTATGTAAGGAGTTATATGAGACGTTGAGTATAAACCAACAGTAGACACCAAATGCAGTAAAATTTACCCCATAGTAGAGAGGGTGCCACTTCTCTCAAACTGCTGGTGTGGAGTGGGGAGGTAGTGATTCTGTTACGCCGTTAAAGTAGATCTGGAATTTGTTGTGCTTTAGTTAGACTCAGTACAACACTTTTGAAAATATTTTGAGGTCTGGTCTCTTCCTTTAGCACAGGTTTGGGTCTAAAGGGAGTGTGATTACAGAGATTTCTTTATGATTTATAGCCCAGGTTCCAGAAAGAGCTCTGATGACCTAGTGGCAAGAAGCTGCACTACAAGCCTGAAGGCACACAGTTTGAGGCCTCCAGCAGCTCAATGGCAGAAGGATAGGCAAGCTCTTTCCATGAGATTAACTTTCTGAAAACCCACTAGAGGGTCCGCTATGGGTTAGTTTTGACTCCACTGTACGCAACAAGTTTCAGATAGCCGTTAGTACAGTCAATCTCTCTCAATTTGCTTTAAGCCTGGATGCCAGATTATCGGATTACCATGAAGTCCTTTCTCCTGTGTGTTGTCCCTGGGTTTTGGTGACACAGGAGGTCTCTATCTACCTCAATACCCTTCTTCTAGCATTTGCAGGGTCTGAGTCCTGTAATGTTTTCAATAAAGACCTAGACTGGCTCATTCAAGAATGGCTGATGTCTCCCAAGCTTCTTGCTCCGCCCCTGGCTTTTGGAAGCTGTTGTCTTGTGCTCCCTGAAGGTCGAACGTGTCTAGAGAGAGTTCTCTTTTTACCTCTGCCTTGTCCTCAGGTGTTGAGAAACCCTCCACCAGGGGATCAGACTCTTTGCTTGGTGATCCTGGGTTTCCACATTGTCATTTCCACCCATATGTGTCTCTTAAACATGCTTGGCTCCTCTTGTTCTGCGGAAAATTCTTCTTTTGACCATTTGCCCACAAGGGATGGAAACAGCATAGATCTCTTTCCTTCTAGGAAGGGCTGATTAACATTTTATAATTGTGTTCATATAATTTTCTTTGTGACTTTAGCTCTTTGATGAGTAGACACAAACATACAGACTTTCTCTCTCATTCCTCTTATAAACGTATAAATGTGTATTTTTAGAAGAATGGGAATCCCAGACACTTAACTGTGCTTACGTGAAACCTATACAGAGACCAAGAAGCAGTTGTGCAGAACAAGGGAACACTGCATGATTTAAAATCAGGAAATAGGTGCATCAAGGTTGTATCTTTTCTCTGTACCTAATCCATCTGTATGCTGAGAAAATAATTTGATAATATGTGAAGAATAACGTGGCTTCAGGTTTAGAAGAAGACTTATCAACGACCTGCCTTATTCAGATGACACAACCTTACTTGCAAGCAGTGATGAGGTTTCGAAGTGCCTGCTCCAGAAGAGTGAAGATTACAGCCTTCAATATGAATTATATCTCAAAATAAACAAAAATCTTAATAGTTGGATCAACAGGCAACATCATGATAGTTAGGAAAAAGATTGAAGGTGCCATCAATTTCATTTTACTTGGGTCCAAAATCAACACCCTTGCTACCAGAAGTCAAGAAATCCAAAGATGTGTTGCATTGGGGAAATCTACTGTGAAGAACCCCTTTAAAGTGCAAAAGAGCAAATGTGTAGTTTTAAAGACTAAGATACACCTGATCCAAGCCATGATATTTTCAATTGCTCCCCATGCATCTGAAAATTGGATAATAAATAAAGAAGACCAATGAAGGATCAATGTCTTCAAATTGTGGTGTTGGTGAAGATTATTGAATATCCCATGGACTGCCAAAAAACAAAACAAAACAACACAAAGCAAAAAACAAGCCCAACAGACAAATCTGTCTTGAAGGCAGTGTAACAAGAAAACTTCTTAGAGGTGAGAATGATGAAACTTTGTCTCACTTACTTCGGACATATTTCCAGGAGGAACCATCCCTTGGGGAGAGACATCATGCTGGAAAAGGTCAAGGGTCAACAAGAGAGAAGACGACCCTCACGGAAATGAATTGACTCAGTTACTATCACTATGGTCTTGAGTAAGACGGAGAACATGAGTATGGGACAGGATAGCACAAGATTCAGATCTGTTGTTTAAAAGGTCACTATGGGTTGAGTCGACTCAGCGGCAAGTAACAATAACATATCTTGTACTTGTTATTTTTACCACAGTGGGAATCTATCTAGGAAGCATTTTCTTTCATTATACTAGTTTCTGTTTTTATGCCCCCACACTCTGATCTGCCCTGGCTCATGTTTAAACAATTATCTTAACGTATTCTACTGACTCAATTATCGTAATTTATTACGTACTCAACAAACCCAGGCACTGTGCATATAAGGATTTGGAAGTACAGCTTACATATTAAAAGATAATCTAGAACGTCTGTGAAATTCACCGGCCTTCCTGGTAAGAACTCCCAAAGTAAATTGAAGGCCTCACCTTAAAGGCATATCTGGCCACATTAGTCTAGAAAACAGCTCAAGATAAGACACATAGACATACAAACACACTCAAGAACAGGCTTCCTGACAAATGATTGATAGACTTAATTTCAAAGCCATCACATTCAGCCCAATCGAGACACCAATATCAGGGTTCTCTCAGCAGGAATATGCTCCCTAGTCTTGCACTGAAGCTCCTGATGAATCTCCCTTCCTATCAGACCCAAGTGGATCTGGCTAAGGCTGGCATTTGTTCTTTGATTTTGAGTGGCCGTGTGAAACATTCTTTAGGGCAAAGGAATGAGATCGAGTCAAGGGAAATGAACCTCAGGCTCTTGACGAGATTAATGACTTCAGATAGAAGCCAACTTTTCTCCGCTATGTGTCTCCCATTCCAGGAACCACACTCATCTGCCTGCCACTGATTTCACTCCCCCTCCCCCCCGTATTGTTGTCTCTGAATTAAGAAGTTCCTCATATTACTGCTCCTCAGTGCCCTGCTGCTGAGAGAGCCATTAGTGTTGATGAACAGTTGTTGAAATGTGCCGGGAGAATGGCGTTCCAAGACTCTTCTTTCCCCAATGCCTGATGGTCTGAATAAATATTAGTAAGGGATGACTGCCCCAGCTGCTCTGTGGGCTACAGACGGGCAATCTCCTCTCGTGTGATCGAGTGCCTTGCAAAGCCTGCTGGAGGATCAGCTACGAGTCAGGTCTGACCCGATGGTACATAACAAACATATCAGTCACTGCACTTGGCATCTGATGGAGACGTAAACACTACACAGAGCTCCAGCCCAGATGGGGAAGACGCATCATTAACTGCACAGGAGTTCAGTTCAGCACTCATCAAGCTCTAGGAGTGTTAGTACTGTAGTAGGTTAAGCATTGGGATACCAGCTGAAAGGTCAGAAGTTCAAATCCACAGCTGCTCCAAGGGAGAAGGAAGACACAGTCTGCTTCCATTAAGATACAGAGTCTCCAAAACCCAACTGAGGATCGCTAAGATATGCAGCCTTGGAAACCCAGTGGAGGACAGCCCGAGTCAGTATCAGCGTGACGGCACTGGGTTTAGTGGCTGGATTTTACTATGGGGTGGGCCTGGGGCACACGGACTAGGGGAACACACTTTTCTCCTTAAGATCATAGTTCAATGGGAAAAACACAAAAAATAATCCCAGTAACATTTTTGAAAGTGCTTTTACAGAGAAACATACTAAGTTTGTGGCCATTTCTTACAGAAACAACAGGCAATTAATTTATATTATCAGACTGTGAGAACAGTTATCAAACAGAGAGATGCTAACCTGCTCCTCATTGTAGACGTTCTAGTGATGCATGAATAATAATATTAATAATTGTTCTTATAGGATAAGGACCCCTGGTGGTGTAACACATAACCAATCAGGCTTCTAACAGGCTGGTGATTTGAATCCACTAGTTACTTCATGAGACAACAATGGGTGACCTCTTCCTCCCGTGAAGACTGACAGCCTCAGACCCAACAAAAGGCCGTGAGCTGAAACCAACTTACTTGGAATGGGTTGGGGTTTTTTCTTATAATAATTAGCTATTATTTACAACGTGCAATTCAGGACAGGCTAAGTCCTCATTCATATTCAGTCATAAACATTAGAGGGTAATTTACAATATATCCTAATTCTCAAAATACAGGGTATTTTGGATTCCCTGAAAACTATTCCCCTTCCTGTCCTGTGATCAATCAAAAATGTGCCCCAGATTTTAGAGGATACCGTCTGGCCCTGCCCAACTGTGACTTGAAGAGTTTGCAAAGCAAAGCGTTCTCCCCCTCCAAGTCCTGCATGGCCTATGCACTGTCTGGCTCCCAGAAATGCAGGCCCCACTGCCCAATGGCCTACATCAAGCCCTGAGTTTGCGTTACTTTCCTCAATCATCTTCACAGTTTGAATGGTGATGTATCAGCTTCTTACAGCTGCTGTAACAAAATACCACAAACTCAATGGAAAATTTATTTAAAATTCAAACAATGGGAATTTATTTTCTTCATAGAGTTTTCACCTGAAAATCAATTGGAAGCTAATGGCCTGGACTCAGGGTGTTGGCTGGGGCAAGTTTTCTCTGAAGGCTCTAGGGAACAGTCTTTCCTGGTCTCATCCATCTTCTGCTCCCTAACATCACCCTTTTCTCTTCTCCTCTGTCCTCTTCCCTCTGCCTGTGTCCTCACACAGCATTCTTCTCTCTGTGTCTCTGTCTTTGAGCAAGTCTTCTTAAAGGCTACCTGATGGATTAGGACCTTTACTCTTTCTGTATGATTTTGTGTTAACTAATTAAAGCTACAAGGACACTATTTTCAAGCCAGGTCATGTTCTGAGGTCCAGGAAAGAAGATGGATTTTGGGGTGACATTGTTCTACCCAGCACAGGTAACTAAGGAGCTGCTGAGTGCATGAGATACAGACTGGCCCAGGTTTGCAGGCTGAGTTTGCACCTATGTCGCATGCAGGGGTCTTCCAGGCAGAGCAGAGCAGAGCAGAGCAGAGCAGAGCAGAGCAGAGCAGAGAACAAGATGAAGACTGGACTGGGCACTGTCCCAGGTCCATTAAGTTCTGTTACAATCTGAGAAGTGAGAGTTGTCAGTAAAAAACATTATCTACAAGGTCTTGGTGAATGTCTTTTCTTCAGTAATATGATGGCATATATACCATTTTACATCTTGTTAGCATGGTTTATAATTTTTTTAATATTCTGATGCAGCCTGTGGAGCTTCCCCTTTGTACTCTTGTGCCAAGCTCTGAAAAGATTGTTACTGTTCTTTTTCAGGTGCGACCCTGAGAACAAGAGCTCTGAAAGTACCCTGTGCAATCCTCTTCATTTCCAACAGGTTTGAGCTCATTGTTAGTCATTGTGTCAACCAACCTCCCTGAGCTTCTGCGTCTCTTTCCCTGACCCTTTCCTTGCCCAGAATGATGGCACTTTCCAAGGACTGGCCACTCCAGACAACATGCCCAGAGCATATGAGCTAAAGTTTGTCATCCTTGCTTTTAAGGCATAACCTGGTTGCATTTCTTCCAAAGAAGATTTGTGTGTTCTTTTGGCAGTCCGTGGGACATTCAATAATTGTCACTAACACTACAAATCAAAGGTATTGATCTTTCCTCAGTCATCTGTACAATATTCACTGTACAGCATCCAGATGCGTAGGAAGCAATTGAAAACACCAATGGGATCAGTCATACCTTAGTATTTAACCTATACCAGACATCTCTGCTTTTCAGCACTTTGGAGAAGTCCTTGACAGCAGATTTTCCCAATGCAACACCTGTTTTGTTTTCTTGACTATTCCTACCATGGGTGTTGAATCTGAATCCAACCAAATAAAGTTATTGACAGCTTCAACTTTTTATCCATCTCTCATGGTGCTGCCTAACGCTCGAGTGGCCAGGATTTTTGTTTTCTTGACTTTGTGATGCAATCCCTATTGAAGCTTGTGGTCTTTGATGTTCTCCAGAAAGTGCTTCAAGTCTTCTTCACTTTCAGTGAGCAAGGTTCCATGATCTGCATAACACAGACTGTTGATGATGAATTGTTCTCTAGTTCTGCCACCCCACTGTGCTGCAGATAGCCCACAGCTTCTGAAAACATTACTGGTGGATTTTATCACTCTCTCCCTTCAAAGGAGAGGCAAAGAAAGACCAAAGTGAAACAAATAGAGAAATATCCTTCAGGAAAGTGTAGAAAGGAACAAAGCCAAGCATTAACAGTTCTAACAATGTGGGTTTTGGGGTTTTTTTTTTCCCTCAGAGAGTATTCTGGTTTTTTAAACTCACAGATGAATTCAGACACACAGAGTTGAACAGAAAAAAAAATATTTGTTCATGAATCCAAAGCTACAAATATTAAAACAACAGCACAGCACAACACAGCACAGCACAGCACAGCACAGCACAGCACAGCACAGCACAGCACAGCACACTGACATTGAGCTGATTCTGAGTTGCAGAGCTTCTACAGAACAGAGTGAAACTGCGCCTGTCAGGTCTCTAAGGATGTAAATTAAAGAAGACAAAGAACAGAGGCACAAGAGCAAGGTAACAAAGACGATTACCTCATCTTTCTCACAAGGAGAGGCTTGTAGAATTGAACTACTGACCTCGCAGTCAGCAGCCCAATGTACTACCAGGAGTTCTGACACGGTTGATAAGTATCTACTATAAAATCATCAGTAGACTAGGCGTTGTAAGGGTGCAAAAGCTCAAAACCAAATATTTACACATTGAAAAAAAAAGAATTGATACATACAGACAGTGTAATAAGAAATGCTATCTTGGGAAGAATTTTCATTAACTTGACTATAAACACCAGTGAACGAGTGAGCAAATTTCAGTGTGATTTAGCATTGGAAGGTAAACTGAAAGCGGAATCAAGACTGAGAAGCATTCCTAAGATCCTGAAATCCCAGGCTAATGCAATGAGATTAACAGAGCAAACCTTCACAGAGCTGTGGAAATCCCTGCACAGCAAACTCACATGTTGCTCAGCCGACAGAGGCTTCAAAACTGCACACATGACAAAGAGAATTAACTGTAAGTTGTAGCTCCACAGAACAAGCCAATTTTAATGCAGAACCTAGCTAGCTAGGCTGGGTTGACAAGCTGACAGTCGCATGGCAACCACATGTCTGTCAGAGGAGATGTGTTCCCTCCCCAGAACCCACTTTTCTTCCTCCATAAAAAAAGAACCCAACAAATCAACAAGCACAGTTTGTGTTGGGAATTGAGTGACGGTTTAGAGAACTAAACAGTTTTCCTTCAACAGTTCACACACATCTTGGTTCATACCATTAACTGCAATCTCTCCATGGGACACCACCCACCCCACGTCTTACCCATGTTTCCTGTTTCCATTCTTCATTCTTCCCTAACCCTGCCTGCCTTCAGAATGATTTCTTTTGATCATCTGTGTTGCTGTTATTACCCCTTTGTGTTGTCAAGTCAACTACAGCTCACGGAGACCCTTTAAACAAACAGGGCGGAGCCTTGCACCCATCCTGTGACAGCATCAAAATCTCTGATTTGCTCAAGGCCAATTTTACAGTCACCTGTTAAAGACCTTCCTCTCTTTCTCACTCTCCACATTCTCAGCATAAAATCTTTTCCCTTCTGCATTGGCCATCGATAGTATATACAATATTCTTCTCCAACACCATAATTCAAAAGCATCAAATCTTCTTCAGTGTTTCTTATTCATTGTCCGATGGTCACATGCATGGGAAGCAATTAAGAAGTCTCTGGCTTAGATGAGGTCCACCTTAGTCTTTATCTTTGGGCAATTGCTGTTCTTTAGATCCTAAAAGGTTGATTGTTCTAAGGACTATGTATCTGCCGAGGGTTCATGTTATAGATTTGGTTAGTGTTTGGCTTCAAGTCTTTTTCAACTTGCTCGTTGAAAGTGAAGAAGATTTGAATCACTTGATGAAGAAGATCAGACATTAAAGAAAAACCTTTCTCATTGCCATTAATTGAGAACTGACTCATAGCTGACCCTCTGGTGAGGGTCAGAGGTTGTAATTACACAGAAAGAAATTGCTCATCTTTCTCCCTCAAACCTCCAGAAAGACATGACCATTGGGTTATCAGGGCCACTGCCCATGGACTATGCTACTGGGGCTTCCTCCTCAACATCAAGAAAACAAAAATCTTCACCTCTGAATCAATGGGCAACATTATGATTGACGGAAAAAAGGCCGAAATTGCCAAGGATTTAGTCGTATGTGGTTCCACAGTTGGCACTCACGGAAACAGCAGTGAAGAAATCATCTGATGTACTATGGGTAAATCTGCTGTCAGAGTCCTCTTCAAAGTCCTAAAGAGCAAAGGTATCATTTTCAAGACCAAGGTGCAGCCTATTTTCTGTTTATTCATGTTGCTGTTGTTATGTGCCAGCAAGTCTCCTGCGACTCACAGAGACCCTATGTACATCAGCTCTGAAAATTGCCCTATTCTGAGCCAGTCTCATCTTCTCTGACAGACCTAGTCCCATTTCTCCAGTTACTGAGTCAATCCATCTTGTCCTGGGTCTTCCTCTCCTGTGCTGTTCCTACACTTTTCAAAGTATGATGTCCCTCTCTCCTCCTGGCCAGAGTATGAGCGAGATGGGGCCTCAAAATCCTTGCCTCCAGGGAGCAGCTTGGTTTCACCCTCTCTAGGACAGATCTATTTGTTCTCCTGGCAGCACGTTCAACACTTTTCTCCAGTACCACTTCTCAAAGACATCAATCCTTCATCTATCATCCTTAATTATTGTCCAGCTCTTGGATGCGTAGCAAGTAATTACGAAGACAGACTAGGAAGGAGGATTGTCCATCAACTTCAGAAATAACAGGCCATTGAAACCCTATGTACATTAGAATACAATGCTGTTGTTGTTGTTATATGTGCCATTGAGTTGCCCGAAACTCATAGAAACACTATGTACAACAGCTCTAAACCCTTCTCTATTCTGTGCCAATCTCATTGTCTCCGACACACCCACCCCCATTACCCCAGTCACTGAATTAATCCATTTCATCAAGGGTCTTCCCCTCCTGCGCTGTCCCTCTACCCTCCCAAGCATGATGTCCCTCTCCAAGGACCTGTCCCTCCTTACAACATGTCCAAAGTATGTCAGACGAAGCCCCATAATCCTTGCCTCCAAGGAGTGGCTTGGTTTAACCCTCTCCAGGTTGAATCTGTTTTCATGGCAGTCCATGGTACATTCAATATTCTTCAAAATGTTCTTGTAACACAATAGAGCACACTAGCAGATAGAAAAGTAGACTAGCACACATAGCACCTGATGCTAAGCCCTTGAATTTGGAAACACAGAGGAGCAGGAAGAGTTGTAAGCAGACACGAGTGATTGGAATGTGGAATGTGAGTAGCATGAATGTAGGAGAATGGGACATTGTTAAGAAAGAAATGGAACACAAATATTGACATACTAGGTATTGGTAAAATGACATGGGTTGCATGGGGCATTTTGAATCAGATAATCCTATGATCTACTATGCTAGAAAGAAAAAGGTGAGGAGAAATGGGTTGCTTTCATAGCTAAAAAGGTCATTTCTAGATCCGTCTTGAAATACCATGTAATGTGTGACACGATAATATACATACGAATAACAGAAAGCAGAGTGAATATTACTATCATTCAAATATAAGGACCAACATCCAGAGCCAAAGAGGAGGAAACATGATCTCTACCAACTTTTGCAGTCAGAGATAGATCAACCACACAGTTAAGATGTATTGGGAGCTCTGATGGCCTAGTGGAAGGAAGCTGAACTGCAATCCCAGAGGAGTACAGTTCAAATCTACCAGATGCTCTGTTGGAGGAGAGACAAACTCCTCCTGTACCAGCCAGATCAGATTTGATGGTACACACAAAAAATAATAAAACAAAATGAAAAAAATAAAAAAGGATGTATTAATAATAATGGGTGACTGGAATGCAAAAGTAAGGAACAGGTAAGAAGGCTCAATAGTTAGGAATTCATGGACTTGGTGACAGAAATGAGGCTGGATTTAGAATGTTAGAATTCTGTAAAATCAATAATTTATTCATTGCAAATACCTTTTATAAGAAACACAAACAGTAACTATACTCTTGGATTTCACCTGATGGCATGCACAGGAATCAGATCAATTACATCTGTGGAAAGAGTCACTGGAGAAGCTCAATATCAGCTGTGAAAATCAGACCAGGTGCTGATTGTGAAACAGACCATCAACTACTCATGTGCAAGTTCAAATTAAAGCTAAAGCAGGTTAAACCAAATCCACAGGAACCAATTCTGACCTTAAGTCTATCCTATCTGAATTTCAGAACCATCTCAAGAACAGGTTTGAGGCCTTGAACAATAATGAGCAAAGGCCAGATGACCTGTGGGAGAATATCAAGAATATCATCTATGAAAAATGCAAATGCTATTACAAAGACAGAGGAAGAAGACAAGACTGATGTGGACGTCAGAAGAGACTCTGAATATTGCACTCGAGTGTTGAGAAGCCAAAGCGAAAGGAAGAAATCAAGAAGTTAAGGAGGTGAATAGAAGATTTCAAAGGGCAGCTCGGGAAGACAAAGCAAAGTATTATAATCAAATGTGCAAAGAGCTGGAAAATTAAAAGGCTGAACTCGCTTGACATTTCTTTTTTAAAATAACATTTTTATTTTATACTGGTTTACTTGCAAAGTTTGTATACATTGTACATTTACATTGTAAATGACAGATGTAATTGATCTGATTCCTGTGCATGCCATTATGTAAATCTATGTGTATATTTTTCACACTGGATCTTTCCGTTTTCCTTTACCCACTCCTCCTTCTACCCATCAAATTGTGCGACCCTATGATTAACCACTCCCTCACCCCACCCTACCCATCCCTTCCCATCCTCACCACTCTGCTCCTTCCCCTCCCCCCCCTTGGATCCTCATACATGTTCTACCGTAAGGGTCGTACACAGCCTTCGCTCTTATGGGACTGAGTTAGTTCACTTAGCATACTGTTCTCTAGTGTGTGCTGCGTGGCATTCCATTGTGTGAATGTACCATAATTCTCAGTCCATTTGATTGTGTTTGGACATTTGGGCTGTTTCCATCCTCTCGCAATGGTGAATAATGCTGCTATGAACATTGGTGGGCAAGTCTCTGTGCCTCAATTAACATTTTCTTAGGGTATATTCCCAGCAGTGGAATAGCTGGGTCATATGGAATTTCTAGGTTCCTCTTTCTAAGGTAATGCCAAACTACCTTCCAGATTGGTTGTACAATCCACTTATACAACAGTGTATAAGAGTTCCTATTTAGCCACGTCCTTTCTAACATTTATTACTTGCTGTCCTGTTAAACTTTGCTCAGCATTTCTTAAGCTGAAGGAACTGAAGAACAAATTCAAGCCTCAAGCTGCAATACTTAAGGATGCTATGGGCAGAATATTGAATGATCCAGGAAGCATTAAAGAAGATGGAAGACGTACACAAAGTTACTATAAGAAAAAGAATTGGCTGACATGGAAGAATTTCATGAAACAACATATGATCAGGAGGCAATCATGATGAAGGAGGAAGTTCAAACTGCTCTGAAGGAATTGGGGTGGTGGTGGGGGGGAGGTCCCAGGAATTGATAGAATACCAATTGACATGTGTCAACAAACAGATGCTTCTCTGGATGTGCTTATCAGATTGTGCCAAGAATTCTGGAGGACAACTACCTAGCTAACTGACTAGAAGAGTTTCATATTTATTCTTATCTCCAAAAAAGGTGACATGAAAGAGCGTAGAAGTTATCAACTAATATCACACAGTAGCAAAATCCTACTGAAGATTATAAAAAAAAACCAACTGGAACAATACATTGAAAGAAGTACCAGAAATACAAGCTGGGTTTAGAAGAGGTTGTGGCACTAGGGACATCATTGCCAATGTCAGATGTATTTTGGCTGAAAGCAAAGAGTACCAAAGGAATATCTATCTGTGTTTCATTGACTATGCAAAGATGTTTGACTATGTGGATGACGACTAATTGTTGCTAACTATGAGAAGAATGGGTATCCCAGAACACTTAATTGTGCTTATGCGAAACCTATACTTGGACCAGGAAGCAGTCCTCAGAACAGAGCAGGGAAATACTGCATGGTTCAAAATCAGGAAGGCAGCATGTCAGGGGTTAATTCTGTCTCCATATCTGCTCAGTCTTTATGCAGAACAGATCATTTGGGAGGCTGGACTTTCTGAGGAGGAGTGTGACATTAGGATTGGAGGAAGACTCAGCAACAACCTGCTTTATGCAGATGACACAACAGTGCTTATTGAAAGTGAGGAGGACCGGAAGTATTTGCTGTGGAAGGTTAAGGACTGTAGTCTTCAATATGGATTGAAGCACAACATTAAGAATACAAAGATTCTCACCACTGGGCCAACTGGCAACATCATGATGGATGGAGAAGAGATTGAGGTTGTTAACAATTTCTTCTTTCTTGGCTCCACAACCAACACTTCTTGGTATCAGCAGTCAGGAAATCAAAAGATGAATTGCACTGGGGAAGTCTGCTGTCAGGAACTTCCCCAAAGTGCTAAAGAGCAATAATACCAGTCTAGAGACTAAGATGTGCCTGATTCAGGCCATGGTCTTTGCAATTACTTGCTACGCATCAGATTGCTGGACAACGACTAAGGGTGACAGAAGAATAATTGACGCTTAAACATACCATGGACTGCCAGAAGAACAAACAGGTTTGTCTTGGAGAGGGTGAAACCAAGTTTCTCCTTTGAGGCTAGGATTTTGAAGCTCTGTCTCATATACTTTGGGCCAGGAAGGACCAGTCCTTTCAGAAGGCCATCATGTTTGGAAGGGTGGAGGGACAGCACAGGAGAGAAAGACCCTGGAATAGATGGATTAAACATGGTAACTGTGGCAATGGGGATAGGTGTCTTAGAGTCAGTGAGACTGGCTCAGGATAGGGTTGGGTTCAGAGCTAGTGTACATATGGTCGCTATGAGTTATGGATGACTCTATGGCAGATAAGAACATTAGAGAAGAGTATCAAATACACTTCTGTTGTTTACCCCTGAGTCAGAACCAATCCAGAGCTGACCTCCACTGGGTTTTCGGAAGCAGTTTAATGGCACTAGACGAGATCGCCCATCCTTCTTCTGTGGAACATCTGGTGGATTTGGACTGGGACTCCAAGATTGCAGCTCAGTTTCTAGGTCACCAGAACGGAATATAGCGTGATCACTAAGACTACATTTAAAGTTTCACCATTGTAAGTGGAATTGCTTAGATGGCAGTGGATGGGGTGGGTAGTCAATTTAACCTCAGTGCAAATAACATTTTAGTACTCTTTCTACTTTATACTGTACAGCAAATGAGGAGGAACTAAGACATTCATCACCGAGTGTGCTACTGTTTCAGGACAATTCTCACATTGCAGTGCTTACTCATTCTAACGAGATGACAGTTTTCCATTTATATGCTCATCTTTCATACTTTCCCCTTTGTGAAATGGGAAAGCTTGTGGTTAAAGCACTCAGCTGTTACCCACAAGGTCGGCGGTTTGAACCCACCAGCTGCTCCCCAAGAGCAAGATGAGGCAGTGTGCGTCCGTGAGGATTCCAGGCTTGGAAACCCCCTCACCCCTCGGGCAGTGCTGCTTTATCCTGTGGGCTGGAGGCACCTCAATGGCTGTGGGCTGGAATTTATTTATTATGCTGTAGAGAGAAGCCAGGAAACTGTGGTGGCTTAGTAGTAAGGAGCTGTGCTGCAATTCAGACGTGTGCTGTTCAAATCCACCAGCTGCTCCGGGGAAGAAAGATGGGTAATCTCCCAGAAAGATGCATTACCTCTTAAAACTGCTAACAAGTCAGCTAAGGGTTGGTTCTGACTCTCTGACATATAAAAACATCTAAAACTCCAAAGGAATTGGTCCCTTCACATTTTCCCCAAATAAAGAAATAAGTTCATTTTGTCCAGCTTTGCTGTCTCTGATGAAGGAAAGCTCACCTTCCTAATTCCTAACCTTCCTCCTCTTGTACTGAGTCAAATTCCAGACATTCCCCCCCACCCCATCCCCAGTACAAGGGGCTGCCAGCCTCAGAGAGCAGCAAGGATGCTCTTCCCCAAAATGCTGGGTTGGAGATTGCAGAGCGAGGTTCTCTAATATAATTAGTCACACCGGTGAGGTCAGTGCCTTCGGCTGTTCCTCACAATGCAGCGCCATCCAGCATCAGCTGAGTTAATTAACAGACACCAGCCTCCCTCCTCTGCCTGCCTTGCTGCCTAATTATAGCTGCAGGTATTAGTTCGTATCAAAGCCATCCCACCTCCGCGGGCCCATGAGCGAGCGGCTCTGCGAGTCGCTGCTGTAAGCTGGCACTTGCAGGTCCCTGCCCTTCCTTGGCATGCTAGATGTGTCTGTTACAGATGGTGTGAGACGCTGAAGCACTGTCTCGTGCCGTTGTAATTAGAGAATGGCCCACTTAAAAGCAAAGAGCATGGACATCCTGCATTAACTGAGCACAGCACCAGTGAGCTCAGAAATTGTTTGCCCTGGGATTCAACTGTCAGAGCCAAGGTCCCACCCTCCCACCGCCCGATGGCCGGTGACTGCTCCGTCCCGAGCAGTCTCATTTAGCAGCCTTTTTTGTTTTTTAAATAATGATTTTTTAATGCAGCACATATATTTTTTACAACATATTCTTCCCATTTAATGTCTCCCCATTCATTTGTTGTTGCACATTTTCCTCCTTGCCCACCCCTCCCCCAGTTTGTTTTTCTCTTTGAAGAAAAAAAAAAATCTTTCAGTTATACAATCCCCCTCAAATCCACAGTCCACTTTACCATGCATTTCTTTTTCTGTAATCTTGTCATGAAAATAATACCTAATCCCATATTCCTTTTAAACAGTTCTTGCCCTCATCTGTTTCAATGCAGTGTACACTAAGTGCTGTTCACACCCATCATCACTAAGCAGCGTCCACCTAACTGCCATCACTAAGAACTGTCAAGTTCTCCATCATTACTAAGTAGTGTCCACCTCACTGTCATCACCAAGTACTGCCCACCTCACCGTCCTCACTAAACACTGCCCACCTCACTGTCCTCACTAAGTACTGCCCACCTCACCGTCCTCACTAAACACTGCCCACCTCACCGTCATCAGTAAAAACTGCCCACCTCACTGTCGTCACTAAGTACTGCCCACCTCACCGTCCTCACCAAGTACTGCCCACCTCACTGTCCTCACCAAGTACTGCCCACCTCACTGTCATCACTAAGTACCACCCACCTCACTGTCATCAGTAACTACCACCCACCTCACTGTCATCAGTAAGTACTGTCCACCTCACTATCCTCACTAAGCACTGCCCACCTCACTGTCGTCACTAAATACTGCCCACCTCACTGTCGTCAGTAAGTACTGGCCACCTTACCGTTGTCACTAAGTACTGCCCACGTCACTGTCCTCACTAAGCACTGCCCACCTCACTGTCGTCACCAAGTACTGACCACCTCACTGTCGTCACTAAGTACCGCCCACCTCACTGCTAGCTGGGAGTGATGGCAGAAAAGATGGCCATCATCTTCTGTGCACTTTACAGCTCAGAAAGCCCACTGAGGGGTCAGATATGAGTCAGTTAGGTCTTGATGGCATACAACAACAACGTCGTGACAGAGGTTTTGAGGATGGGGTTGGATAAGGCAAGGTTTTGATCTGTTCGTATGGGGACTACAGGCTGACTAGTCCCTGACTAAAAGACATTCACAACAACTATTAGTGATATGAAGGACATGGAATGCTGTAGGGCACAATTTGCTGATGTTATAATTTTCAAATGTTCATGTGCAAATGTTTAGTGCTAATTTTTATTGTTGAAAACAATGCTGCAATCCAGAATATAACAATAATGGAAAATGCTAAAAATGAGGTATTCAGCTTATTTCAGAACCAATTAAAGTGAAGCTGCTGAGCTGGATCCCTGTAGTAAAATCTAGTTTTGCTCATACATTGCTTATAACATCACTGCAACATTATATAGACTGTAAATATTAATGAGCGATGGCAGTCTAGTAGACAAAGAGTTGTTCTGCTAACACAAAGTTGGGTGGTTTGAATCCACCTGCAGCTCTGAGGGAGAAGGTTGGGCAATCTCCTCACGTTCAATTTACAGATTCTGAAAATCCATGAGTGAGTTGGTTCCGAGTCTAAGGTCACGAGTGAGTGTGCATTATCCAAATGCATATAAAGCTCTTATCAAAAGGGACTCATTGATTAAAACCACATTTCCTCCCTTTTTGACAATTCCCTCTAATTCTTCCAACACTCTCCCACTCCAAGATGCATGCACTTATACACACTCAGGTGCACACGATTACACACACAACACACACACACAGCACTTAGGCTTACACACACACAAACACTCACATGTACTCTCACCAGCACACATCAGTCACACGACTGAGCTCACACACACTCTGATATGTCCCTACTGTGTGCCCAAAACGAGGTTGGCTCAGGATAGAGCAGGGTTGGCAGCTGGTATATGTAGGGTCATTATGAATCTTGAGAAACTCGATGGCACATCACCATCACCACCACCATCATCTCTTGTCTTTAATCATGGTTTACGGCAGTTTACAGAGCACATTATTGTACCGGTCAATAATTTACACATATTGAGTTTGGTAGAATTTTCCGCAAGGCACTCCCCATTCCCACTGGTCCCTTCCTGCCCCTTCTGTCTTCTTAGGGCTGTTCGTTTTGGGGTAAGTGCTGCCCTTTATGATGGACTGTTCTGAGAAGCATGTCCTCCTGGATGCTGCTGCTCACCATAAGGTCCTGTCCATTGTTTGGTTGATAGGTGACCCCTGGGGGTGGGTTTCAAGGGTGTCTCTCTGGTGGCCTAGTGGGAAGGAGCTGTGTTGCCAACCCAAAGGCCTGCAGTTTGACTCCACCAGCTGCCCCATGAAAGAAAGACTGGCAATATCTGGTACGATTTACTGCTTCTGAGAACACACTGTAGGGCCAGCAATGGGTCTGTTCTGACTTGATGGCACATAATAACATGAACCATAGCTCTCATCCAACCGGCAATCATCTCTTCATGATTGTGAATTTTGCTCATCATTTTTTCCTCTGTCCAAGACTTTCTTTTGTATTTTTCCATTCTTTTTTTTTTTAAGCCACCACGGGGGAAGGGCTTTTAAGGATAAATGAAGATGAGAAAATTCAGCTTAGAAAGGGCCAAATTAGTTACTGTGGAATTATGAAAAGCTGTCGTTTACCTGCGGCTTTCAAGAGCTGAAATCTTACAATTGTGTTTGATTTCTGCATTACGGCTCTTCCTTGGTTATCTGCCCTGGTACACACACTAGTGAGCCAACACAATGCTGTGTCATTTCCTCTTGCTTTCATGAGAATGATTTGGGTTATTTTTCAAAATGAGGAAAAGAAGAAGGAAGGAGAGAGGGGAAAGATTGAAAGAAATCTCTAAGACGCCAGTGATGGGCACAGTAGCTACTGAAATGAAAAAGGTAGGGGACTGTTATATAAACACTTTAGCCCATTTAATGCACCCGTTTTTGAAATTGTATATTTCACATGCTTTAGATACATGTGGAAGTTGTACAATGAATGAATGAATAAAATATCAAAATCAAAGAAGAATGCATGCTTTTGAACAGTGGCATTGGAGAGAAATATTGAATAAACGATGGACTGCTGAGAGGACACACACATCTGTTCTGGAGGATTGAAGCCAGTGTTTGAAGCCTCTTTGGAGGCATGGAGGGCGCGACTTCATCTAACATAACTTGGCCATGTTATCAACACAAAGCCACGATGAAGCAAAAGGACATTATGCTTGTCAAACTGGAGGGTTGGCAGAAGAAAGGAGGGTCCTTAACCAGATCCGATGACACGGTGACCACCCTGATAGGCTTAAGTGAACAGGAGGCTGTGAGATGGCACAAGATCCAGCAGGGTACGGTTCTGTCCTGCACAGCGTTCCTGTAAGTCCCAGTCACCTCAATGGCACTTAACAAGAGAAACAAAGTATCTTCAAAGAATTGATAATATAAAACAAAAATAAGAACACTTTAACTCATCTTACTCAATTGTATTTCACATAAAAAAAGAACTGAAGCTTTATGGTACAAGTATTCCTATGTAGGAACCGTAGGACAAGCACTTGCTAATTACTTCCTAAGTCCTTACCCTACTGTTTTATTTCTCAGGTGGGAAAGAATACATTAATATCAGAATAATTTCCATTAAGGAGTGTACATAGAATTGAAACTTATCTCTACTATGGGTCAAAGAATCCATTGTAGTCAAGTTATTTAGGAGCAATGATGTTAGTTTGAGGACTAAGGTGCATTTGATTCAGGCCATGGTCTTTTCAGCCACTTGCTATGCACCTGAAAGCTGGACAAGGACTAAGGATGACAGAAGAGTTGACGCTTGTGAGCTGTGATGTTGGAGAAGAGTACTCAATATCCCATGGACTTCCAAAAGAACAAATAGATGTGTCTTGGAGAAGATTCAGCCAAAGTGCTCCTTGGAGGCAAAGATGATGAGGCTTCGTCTCACATACTTTGGGTGTGTGGCTAGAAGAGGTTACTTCTTGTAAAGGGGCAATATGCTTGGGAAGATGGGGGGATGGCGAAAGAGAGGAAGACACTCAACCAAGTGGTTGACACAGTGACTGCAGCAATGATATCAGTGTGTCAGAGATTGTGAGGATGGCACGGGACAGGACACTGTTTAGATCGGTTGATGATAAAGTCACTTTACGTGTTGCTCTCAATTCGTTGTCATCTAACATCAACAACGCATCGTTAATGAACATGAGTACATACATAAGACAAATACAGTTTAGGGTTCTAAGGGAGCTAAAACGCAAAACTCCTTTGTATGAAGTCAGAGCTGACTCCAGCAGGTGTTCAGAGGCTGTAAATTGCTCTGAAGATTGTTCCTCTTTCCCCCTTCGAGTAGCTGGTAGATTCAAAATTACCCAAAAGGCCTGGTCTTTGGGTTAGTAGCTCAAGTCTGTAATGACAGACCAAGCCATCAGAGTCCCCTTCTAAGGAAGACAGTGGATTAGTTAGTTAGTCTGAGAATTAATGTTGAAATATCTACGTTGTATCTGTAAGGTTGAATATTTTAGGAAATATTGGGATACATTTCAACTGCCTATCCTGTCTGCAGGCAAGCCTGGAGAATGCATTGTCTAGTGCTAGGAATCCCTGGAGAGTCAGTCTGACTTTCTGAGTCCTCAGTTTGAGGCCTGGGCTGTCCTTGATCATGAAGACGCACATGTCTAATGACCCCAATTTCGGCAGTGTTTCTGGGTCTTCTTACTTTTGCACAAAGGTTAATTGAATTTTTACAAGGTTCTTGACAAAGGACTTCCATAACTTTCTGGTATTAGAACAAAAGGCCATCCTTTAATAGATTTATAATATGCCTTCCAGAAGGACTTTAAGTGGTTTATCTTAGACTTTTAATCACTGTGTGGCCTAGTTAGCATTTTATAGTGTTTAAGAGTTCTTGAAGGCAAGCTCAGCATCTCCTTCAAGTCTGACATTTCAGAATAATTTCATTGTCCATCAGCAACTTTTTAAGTTTGAAAGGGAATCAAGATCAAGGATAAAATTGTATCTTACCCAACATACATACCAACTAGTCTAAGCAATGGTTTAGTAGTTATGTAATGAGATAACTTAGCAGTTGTGCAACAAGGTGGTCATACACCATGATGTGTATTTCCTAGCCGATGTGATGTTCCTAGCCAATTGGTTCTAAGGGGATTAGGTTGGGATAGATTACCCAACTCAGGTCACGGCCCTGGTCCTATAAGTAGAGTTTCACTGGGATATGTCTTCTATCACTGCTTATCTAACAAGAGATAAAAGAGAACTGAACAGAGTATTCTCACTCACTGAGAAAGAACAGCTGAGAGAAGGCTGTGACCCCCTGCTGAGAACCTCCTAGACATGTAGAAGAAAGTTGCTAAGCTACATGGATCTCTCCAAGAACTAGGAACCTGAAAGGTGATGAGGACCTTCTTCTGGGTCCAGCAGAGAGGGAGTGAGCCTTTCTTTAGAGCGGGCACCTGGACCTCTGTCTTCTATAGAAGACAGAGAGAATAAGCTCTGTTCATGAAAGTAAACCATGTGTGACATTTCTCTTGATAGCAGAATGAGAGAGCTAAGATAACTTGGTTTTATTAAGGGAAACAGGAGACGTGATTCATGACATTTAGCATGTTCTAGCTGTTCAGTGGAAAAAGGATCTTTGTGACTCAAGGCAACATAAGATACCCGATGATTTACAGGCTGACGTCAAGCACATCATGCAGGAAGAAAGTAAAAGATCATTAGAAAGATTGGAAAGCAAGAAAAGACCAATATGGATGTCAGAAGAGATTCTGAAACTTGTTCTGTGGCATAGAGAAGTTAAGGTGAATGGAAGAAATAATGAAGAGACTTGAATAGGAGATTGCAAAGGGCAGCTCAAGAAGACAAAACAAATATGTATAACAAAAACAATAAAGACTGGGAGTTAGAAAACCAAAAGGGAAGAGACAGGTTGGCTTTTCTCAAGCTGAAAGACCTTAAGAAGACCTCCATGCCTGAGTTGCAGTGTGAGGGTCCTTTCGATAGGCCAAATCACAGGAGAAAGAAGGGTGGTCTCCTCATGTGTGGTTCACAGCTTTTGGAAAGCTGCTCGGCTGTCAGCGAGGACACAAAAGCAATCGTAAACTGCTGAAAGACACAGGGAGAAAGCAGCAAAAGAAGACAGAAAGAATACCCAGAGTCACTGTACTAAAATGAACTGGTTGATGTACAGCCCTTCCAGGAGGCAGTACAAGATTAAGAACAACTGACACTGAAGAAGGAAGTCTAAGATGCACTGAAGGCACTGGTGAAAACAGTGCTCCAGAGTTTCTGGACAACCAACTGAGATGTTTTTACAAACAGAGGCAATGCGGAAAGCTACAGCGTCGAGACATTTGGAAAACAGCTATGTGGTCAATCAACTAAAAGAGATCCACATGTGTGCCCATTCCAAAGAAAGGTGATCTAATAGAATGTAGGAATTATCACACAACATTATTAACACCACATGCAAGTTCTAAAGCTTTTCCAGAGATAATTTAAGGAAAAGTTGTAGTAGTAAGTACATCAACAGCATCAAAGCAACACACAGCCCTCCACTGACTGTTGGGTGGTGACTGTCTATGAGGAGTATTGGTAGAGAAGCCAACTGTGGTTTCACCTGTGGAAGCTGAGGATTCTGTCACTGAGCGACCCCTGCCACCTTTGGGGTGTGGGGAGGCGTGGCTTAAGGCCACAGGTGGACTTTATTTCTAAGAACAATTTTGTAAGTCTTGAACATGGTCATTACAGAAACACCTACAACCCAGCATGTGGATTTATGAATTCTCTGTGAACTCAAGGAATGAGTTACTCCTGTAGAACTGAGAAATGTTGGCTGGTGTTCTTATTAAGGCGTCTGGGGCATTTCCATGCTAGGAAGGGTCCCGGGGACTTAGTAGGTACTTACATATCTCATTTTCCTAATTACCTCATCCCAGGCTTAGGGAGGTGCGCACTCCCCCAACAACACTGGTGTAAGTAGAGTCAAAACAATACCTCACCGTTTGGACTCAGGGATATTTAACCTCTCACAGCAATCAATTCCTTTGAATACTAGCTAGCAGTCAGGAAATCAGATGCATTACGTTGGAAACTTCGCTACCAGGAACTTCTTCAAAACACATAATATCAATTTAAAGACTATGGGATGCTTGATTTAGGCCGTGACCTTTTACAATCACTTGCTATGTATCTGAGAGCTGTGCAATGAATAAGAATGACAGAAGAGTTGATGACTTTGACTTGTGGTGCTGGAGAAGAGTACTGAACATCCCATGGACGGCCAAAAGAACAGATAAGTCTTGGAAAAAGTGAAGCCACAATACTCCTTGAAGGCAAAGATGGCCGAGCTTCATCTCTCCTACTTTGGACGTGTTGCTAGGAGAGGCTATTCCTCGGAGAGGGACGCCATGCTTGGAAATATGGTGCATCAGCAAAGCATAGGAAGACCCTCCAGGAGATGTACTGACACGGCAATGGCAGCAATGGCAGAAGTGTGTCAGAAATTGTGAGGACAGAGCAGGACAGGATGGAGTTCAGGTCTCAACAGCACCTAACAGCAACACTCAGTGATGTCTGTGCTGGCCAGGTCTTGGCTGTGGGTGTCCAGGGTCCTATGAGGCACTCAGAACACCCTATTCTCCACCTTCCACATGCCGTTAGCACCCACACTTCACCACACACCCCAGTGTCTGCAGACATGGCCAAACGTCTCAGAGGTCGGTGACCGAGTTGGAGAATGACAGGCGTAACTCCCAGGTCTCCGCTCTCCCTGGGTTTGGCCTTCCTGCACACAGCCTTGCTAGCATTAGATCCTCCTCCAAGGCACCAAGCCACCACAGCAGGTGGGAAAAGCAATCAGGCAGATGGCTCTTGTGATGACTGTGATAAAGCAAGTGTATTGTTACATAGTTGCCTTAACAGGAAATCTGCACAGGCCCTGTAGCATTCTCGTAGCAGGCGGTCAGGTTGTAACACACTTATTAATGTTTCTGAGAGTGTATTATGCACCATGTCACTCAAAGGACTCCACACTTTCGGTCTTTCCATGGAAGAAATTAGATTTAATTTGGGAGGCTTGAGAAGTAGGCCAGAGAGTCCCTTTTGTGTCCTACAATATCACAGCGTGGTGGTGGTGGTGGGGGGGTAGAACGTGTAGGTATGTTTGTTAGATGATTCTTGTAATTTCCTTATTAGCTTTGTGTTTCAAAGAGTCACCTGAGAGGATTTAAAAATTTCAAGCAAAAAGGAGTATATTGTATAATTTTGTATATTAAAAAGGAGTATACTGTATATATTTTGTGTAAAAAAATTGGAATGTTCTAAATTTTCTTTAAAATAAAACCTGTGTTCCACTCTTTTTAAAAAAACCAATCTTTTATTTTATTTTCTTCTTATTTTTTTGTGCATGTACCATCAAATCAGATCTGACTGGTACGGGAGGAAATTGTCCCTCCTTTTCCAGTAGGGCATCTGGTGGATTTGAACCGTGCACCTCTGGGATTGCAGTGCAGCTTCTTGCCACTAGGCCACCAGAGCTCCCTTGATCCCCACTCTTTTATCCTTTTTCTGAATTCATTTCCCTTCCGAGCATGATGTCCTTCTCCAAGGACGGGTCCCTCCTGGCCACATGCCCACAGTGTGTGAGACGGAGCTTCAATATCCTAGCCTCCAAAGAGACATTAATATTGTAGAACAAAATAAATGAAAAATTAGGTTGAATAAAAAAATTAAACTTACACTCAAATCACAATAAAAATATTGTTTAAAAATATAAGTAGAAGTTCGTCCCTGAAAAGACCCCCAGTACCAGCAGCAGCATCATCTCCTTTGGGCAGGTTTCAGTGTGTTTCCAGACTTAGGGCGACCAAAAAGGTAGGTCTTGGGAAGGACCTGAGAAAACCATCTCCTGGAAATCCGACAGAGCACAAGAGAGCACTGTCATTTGGGGCATGAACCCCTACAGAGGGGAGGCATTCCAAACACACAATGGCCACACCATGGAGTTGGGCAGACCAGCGATGATGAAGATGGGTCCAGTCCACATTTCCTTGCCTTGTAAGTGAGGCCACCACGGGTGGGCAGTGACATCAAGTAGCTGAGACCCTCTTTCCTTCACACACATTCTGTCATGGACAATGTGAACATCCTGACCAGACCAGTTTTTCCATATAATGGTTCTAAATAAGAACAAATGGAGTTATTAATGGTCGTTTGGGAGATCAGGTTAAATACAAAAGATTCTGAAGAAATGATTGAGAAGTCTAAGTACTCTAAGATTCTAAGCATGACTTTGTAGCTGGTGAGAGTTAGAAGGTAATTTAGTGATCACCTAGAAGACAAGCTGACTTTTGTGGTCAATGAGATGCTTTCTGGAAACCCAATATGTTAAACAAATGATTCCTATTATTATTATTATTAATTTTTATTAGTTTTAATGAACATTTACAGAGATTTTGGGTTTTCATTCATTCATTCATTGTTGCACTGTTTTCTCCACCCTCCTCCCCAGTTCGTTCTTCTTCCCCCCCCCATGTCTGTTTTAATTGTCCAGTTGCCACAGTGCTTGTCAAAGCCAGTTCTGATTAATCTCCTTTGTCAGTGTGTCCCTTGCCATTCCCTATCACTCCTCCCTGAGAGAGACTTCACCCTGATTCATAAGGAAAAGGGGATGGCGTATTCTCTTAGCTACTTCCTGCTGAAAAGGAACGCTGTGGGTTTCAGGGTGAATGTCTTCTCTCACTACTCTAAAGGGCCCCCTGGGCAGTAGGAAACACATAGACTATTATGGAGATTGATTTTGGAATTTAGATGCACTGTTATCAATTGTGCTTAGCCGTACATGTTCATATCCTTGAAGATGTATCATGGAAGTGTTGCAGCCTAGAAGATACAAATTTAACTAACAAGTTAAAAGTACATGAGTCAAAAATTAAAAAGCAATAATATTCCAAGTAGAGGTTCTAATAGCGGCACAAATCAAGTTACAGAGGGAAGGTGGTTCTTACAATAAAAGGCCTACAGACTAGCACTTTGTCTATTATAGTGTAGAGGTTAGGAACCACAAGATGTAGAGGCTCAGCTATGTCATTTATGGTTCTTAAGTCCTGGAGCAAATTCCATCTACCACTGGGTTCCTTTTTCTTTTTTTAATCAATCGAGCTTATTTTGGTGGTCATAGATTTTTGAAGGTAAGTGTCATGGAAGAAAGATAGAATTCTATATTTTGGTAAATAAAAATATATATGTAATATATAAATAAGAGCTGTTTCTTGCTGGCTCTAGACACATAGATGTAATATTGAGGTTTTGTTCATGAAGAAAAGTCTGGTGATCTTGCAAAAATCAGCCAGCAATTCACTCCCCAAACCCTTCTGGTGGCGATCACATGGTCTGACTGATCATGTGACTGTCCATGAAGCTGGAGTTGGCCCAGACCTTTCACTCTGCTGTATCTGCAGTTGCCATGAGCTGAGGGCTGACTCAGTGATGCTAACAATGACAGTCAGGCCTTTGACAATCACCACTGCAACCAGGGCACCACCATCCACCCGACCGCAACACAACAGCTCAGCAACCACAGAAACCACCATAGCTCAGCTTGCTGGCCTGCTTAATTAACACCGGTCGGTACACTCAGAAAAGTAGCGGCAAGTAGTAATCATTTTCAAAAAAACACCGAAACAGCTCATTTTGTGATTTCAGGATACTCTTCATTAAACAGAACATCTTTAGTGCAAGTCTGCTCAAAATAAGGCATCTGTCATTTCGGAAGCACTATTACCCATGAACAACCCTGTTGAGTCTGTGTCTGTTGGTTTTGTTACAATTGGTAAGCACGTTACAATGTATTTTAAATTGAAGTTACAATGTATTTTAAATTGAAGTCAGACATGAAGCTTAATCCATCTGGGAGATTTTGGGAAGACATTCAGGAAAAGTCACTTGGCGAACAGACTTCACATGAGAGGCGCTTGGACAAGGCAGCCAGCCAGTAGACCAACCATTGGTCCTGGGTCACATTCTGTGAAGACTAGGACCCAAACTTCTATCTCTGGCTTTTAAACTTGGGCTCTTTTCAGCTCACATGTCTCGCCTATTAAATTAGCTCATTATCACAGCAAAATGCAAAACCTTGGGGACGCTATTAGCAATTTACTGTTTCCCGTTCTTTGGGGAATCTGTTAATTGCCCTTTCATAAATGCTGCTCATTGCAGCGAAGACTTTGATTAAATGTGGAAGTCTGGAGTTTATGTAATATCACAGACATATTTAATAGGAATTTAAAGTACTGGAGCAGCAGGAATTGCACATCAAAATCTTCCAACACTTATAAAAACACAATCCTACTCAATCAAGGAGTTTTCTAACACTTGCTTCGTGTTGGTACGATTCAGACCTTCCCCTCAAGGAGCTTACTGTGTAACAAGGGAGGTTTCACGATTGAAAGAATACAGCCCAGTGTAGATGTAAGGACTCAGAGAAGACGCATGTCAGAGAGGAGTGGTCAGCTTCACGGGGGCACTGGAGCCCAAAGGACGGGCACAGTTTATCCAGGTGAGAGAGGAGGGCACGCTGGATGAGAGGCAATGACAGAGCGGCCGGCCGGAAACTCTGTGGCATGTTTACTGCATTAAAACTCCGTGTACAGGGGATGCTGTATAATTTTCTAAACAATTCTGTGTTGGGTCTATCACGGAACCCATCTTACAGGTGGGATTGGGACCTGCTGGAGTCGTGCAGTTTCCATGTTCATTTTTATCATTGCTGAGTGAAGGAATGAGATTCCAGCCCAGGTGTGCCTGGTTTCAGGCCCCACACTGCTGTCTCCTCTACGAGGCCACCCTGGTATCCTACTAGACCACCTGAGCTTGTGGGGACTTGGAAAGTCTAGATGACTCTGGTCTTTGCAAAATGTGAGCTAAAGAAAAGGAAGCTTCTGGAATGAAAAGTATGTGTGGGGCCAGGAACTGCACAGGGCTGTAAAAGTACAGTAGTGAAAGTCATAGAAAACCTGCAAACGTACTTTAGATTCTACGAGGTTTCATATTTTGTAGATAGTTACTAGAGTTTGAATTATCATACAAGTAAAACAAAACTATAATACTCTTGGAAATAATTGTGGACCCCCCCAGTTCAGTAATATTATAATTGTAATTGTTGTTATGTGCTGTCGAGTCACCTGCGACTCATAACAACCCTATGTACAATCCTGTTTTATCCTGTGCCAATCTTTTTGTCTCTGATGCACCTACCCCCATTACCCCAGTCACTGAATCAATCCATCTCATTGAGGGTCTTCCTTTCTTGCACTGTCCCTCCACCCTCCCAAGCATGATGTCCCTCTCCATGGACTGGTCCCACCTTGTAACTTGTCCAAAATATGCCAGACAAAGCTTCAGAATCCTTGCCTCCAAGGAGCATCCTGGTTTCACCCTCTCTAGGATAAGCCCATTTTTCTCCTAGAAGTCCATGGTATATTCAATACTCTTCTCCACCAGCTTGGGTCAGGCATATTTTAGCCTTCAAAGGGACATCTCTTTAACACTTTAAAGACCTCCTTTGTAGGACACTCTTCCGGTACAATGCATCATTTAATGCCTTAATATTATTAATATTATTATAACATTGTTGTTGCTGATTGCCTTCAAGTCAAGCATGACTCATAGTGACCCTATAAACAAAAGGCCTGAAGCTCCTCTACAACTATCAACATGTATCAAAGTTCATAGAGTTTCTGGAGGCATGTTGTTTAGGAAGTGGATGCCACTCCTGCTTCCATTATAACAATATGTTAATTAAGAAAATTAATTATTATTAACAATATTAATACATTAAATGATGCATTGCATTGGGAAAATGTACTACAAAGGGGCCCTTTAAAGTGTTAAAGAGTAAAGATGTCACTTTGAAGGCTAAAGTGTGTCTGACTCAGTCTATGATATTTTCAGTCACCTCATTTGCATGCAAGAGCTGGATAATGAATAAGGAAGACCAAAAAATTTACATATGCATTTGAATTATAGTATTGATCAGGGATTGCCAGAAGAACAAACAAATCTCTCATGGAAGAATGCAGCCAAAATATTACTTAGAACATTCTAATTTCATATACTTTGGGCCTGTCATCATGAGGTCTCTGGAGAATGAGATCTAGCTTGGTAAAGTTGTTGTTTTTAGGTGCCATTGAGTATGACCCATAGTGACCTTCTGAACAAGAAATTTGAACCCTGCCCTCTCTTGTGTCGCCCTTATCATCTCTGTCTCTGGAAACTTTATGAACTTTAATAAATGTCAATAGCTGTAGAGGGGCTTCAGGCCTTTTGTTCATGGGGTCACTATGAGTCATGCTCAACTCAAAGGCAAAAAACAAAAACAACATCATCATCTCCGACATACTTGAGCTCATTACTGAAGTCACTGCATTAATCCATCTCATTGAGGGTCTTCTTCTCCTTCAATGACCTGTCCAAGTATGATGTCCCTTTCTAAGGATAGCCCTTCCTGGAGGGTCAGAAACGAAAGATTCTCAATGGGATGGACTGATACAGAGGGTGCAACAAAAGACTTAAACACAGCGATGATTCTGAAGATGACACAGGACAGGGTAGTTTAATTCTGTTGTGTGCAGGGGCTGTGAGTGGGAACCAACCCTGCAGCACTTGAAAACAACAACTGATACGGGAATCTCAGTAAAGACTATGCCTTATTTTTTTATTCACTCAAAAAAGAGAGCTCTGGTGGCTTAGTGGTAAGGAATTGTGCTGCCAACCCAAAGGCAAGCGATTTGAACCACCAGCTGCTCTGTGTGAGAAAGATGGGCATTTTCCTCCTGTGTAATTTATTGCCTTGGAAAACCCACTGGAAGGTCAGCTATGAGTTGATCCTGACTCAACAGTACATAACAACAACAACAACAACAATGTCGTCGATGGCAGTCTTGCTATTGGAGATACTGGACCTATTCTTACTGAGATCCCTACAACTAGCATGATGCTGGTGGTGGTGTAAGGTGCCATTCAGTCACTCATAGTGACTTTATAAACAACAGATCTAAATCCTGTCCTATCCCATGCTATCCTCATTATTTCTGACATATTTGAGGCTATTGATGCACTCACTGTGTGTCAATCCTTGTAGTGAAGGAAATTCCTCTTTTTTTTTGGTAAACCCTCCATCTTTCCAAGCCTGTCCCTCTCTAAGGAATAGCGTCTGCTAGCAACATGCTCCAAGTATGGAAGATGAAGCTTTGTAATCTTTGCCTCCAAGGAGCACTCCAGCTGCACTTTCTCCAAGAAATAGCTGTGTGTTCTTCAGGCAGTCCATGGGATATCCAACAACATTATTCTCCAACAGCACAACTCAAAGGCACCAATTTGTCTGCCCTCCTCATTCATTGTCCAGCTTTCAGACGCAAAGCAAGTGATTGAAAAGACCAAGGCCTGAATCAGGCACACTAGTCTTCAAATTGACATTGTTGCTCCTCAGTAACTTGAAGAGATTCCCTAACTGCAGACTTTACCAGTGGAATGCATTTCCTGATCTGTTGGCACCAAGTGAGTGACTGTGGATCCAAGATGAAGTCATTGATAATGGAAATCTTTTTTTCTTCTATCATGATAATTGCCTAAGGTTCTAGTGGTAAGAATTTGTTTTCCTGATAGTGAGATGTAATCCATGCTGAAAGCTGTAGTCTTTGATCTTTTACAAGTGCTTCAAGTCCTCTTCACTTTCAGTAAGCAAGGATGTTGTTGTTGTCATGTGCTGTTGAGTTGCCAGTGACTCATAATGACCCTATGCATACAGCTCTGAACCCTGCCTTATCCTGAGCCAATCTCATCGTCTCTGGCAGACCTAATCCCATTTCTCCAGTCAATCTATCTCATCCTGGGTCTTCCTCTATGGCGTTGCCCCTCCATCCTGCCAAGAATAAAGTTTTTCTCCAAAGACTGGTATCTCCTGGCCACACGCCCAAAGTATGTATGGAGCTTCAACATCCTTGTCTCCAGGGAGCTGCTTGGTTTCACCCCCTTCTAGGATTGACCTGCTTGTTCTCTGGTATATTCAATACTCTTCTCTAGCACCACAACTCAAGCATTCAGTGAATGAATGAAATACTTTACCTCCCTTTCTCCTTCCTCTCCATCTTCTTACCTCCTTCCCCATCTTCCTTCTCGCTCTCTCTCTTTCCAGATATTTCCTTTCCCTCTAAATTAGTATTTACAGACTACCTTCAGGGGCCAGGTCTCAGTCCTAGCTGGAGAAACCACTGCCAAGGAGACAGACAAAGTTCCTGCTCCCAGAAAACTGCAGCTAGAGGCTTTAAACAAAGAGGCATCTACTTAATAGGGTGATTACAGTTACTGATAGAGGTGATCTAGGAAGTAGGGCTCTACTGCAGGGTGCAGAAAGTAACTGGTGGGGCAGAGGTTATGTGCTGGGTTGTGAACTGAGAAGTTGGCAGTTTGAAATCACCTGCAGCTTACCAAGAAGAAAAGATCTGGGAATCTGGTTCTGTCAGAACTCCAGGCTTTGGAGCCAACAAAGCAATCATTGTTCAGGGAGCTCGGATGGCTTTGTGGGTAAGGACCTGTGCTTCTAATGCAAAGACAAATGGTTCGAATCCACCAGCTGCTCTGTGGAAGAATGATGGGCATCTCCTCCTGTGTGATTAACAGTCTCTGAAAACCCACTGGCGGGTCAGTTATGAGTCATTTCCAACTCAATACACATAACAACAACAATGATTGTGTGAGGGGCTCCAGTGGCACATGGTTAAGTAACCAAAGGTCCAAATGGACCCCAGTGGCCCAGGACACACTGTGGGTGTCTCTACTCTGCCATGTGGGTCTGTAAGGTCAAAATAGACTCTAAGCTGTGCAACAACAGACTGCATGCTGTGAGGGGCAGAGTGGTCACTGATGACTTCTTTCTTCTGTGAAGGACATTTACAAGGAGAGCAGTGGATAGAGACAACACAGCTTCACACAACAGACGTCCAGGGACATGTCCCAGGAAGAATGCATGAAGGTTATCAAGGGAGAAGAGGATTATGCCAAGAACACAGGAAGGGAATTTCCAATGATGGGGAAGTGGAGGGGCCAAAGAAAGAAGGCCAAGCCAGACAGGGGGTTGTTGACTGTGGGAAGGACACTAAGAGATGGGAAGGTGCTGAAGTTGTTCACCTAAGATCTAAGTAGCATTCAAGTCATGCTTGCAGAGTGATGGATAAAAGAACTGGGGCCAAGAGGGACCTGTGAATCTCAAGATGTTAGACAGTGAATCTCGAGATGTAAGACAGCATGGGAAATAGGGCAGTATGTCACCGATAAAAGACATGGATGCTCGTTCATGTTCAACATGAAGGGGAAGACCTCAGGCTGTTCCTGGTGGAGATGGACTGGTGTTGTGAGCTGTGGTGCAGACCTCGTGGACAATGGGGAAAAAATGCACCCTGGATGGTGAGAGCCCTGGGCTTTTCAATGGAAATAGATCTCCAGCCCTTTCTCGCTCAAATGGAGTCTACACTTCAAATGGAAAAGGCCATCCACTGTTACCACAGGCTGATCACTTTATGCATTGTAAAGACATTTCTCGAGTCTAAGGGAAATGGAAGAGGAAAATGAAAGAGAAAGCAAGTAAGTGTTTATAAACTTCTCGTGATATTATTCATAAGAGACCTCAGATATCATAAAGAGGATTTCACACAATTATTTCAAATACAGGCAGGCAGTGCCCCGGGGACAAATCAGATCAATGTGTGAATTTAAATGAAATCAGGGGGTATATTGGAGTAGGTGTAATAAGGCTCTTATTTCACCTTAAATCAGAACAAGGAAAGATCAGAAGGCTTTTCAGAACTGTAAAAGCTGCATGTACAGCAGTGGAGGGGACTGTGATAGGGAATCTGCCTCAAGTAGGGGCTTCTACCTGAGGATGGAAAGAGGCAGAGGGAGCAAAAATGAGTAAATAGAAAATAGATGCCTTTAAGGAGGGTGAAGGGTAAGGCAATCTACAGCCAAGAGTTGATCAGACATTGTAACTAAGTAATTAGCTTAATGAGGTGGACAACAACAATGTTATAAAACAAAGTGAGTATGAATGATTGAAAAGCCAGTGTGGTTATAAGTGTTCACTCAAATCACACTAAAAGGAAACAAAAGTGAAGAGTTTAAAAACCAAAAAGAGTAGAGGTTGGTTCGAAAGTTTCAAAGTATGGACCAATTTACCTAACAATAGAGGACAGACCAGAATGTCCCCATGTGGGACTTTGTAACCAGGGCCCCACTCTGTGTTTTACTGTTGACTTCCTTCCTTCCTTCCTTCCTTCCTTCCTTCCTTCCTTCCTGGACCTGAAGGGATTCACATTTTTTGTCTTTCACTTTCTTGTTCAGTATACTGACAATATTAATACTGAAAACAACAAAAAAAGCCAAAAGCGAGCCAGGGCAGAGTAATCTTAAAAAATCCAAATCACCTATTTTACAAACGAACTACCTCATTCTTGAATCCAGGTTATTACACTTGGACTTTTTTTTTTTTTTAACCTCCTGGTTCCTAGATCTTGTGGTTACTTGATGAAATTATGTTAACATTTTGGGCTCATGTTCTGTTTGGATTGTCAAGATTTTGAATCTGAGCCTGAGGGTGTCAGTGATTTTAAGGAAAAGGAATGCTTTCAGAAAGCAGGCCGCTACACCGAGGCTGCGTCTGGGCACTGCGGGAGCTCCCAGGTCTCGGCTTGATGCCCGTGCTGGAACCACCAAGTCCCGGCTTCATTTGCATTCCAGTGGCTCCTGCCATACTGCTTCCAATTACTGCAAGCTGGGCATCTGATTCCCCAGGAACACCTCAGTGCTGCTTGCCCATCTCTGTTACCACGGTGACTGTGAGTTCCGGAAAGATGGTAGCTATTAGGATACTCCAATTTAGGGTATCAGCAAGAGGGCCCTAGGCCAGCAATTAGGATGCACACAGTTTTCATCTCCTTACTCAGATTAAAGGAGCCCCAGTGGCACTGTAGACTATGAATTTGGCTGCTAACTAAAAGGTTGGTAGTTCAAGCCCACCAGCCAGAATATGTGAGAAAGACAGGGCTGTTTCTGTAAAGATTAACAGCCTCAGACAGCCTATGGGCAGCTCTATTCTGTCCTAAAAGGTCACGATGAGCTTGAATGAGCCGGTGGCAATGGGTTTGTGGCCTAGTGTCAAGAAGTGGCAATCCCAAAGGCACGCAATTTGAGGCCACCAGCTGCTCCACGGGAGAAGAATGGGCAATCTCCTCCTGTGTGATTAACTGACTCTGAAAACCCCCTGGAGGGTCAGCTATGGGTCGGTTCTGACTCTATGGTACACAACAACAACAACAACAACAACAACAACAACAAGGTTAAAGAAGAAAAGGAGCTGATCAAGTTCAAGGCAGAGAAGGTCCATACTGTCAGGGTCACAGATGACTACCCTCTGGCCCTGTGGTTTCACAGTGCAGGGAGCCACCATGCTGCCGTTTGACCCTCCATTGATCTATGCAAACTGAGCTGACTTTTTATAGACAGTGCTTGTTACAGAGGGTGGGAGAGTCTCATTTAGTGACGGCTGCACGTCCTCAAGATCACTTGGATCTTTACAGGGTTTTCCACGCACAGGTGGGTGGGTATGTAACCAAGGGGGGACTGTAGATGTTGACATCTCCAAGGTTTTCATGGTAGCTCTGAGAGCCAGTGGACCTCAGAGGAGGACACTGCAGCTTCCTACTTTGTTAAGCCTGGTGGAACACCAGCTGCAGAAAACAACAGAACCTAGGAGAAATTCTGCTCACCCAAAGGTGAGGGTGGGTATGTTTTAAACCTTGGTATGACTTTGAGTCTTAGAAACAACTTATAAGGCTTGTGCTCAGGGGAGGCCACAGAGCTTCTGTGTACGTCCATGTCCTCATCCAGTTAGAACATCAGTGAAGTTAGATCCAGAGCTGGATAGAGAAGTACAAATCCCAACACTTTCATTTTGTTAATTTTTTTTATATTACTCTGATTTATTTACAAAGTTTGAATGTTGTTGTTGTTGTTATGTGCCGTCGAGTCGTTTCCGACTCATAGCGACCCTATGCACAATAGCCCTAAACCCTGCTCTATCCTGCGCCAACCGCACCGCCTCTGACACACGCATCCTGATTACCCCAGTCACTGAA
>NW_006399774.1:15277053-15334466 GCF_000299155.1 Elephantulus edwardii
TTGTCCTTTCTGTTAAAGTTTGAATACATTGTTTTTTCACAAAACATTTCCCCATTTCCTTCCTCACACCCACCCATCAAATTTTACACCCTATGATTAACACCATCCCCTCCCCATCCTCACTCCTCTATTTTCACTCTCTTTCCCGCCTTGGATCCTCATACTCATTCCACAATATTGGCTTTATACAGTATTTGTCCTTGTGGGACTGAGTTAGTTCACTTAGCATAGTGCTCTACAGTACCTCCCAAGTTAGGTAACAATTTACAAAGTTATTGCTCCTGCATGCTGCATTGTATTCCATTGTATGAATGTACCACAACTTCTTAATCCATTCGTTTGTAGTTGGACATCTGGGCAGTTTCCATGTTCTTGTGATGGTGAATAACACTGCTATGAACATAGATGTTCAAGTTTCCATTTGAGCCTCAGTTCTCATTTTCTTGGGGGTATATTCCAAGCAATGGAATAGCTGGGTTATATGGAATTTCTATATTCAGTTGTTTTTTTTTTTTATAAAGTGCCAAACAGCCTTCCAGAGTGATTGTTGTTAGATAATATTTTATGGAAAATTCCTTCTTTAACTTTGATTTCCTCCTTTTTAAAGAAGGGATAAAATTATGACCTCCTTCCTAGAATTGCTAAGAAAATGATGAGAGGCAAAACTTAGCCCAGCGTTTGTCACATGACGTGTGCTTTAGAGTGGTTAGCTGTTACTACTTGTTCTCTTGGAGAAAAGTTTTGGTTTCACATTGGTGACCCAAACATGGGCAGTCTGAACTAGCCAGGCCCGCTGTTATCAGTACTGATATAACAAAAACACCACAAGTCAATGTCTTTAACACTTAAGCATTTGCTTTCTCACAGTTAGAGGTCTTGATTATCAGGCACCAGCTCTAGGGATAAGTTATTTCTTTCTGCCAGCTCTGGAGGAAGGTTCTTGTATCCTTTCAACACTTGTGGGTGGGCGCTGCGTTCTTTGGAATCTCCTGAGTCTTGGTATCAATCCTTGCCTGGGTCAAGGAGGTTCTCAGCACCAGGACCTTAGGTTCAAAGGACAAGTCTTGTTTCTGGCTCATCTTCTTTGTGAGAGTGAAATCCTTCCTTCTCAATTCATGTATCTCTCCTCTTATCACTTGTAAGATACAATGAGTCACTCAAGGAAGGGTGAGGACTTGTAAGGTTGTAATTTAACATACACCCCACTGTAATGTTAATATATATAATCTTATTTTTTCTCAAAATGAATATACATGTAATCTTAATTTTTCTCAAAATGAATCCATGTATAAAACCCCAGTTGTAGAAAATAAAACTATTGCAGTCAATTTGATCCTGACTCATAGGAATCCTGGCATGTTATCATATCATGCCATCAGGACTCCTGATAAAATATCAGCATTAAGTGCTAGTAAATGACACAAAATTTGGAAATAATAATAAAATGGCTGTAATAAATGAACATCTTTCTCATTTAATAAACTAGCTTTAACCATTATTGATTGTAAGGGGACTCATCTGAAATGCTTTCTTGATCTTATTAAAAAGAAAATTTGAGATCTAAAGGAGGATCTTGTCTTATTTATAGCATTTTGATCTCTTACAAGATTCCTAGTGCATGCCATAATTAAAGTATTTACTGAACTTCCAGTGATTTAAACAAAAAAATTTCTTTCATTACAGATATGAACTCACAATTGCTCAGTAAGTTTGGCACCATCACTATTCTGTTTTGCTCTTGGAGAAATTGAACTCAGAAGATTTAAGTGAGCTGTCTAATATCATACACCTGATGATGGGCCTGAGATTCCAACTTAGGGAGCCTGACTTTAGAATCTCACTCCTTATCATTATATTCTGTTTCCTCTCCTGAGACAAGGTCATGGCTATTACTAACTTAAGTCAAGTTGCTCCCAGCTCATGGTGACCCATGTACAATAGAATGAAGTACAGCCTGGTCTCATGCCCTCCTCATGATTGGTTACGGGTTGGGTTGTTATGAAACACAGGCTTTTCTTTGGCTAATCTCCAAATTACTTTCAAATCACTAAGTGTCTGCTTGCCATGTCTTTCTTCCTAGTCTGAAAGCTCTTCCAAAACCCTGTTCAGTATCATGAAACCACATAAGCCTCCACTGGCAGTAGCTGCACATGAGGTGTCCTTGTTAAGAACTGAACCCAGGCCTTCTGCTGAGGACACATGACCTCTACCTTTCATTCACGAGATCATTCATGAGACGAATGATCACATTCATGTCTCACATGCTTTGGGCATTTTGCTAGGAGAGGCTATTCCTTGGAGAGGGACATCATGCTTGGAAAAGTGGGAGGTCAGTGAAAGAGAGGAAGACCCTCAACCAGACAGATTGACTATATTTGAGATGATGAGGATGGCACAGCAAAGGCCAGGGTGCAGCTGGTTATTCATGGGGTCACTCTGAGTTGCACTTGACTCAACGGCACCTAACAACACAACAGCAATGTTCATCGCTAATTAACACATTGAGCTGACTGACAGCTAAGTGGGTAAGAGGATTAAACAGATTCAGGACAGAGTGGGCAGAATATCCTCTGGGGAATGAGACGGGGTGGAGGGCAGACAAGGGACACTGGTGACACTGTCTCGTCTCTTCCCTGGGGTATGCTGGTATGGAGCGTTGTGGAATATGACAGAGGGATGTATCTCCCAGCACAGAGACACCACAGCACCAGGCTTCCTCCTCCTCCTGTGCAGAGGACACTTCCCCACCACAGTCATTACTGAGATGCTAACAGTAAAGGCGTCCAATTAGCATTCCGTCAAAATGCCAAATGTAAGTGAGTAATGATGGGACAGCCGGAAGGCAAGAACACGGGGCTCGCTCATCGTCAAAGACCAGACAAGAGCTGAGCGAGGCAGAGCTGCTCAATCAACTCTTCTTCACAAGTGAAAGGGCCACCCACCAAAGGGAGCACTCGCTTTCCCCACTGCGTAGACGGGCAGGAAACAAGTCCTGACAGCAGCATCTGATTTCCCGGATGCTTGCAGACACAGCCCATCCTTAGTGCGATTCTGAATGGAATGGAACATTTCAAACTTATAACCATTTGGCAGCTTGTGAAAAGCCATCTGGCCAGAGAGACGATGCCTCTGCGAGTGCTGTGGAGTGAGGGAAGGGCCCCCCTGGGATCTTGTGGCCACTGTCAACTCCACCCCAGCTCTCTATTCAACTGCCTTCCTCTCAGGAACCCAATGGTGGCAAAGTGGTGGTCTCAGAGGAGACCACAGGTGGATCAGAGGAGAACTGCTCCCCAGAGATTTTAGTTGTTGGTGCTGGAAAAGCTCACTACATCCTGCCTTCTGAGCTGCCGTAGGGTGGACTTGAACCTTCAAAGTTTCTGTTAGCAGCCAAATGCACTAACTCCTTATACAACCCAGGAATTCCTTCTCTTCAGGCTCTTGTTGTTGGTAGGCACTGTTGAAATGGAACCAACTCATTGCTAACGTTTCTTCCATGGAGCAGCTGGTGGATTCAAACTGACTGCCTTTGAATAAGTAGTTGGCTCCTACCCACTAAGTCACCAGAGCTCTATGCAGGTTGATGTTGTTAGGTACCATGAAGTTGAGTGTGACTCATACGACCCTCTGAACAGATCTGAACTTGTCTTCTCCTGTGCTGTGCTCACAATCTCTGACACACTTTTGCCTATTGCTGCAGTCACTATGTCAGTCCACTTGGTAAAAGGTCTCCCTCTCTTTTGCTGTCCCTCCACCTTCTTAAGCATGGTTTTACTCTCCAAGAAATAGTGTCTGTCTCTCTCAGCTGTAGCCTCTCCCAACAACATGTCCCAAATATGTGAGAAGCTCTGTTTGCCCTCCTTGCCTCCAAGGATCAACCTGGCTTCACCTTCTCTCAGACATATCTATTTGTTCTTTTGGCAGTCCACAGGATATTCAGTATTCTCCTCTAACACTATAGTAGAAATGCATCAATTTAACTTTTGTCACCTTTATTCATTGTCCAGCTCTCAGATACGTAGCAAGACCAAGGTTTGAATCAGATGCACCTTAATCCTAATTAATATCATATGAGGACAAAATACTACTGAATATCATGCCAAGACATCTATGAAGAGTACCTAGAGAGGGAAGTGCCAGAAGTTCAAGCAGGATTCAGAAGAGATTGTGGCACAAAGGTTATCACTGCTGATGTCAGATGGATCCTGGCTGAGAGCTGAGAATACCAGAAGAATGTCTGTCTGTGCTTTACTGTCAATGCAAAGGCATTTGACTGTGTGGCTTATCATGAGTTTTCCTACCGGTAGGCTGTGTCAGTACATGTGACTCTGTAAAACCTTCAGCAAAATGTGTTTTCCTTAATCGCATTACTAGGTCTCCACGTCTTCTGAGCAGCTTCAGCTGGTCATCTCCATGTCTGTTGTGGACTCAGAATGACCCTTAGAAGAGGTGTGACACCTTGACTATCTTGTTCTCTGTATGAAAGAATCTCATAGCTTAACGATCAACAACTTAAAAAAAAAAATTTGGTGTGTAAACCTCTGGTTGCACACTGTGGCCCCAATTACACTTAACTTTCTGTCCTTCTGTGCGCCCCGGCCCGTGGTGTTTTGCGGCAGTGATGTTATTTTAGATGTTGATGCCTGGCTCCCAGCGACGCCCAACCGAAAACAGCCCCACTCAGTCCTTCCCTGCTCTCTCCTCTGCTGTGCGTGACCCTCTGCTGCAGACACACTGCTCCTGCCCTGTGGAGGGTCTTCCTCTGTGCCACTGACCTTCTTCTTTGCCACGCATGACGTCTTTAACGCCTTCCACCAGGAATCTTTTAATTTTTTAAATTTTATTCATTTTAATGAACATTTACAGAGACTTTGGATTTCCATTCATTCCTTATTGCACTTTTCTCCCTGCCCACCCCTCCCCACCCCACAGTTCGTTCTTCTCTTTGAAAAGTAAAAGAAAAATTCCTTCATTGGTATATAATTCCCACCCCCCACCCCCCAGTATACTCCACTACACAACCTTCGTTCTGGACTCTTGTCATAACCATAATACCCTATCATATATCACTTTTTTTTTTCATATATCACTTTTAAACTTTCAATGCAGTATACATTATTTATCCAGTTTTTCTCAGTCTCCCCCCAACCCTGATGTCAGTCCCGTTCTACAACACTGGTACCATGCAGTATTTGTCTTTTTTTGACTGAGATATTTCACTCAGCATAATGTCCTCCAGGGTCACCCATTTTGAATAATATTGCATTCATTCCTGTTTTTCAATGCAGCGTAGTATTCCATTGTGTGAATATACCAGAGCTTCTCTAACCATTCGTTTGTTGATGGGCACTTGGGTTGTTTCCAGCTCTTGGCTATTGTGAACAAAGCTGCAATAAACTTGGGTGTGCGTATATCTGATTGGATGGCAGTTATGGTCTCTTTAGGGTATATTCCCAGTAGTGGAGTTGCTCTACCATGAATCTTTAAGGCAGGTAAAAAGTAGAAGAAACTTTTCTAAGCAGGTGAAGGTTATCTAGGACCTCTCCCAGGCAGTGTCTATAAGGAAGGGTTAGGACAGGGCTGCGTGTTCTCAGGAGAGGAGGCAGGTTGGGGCATAATCATCCTATCTCATAAAGAGAAAAATGACCCTTCACAGCAGGGCTTGCTGGCCGAGAAGATCCTCTTAAAGAAAACTGGTTCAGCTTTCCAATCTTGCATGAGAATAAATTAGGAGCAGGAATAGGTATCTGTCTGTGGCTCTGCTTTGAAGCTCTGAAATGCTCAGTGGGCGAATCAAGACTGTACTTATCAGATCTGCCTCTGTCTTTAGCCGTTTCATATACATAGGCTTTTAATTTTTTTAAAAAAAATTATTCCTTCCTCCCAGATTAAATATTTTGTATCACCTGGTTTCTGGCTACTGCTGTTCATGCTCCCCTCTTTCAGTTTCGAAGGTTAACTCAATTATCTCTTTCTCTTTCACATCAAGTGCAAACGATATGGGGCCAGGATCTTCACCCAACGTTGGCAAGGTGGGAGGCATGATAAGTCGCCCTGATTGCTCCCACCTTCTTCAAGGTGAACTTTCCCAAGGTGCCTCCAGCAGAAATACGTTGTTCCTGATGCTTTCCAATTATTTTCACTTAGAAGAAATACTTTAATATGTTTAGTTCAGATTGCATGATGGTAATTATACTTCTAAATCTGATTAAGTGGCACGAGAGAAGGAACCTCTGCTTTCATGAGGGTGTATTTGTTATTCAATAGATGGGTCTAATTTTCTGTAGTAAGAGGGCTCATGTTATAAGCATGAAGAGGGCCTTCTTTCATTAGTTATTTATGAGACTCCTATTAGACTGGTTAAGCCCACACAGGAGAGAAAAGATAAATTACTGTTAATCAGTTTCTAATCTAATCTATCCATAATGTGGCTGATAGAAAACCATACCCACCAAGGGGACTTTTACCCAGTCCTTAGCACATTGCAAATGACTTTGGTTGGTAAGCAGATACAGAAAGCTGCTTTTAAAAACTGGGCGTGTGCATTTATCATAGTTGGTATGTCATTTTGTTTCTCAAAACCCCCTCACATCCATCCTCATTCTGACGTATGTGAAAACCTGACCGTTAGCTTGGACCCCAAGCCTTTCCCCAGCCCCAGGCGGGGGCACACTGTGGTGGCTTTGCAGTGCTGTCCCTTCTCTTCTAAGGAGGAGCCTAGCAGTGCAGCGGTTAGAGTGGCCATCTGCTGACCCAGAGATTGGCTGTTGGACCCCACGAGCTGCTTGGCCGCAGAAGAATGAAACTGACTATCCGTAAAGATTAACAACCTCAGGAACTGGACCCAATAGCTTTCTCTCCTCAGCCCCGAGGGCCCCAATATGAGCTGGTATTGACTTGATGGCAGTGGGGTGGGCTGGGGTCCCCCTGAGACCTAGCGGAATGTCTACTGGCTTTGCCCAACAGGAATTCCATGTCCTCAGATGTCTTGTTTGGCCAATTAAATGGAGGGAAAGCAAGATGTGTTATCTCTAAGCTAAAGCATTTAATTGCTGGTGCAGCACAGACACAAACAAACAAGCACAAAGGAGGGAAGACAGATTGCTATGTGAAGACCACCAAGGACCCAGGAAACATGGGGCTCGGGAAGACAGAGAGACTAGGTCTGTCCCGCAGAGCTAGCAGAGAGAGAGCCTTCCCCTAGAGGGGGCACCCTGAGTTTGGACTTCAGCCTCCAGAGCTGGGAGACCCTGCCACCTACTTGTGGTATTTCTCTTCCAGCAGCACTTCCTACAGCCTGGGGGACATCACTCCCTGACCTCTGCTTTCATCATAGGTTTTCATATCTGGCCAGGGGTCACTTCTGCCAGCCCCCAGCCTGAAAGCTGCTTGACTTCGTTGCTCTCTGTACCTGCTGTGCAAACCACAGTAAGTCAGGGAAGTGAGTGACCTCCCTTCTCAGACAGGAATGCCTTTCCAAGTGCCTGTGTTTGGCTTGGCAGTTTCTGATACAATGTATCCATGGAAACACTTCACCGATAGAAGCTGTAGAGGTGGAGGCATCAAAGTCAGACCATTTTTTAAAGTGCTGCAGCACGCTAATAGCTGCTCGTTTACAATCACAGCCCACAAAAAGACATGATTGCATGAATATCTGAGATCCCAGGTGTTAATTCAATAGCAAAAAGAGGGTGTGTGTCCTTGCAGCTCAGCTTGGGGAGCCTAGGAGAGGATGTGCACTTGCTTTTGAATGCACTAAAACCACATTCCAGACCTCTGCAAATGCTCTATATACTTTAGAGGAAGAGACGATGTCCCAGAGGCCATCCAGCACAAACTCCTGCCTCCAGGCAGTACTGGATAGAAAATGACTTGTTGGCAGTGGAGCCTTTAAACACTCTGCTCAAGGAGAATAAATATTAGCACTGCTTCTCCCTTGGAAGTGCTCCAGGATGACCCTGTTCTCCATTCCATGGCATGGAAAGTGTCCTCCTGCTGCAGTGCAGGGCCATTTCCCTTGGCTCTGTCCTCATCGGGGCAAAAGGACATCATCCCACACCTTCCACACAATGCCGCCTGACACTCAGAATCAATACCCACTGCGTCTGGTTCTTCAGACTTAAGAAGCCCAATTCCTCAAGCCCTTCCTGATGGATTAACTCTGCATAATTAATTAATTAGGTGGACACTCATTTGAATATTTTTGCATGATTCTTCTATGTCGTTGTATACTTTTAAGTTAGAACTGACACATAGTTGACCCTCCAGTGGGTTTTCAGAGGCTTAAGCTGCATGGGAAGAGACTGCCCGTCTTTCTCCCATGGAGCAGCTGGTGGGTTTGAACCATGTATCTCACATTCATCTATAGCTTACGTCACGTGTTTGGGGGTGTGGCCAGAGTGAAACACGGTGATGCACAACAGAGCAGAGCTTAGAGGAGGATGAGGAGGGCTTTGCAGGCGGCCCTCAGCTGGAACCGCGCGGCGCTGAAGCAGAAGCTGACTTGTGCCCATGGTCTGCTTTGACCTCACAGTGCCAGGCTGCTGGCCGGGCAGCTGCTTCATCGCACGCCAGCTCTCGGGCTTCTCAGCAGCGGGGGACACAGAGGAGTTCGTCCTCGCACGAGCTTTTTACACTTCAGTGAAGAAAGCAAGGGATACAAGACCGAGAATGGCAAAGAGATGCCACCACTCAACGGCGTGGAAGCTGGCAGGGCCCTCAGGACCGCGGGGTGCAGTGGGACCAGGTGAGACTAGATGTGAAATGTCAAACAACGGGACCATGTGAAAGAAGCCTCGGTGGCACAGGGATTAAGTACTGGGCTGCTCTCTGAACGTTTGGGGGATCAAATGTACCAGGTGCTCTGTGGAAGGATGATGTCAGAGTCGATAATCTAGACCGATTATTGTTATGCCACTTTGGGTCAGAACTGACTCATAACTGACCTTCCAGAGGGTTTTCAGTGGCTATAAATCACACAGGAGGAGATTATCTGTATTTCTCCATGGAGCAGCCGGTGGATTTGAACTATTGGCCTTTGGCTTGGTAGTGCAACCCCTTAACCACAAGGTCCACAGAGTGTGCAGCGATTCTGCGCTGTCCTCCGGGACCACTGTGAGCTGGAACCGAATCAAGGGCAGTGAGTGCTGTTTGAGGAAGGGCCAACAGCTTCGTCTTCAACTGATTATCCGCCCCCATCAAAATGTAGCAAGGAGTTCCTTCTATAGAAAGAAAGAGAGAAGCCCGCACGACTACGAAAGCATGGAGTGCCCGTCGCTGTGACCGCTGTGCCTCATGGAGAGCCCTCTGTCAGGTGGCACCGTGTCCACAGCGCTTGCAGCGGCTGCTTTTTCAGAAGTAAATCTCCAGGCCTCCTTCTTCTTCTGAGGCACCTTTGGGTGGGTTCATCTTACCTCTTTTGAATACCCACTTGCAGCACTCAAGGCCTACTTGTTAAGAAAATAGAAACTCGTTGCTGTTGAAGTTGGAACCAACTCACAGCTGACCCTGTAGCTCGTTTTCGAGGCTGTAAATCACACTGCGCGAAGCTCTGCCTCTGGAAGGGCAGTGAGAATGTCACTGACAGTGAGAATAGCACCACCACTTGGCTCTAAAGCGGGCGTCTGGGGAGCTCTGGTGGCCTAGTGGCAAGAAAGCTGCACTGCAATCCCAGAGGCACACGGTTCAAATCCACCAGATGCTCTGCCAGGGAAGGAGAGGCAATTTCCTCCTGTACCAGTCAGATCTGATTTGATGGTATACACACACAAAAATAATAAAATAAATTAATAAAAAAGCAGGCATCCTTCCTCTGTACCTATCCAGTCAGTACGCTGAGCAAATCATTTGAGAAATGACCGTTAGTTAATTGAAAATGTAAAGGCATCATGCAGCCCAACCCCGAATAAACAAGACATAAATACAGAGCAGGCTTCACGCAAGGGCACTGCCTACACTCATTCTCCTGCCAGACCACCTGCTCTCTGCCTAAATAAAAGGTAACACATTTCTGAAGACTTACACAGCACCAAGAAATGCGTTCTCTTTAACACTTTAAAAAGATACATCTTAAAGGATGGTATTTGAGGAAAGGCACTTCAACTGTTGCCTCTCTTGTGGTTGTGTGTGCTGTTGAGTTGGAACAGACCCATAGCTGACACATCAGCAGGTTTTCGGAAGCGATAAATCACACGGGAGGGGAGAGCCCGCCCTTTGGCTGTAGAGAAGCTGCTGGATTTGAACTGAGAACCTTTAGGACTGCAGCACAGCTTCTTATCACTAGGCTGCCAGAGCTCGAAGGATGGAATTTCAGGTTCAGTGGCATTTCCAAAATTGGAAAATAATGTGTGGAGATGAGCTTTATTGGGGCTTTGGAGTAACCCAGGCTTCATAAGCTGTTTGTACACGATGGGGGATGGGGCTGCGTCTTCGTTGTCTGCTTTGGTTGGTTTCCATGTGACTCTAACACCACCTGCACGTGGCCCAGTGGAAGCCAAAGCCTCTTGCAGGGATGGATGCCCTGTCTGGGCAGAGGGTTCTCATTTTCAAACCCAGCAGGTTCCACTTTTTTACCAAGTTGGGCTCAAGACCGAGTTCTCCATGTAGAAAGACAATTTAGCTCAAATGTTTTACCCTAATTACACAGCACAGCCATTTGCATAAGGAAACCAGCCTGGGTGTTTAGGGAATCAAATGAGTCAACGCTTTTAAAACAGAAGTTGTATTTTTGATAGCGCTTAAGAAAATCACAGCAGCCTAAGCTTTTATGTTTTTTACTCTTTCTAAGGCAAATTATAGCGGGCCCACGCTTTTCTCCTTGGGTTGAAGGAGTGGGGGTGTGATGGCTGCCTGGAAGCTGCTTCCCGTGGGGGTGCAGGTCGTGGGAGAAGGCCTGCTGTGTTTTGTATTGTATTGTTGAGCCTGGATAAAGGGGCAGGTTTTCATATGCTAAAGAAGCGGGTCCAGACATGCCTGTCCTCTGGCAGGATGGGGAAATGCCATTTAGAAGAGGCCACTGATGTTTTGTTTGCTGGAGGAGATGAAGCAATCTCTTAGGATAATAGGCTCCAACGACAACAAAGCATGGTTTATCTTCAAGTTTGATAAGGCATTTCCAACACATTGATAAGCAGTGACATTATTTGCCAGAAGGAAAATAAATGTTCTTTATAGAGATTTTAAACAACAGACGAGGCAATTATCAGAAGAGATTGGCCCATGAGGCCTGAATCTCTTTGCACCTTAGGAGCGGTTCATTTTGTCAGACTGGAAATGCGATGCAAGTTTAAAAAGTACAGAAAAATAAGTACAAACTAGACACTTCCTTCCCCTTGTACGCACTTCAGATGATTTAAATGCTTGTAATAAAACAATACCTGGTGCTTATAATTTTTCCCTTTCAGTGGAATATAAGCTGTATGGGGGTGGGGGTGGTGTTATTAGGGGTCACTGAGTTGAGTATAACCCAAAGGGACCCTATAAACAACAGATCTGAACCCTGTCCTATACTGTACCATCCTCATGTTCTTGACACATTAGAGTCCATTGCAGTAGTCACTGTGTCAATCACCTCATTGAAGATCTCCCTCTCCTTCAGTGATCATCTATCTACCTTTGCCTTGTATGAAGTCCCTCTCCAAAGACTAGCCTCTCCTAGTAACATGCCCAAAGCATGCAAAGCAAAGCTTTATCATCTTTGCCTCCGAGGAACACTCTGGCTGTAGCTTCTCCAAGACATAGCTATTTGTTCTTTTGGCTATCGAAGGGATACTCAGTGCTCTTCTCCAACATCACAGCTCAAAGGTATAATTTTTCCTATCATTCTTATTCATTGTCCAGCTCTCAAATGCATAGCAGGTGACTAAAAAGACCATAGTCTGAATCAGGCACACCTTAGTCCTCAATCTGACATAATTGCTCTTCAATCATTTGTAGAGGTCCCTGACTGCAGACAATACTTTTCCTGATTCCCTAACTGCTAGTACTAAGTTTATTAATTGTAGATCTAAGTAAGATACATTTGTTGACAATTTCAATCTTTTCCCCATCTATCATAATACTGTTTATCAGCCCAGTGGTAAGGATTTTTGTTTCCCTGATGCTTAAATGCAGTCCATATTGAAGACTGTAGTCTTTGTTCTTCTGAAGGAAATGTTTCACATCCCCCTCATTTTCAGCAAGCAAAGTTGTGTCATCTGTATAGCACAGGTTACTTTAATATAATGTCACATTCTTCTTTATAGAGTCCAGCTTCTCCAATATTTCACTCAACATACAGATTAAATAGTTATGGAGAAAGGATCCTTATGCATGAAGAGAGCAAAAGGTCACTACAAAGACAGAGGAGAAAGAAAAAAGCAAAGTGGATGTCAGAAAAGACCCTGAAAATTGTACTACAGCATTGAGAAGCCAAAACGAGGGGAAGAGATGCATACATAAAAGAGCCAAACAGAAGATTTCAAAAAGCAGCTCGGGAAGACAAGGCAAACTACTAGAGCTGAGTAAGCAGAGAACTGGAATTGGAGAATGTAACAGGGAGAACTCCCTCAGCCTTTACCAAGCTTGAAGGAACAGAAAAACAAATTCTAGCCTTGAGTTGCAATACTAGAGATGCAGAATCTTGAGTGATGCAGAAAATATCAGAAGATGGAGGGAATACACAGACTCACTGTGCTGGAAAGAACCAGCCAACACAGAAGTGTTTCATATTCTCAAGGGTCAATGGTAACGAAGACATTCAAGCTGCATCGAAGGCATTAGCAAGAAAAATGAGGACCTAAGAATCGATGGATACCTATCAAAATGACAATCCCAGTCAAATGACAGATGCAGCCCTGGATGTGCTCACCAGTCCATGCCAGGGAATTTGGAGGAGGGCTGCCTGCCTGACTGATGGACTAGAAGAAATCCGTATTTGTTCCCCTTCCCAAGAAAGGTGATCCGACAAAATGTGGAAACTGTTGAACAATATCATTGATACGACATGCAAGCAAAATACTGCTGAAGATTGTTCAAAGATGTCCAGAACAGTATACAGACAGAGAACTGCCAGACCCTCAAGCTGGATTTCAAAGAGGCTGTGACACCAGGAATATCATTGCTGATATCAGAGGGACCCTGGGTGAGAGCAGAGAATATTAGAGGAATATCTATTTGTGCTTTACGGATTATGTAAAGGCATTTGCCTGTGTGGATAATAACAAATTAAGGTTAACATTGAGAAGAACGGGAATCCCAGCACTTAACTGTGCTTGTGCAAAACCTAGACTCCTTCCCAGGTAAGTAGCAACGACAGTGATGAGAATGGACATGGTGAAGGATGAGCCAAGTAGGATGGCACTGTCCAGGGACTCCACGGCCACGCTGACACGGTATGTCTGTGAAGGGGCTGGGTCCTGACAAAGGAAGCATGGTGGCCTTACTGTCGCCTCCTACTCAAGAACACCAAGCCCTCGTGACAGGAGCCAAGGTACCAAAGACGTGCCCAGATGACCATGCAGTTCTCTAAAGGCGGGTCGTGAAATCGAAGCATTCCCAGCCCAGAGGCCCATGAAGGAAAGGCCTGTAAGTTGTCAAGTCATTGAGGAACCTGCCTGGCAGATGGGATGCTCTGGGGGAAAAGGAAAAGAAGAAAATGTCCAACTGGTGCAGAAAATGTTAACGTGAGGGATGGATCGCTCAGGCTGGAGAGGACATTGGGGGCAGGCCTTTCCCTCCAGGCCTGGGGTGGGCGGTCTTGCTGTGAACCTCAGCTGCATGTCAGGGCTCAGTCTCCGGAACACACACATCCCTGCACACACCCAGCTCGTCTCCAACACTGCTGGGAAGCACTCCCAGCGGGGGTCAGAAAGCCCCAGACACAGTGTGGCTGGGACAGCCCGTGGGTCACTTCACCGTTTCTGTTAGTGAAAAGTGAGCTGCCTCCGAGCATTCCTGCGTCAGCCTGAAAAAGGAGCACGTTTCACGTCCAGCAAAATTGCTCTGAAACAGGTGAGCTCTCGTGGCCTAGAGGCAAGAAGCTGCACTGCAATCCCAGAGGTGCACAGTCCGAATCTACCAGATGCTCTGCTGGAGAAGGAGGGACAGTCTCCTTTTGTACCTGTCAGATCCAATCTGATGGTACACACACACAAATAATAATAAAAGAAAAGAATTCTAAAAAAAATGGCTCTGAAACAACTCAGAGGAAGTGACTGCATCTAGTCCTCACTCCTCCCTCAAAGGAGGCTGGTGGCACAGGGGGTTGAGCAAGTGCTGGGCTGTTAACTGCAAGGCCAGTGGTTGGACGTGACCAGCCACTTCATTCCTGGGCGAAGGCTGAGGCTGTGTGCTCCCACAGTCAGGCCTCGGGCCTCCTGTCTGCAGCCCGCTGCCCTCTGGGGTCCTATCAGCTACACTTGACTGGATGACAGTGGGTTTCTTGGGGTTTATTCCTCATTTAGTGACAACCTTGCTATCTGATGTTTTGCATTTGCGACTGTTTTGCAAACCTTCTCAGGTCATAACTTTGTTGGTCTGGGATCCATGTGGTATCAGAGTGTCCAGATCCCTCTCTGCAGGTGATACTCCGAGGGGCCCTGGTGATGAGCAGACCCCACAAGGAACAGTGGCTGAATGGCTGAGAGTGCCTCCCCCATCTGTCTGTGACGTCTCTATTCAGCCTCAGAGGGCATGGGTGATGGTGGGATGATGTGAAATTGGAAGCAGGTAGGTGTTGGCTGGTGAAGGCCCCAAAGTGCTGGAGGTCAGTGGTGGAGATAAGAAGAGAGGGAGAGGAAGAAGGCAACATGAGGATGGGGGCCAAGTGTGTGGAAGACAGGTGGCATTCCTGCCAGGGGTAGGAGGTGGGGCAACATCTGACCCAGAGCACTCCCCGGTCTCTGTGAGGCTCGGTCCTGGTGGAGGAGGGCTCCCACCACCACGTGTGTCTTTAATGTTGGAGCTGCTTTTGGTTCATTTTGAAGAGATTCCTTACATCTCCCCCTCTGGAAGGAGGTTACTTCTTGGCATAGTCAGAGTCTCAAGAACAGTTAATACTGTGGGGGCAAAAATGACTAAATAAAGGAATGAGTGAATGACTAAATTAAATATAGGAATTAGAAAGTATTAGAAAAAAGAACACCTTCTTGAAAGGCAGGCAGAGAGAAAGATATAAGAGGCCAAGTGGGGAGAAGTGGAAGGAGAAAGAGAGAGACAGAGAGGAGGGAGGGAAGAAGGATAAGGAGAAAGGAGAGAAGGAAAGAGGGAGGGAGGGAGAAGAGAGAGCAGAAAGGGAGAGAAGAAGGAGGGAGAGATGGAGGAAGGGAGGGAGAGGCAGAGGCAGAGAGAGAGAGAAGAGAGAAGAGAGGAGAAGAGAGAAGAAAGAGAAGAGAGAAACAGAGATATCTTTCTCATAGAGGCAACTAGAACTTCCTATTCAACTCAGCAACAACTTATTGGTCCAGTTGTATGCAGAAGTATTGGACATTAGCTGTGGCCATTATCCTTGAAACAATATCAAAGGGCCCTGGGTTGTGTCATGGGGTCTAACTTTGGATAGCCAAGAGTGAACACTGTTTTGGAGCAGAGTTTTCACTTTTGGGGTGAGATGGGGCAAAGATGAAAAAAATCTAAAAAAGAAGTCAGATGCATGGACCCACATGGATGACTCGGCCTTTCCATACAGAGGGGTGATAAGCGGTGAGGAGGGCCAGTGTGCACTCAGTGGCTGACATCAAGGACTGCATTGAGGAGACTTCCCAGAGGGGCCACCCCACTGCTAGGGGCTTTGTTCCTGGAAGAAAGGAGTCTTAGGAGGGTCCCAGTCACAGGCGAGCTGGGAAAAGGCAGAACCCAAAGCCTCAACAAAGACTACCGCAGCAAAGACCCCCCCAGGTCAAGTGTTGGGGTTTGAAGTCACACTGCTGTCACATATCTCCTTCAGGCCCCTCCATACCAGAAGCCAATATTGTTCATGGTCTATGGCAGGGTGACGTTTTCAGGGGGTTGAAGAGTCCCAGTGGCCAGATAAAGTTGGAAGATTAATAAGATCATCTCAGATTCATAGAAGCATTTCTCCATATGTCTTATTTCTTTAAAACAGAATTAAGCAAATGTGCAGTGACTCTCCGATTATCCTCTGAATGCTTCTATTAAGATTTACACTGACCACAGAGCTAAGTTCTATTTTTATTGTTAGTCCTTCACCTAGTTCCATTCACTGACCATCTGTTCTAGGCATGGTACTGTGGAAAGAGGTGAACATGTAGCTATGTGTCTTTTGGCCCCTGCTTCATAAGGCTGTAAACCAACAGCACATCAGAGTGTTTAAAGCAAAGAAGTGAAAAACAGTTATGTTTTTGCTGAGCTCTGCTGAGCTGATTCTGACTCACTGTGACCCCCTGTGGCTGGACAGAAATGCCCCACAGGGTTTGGAGGCTGTAATCTTTCAGATTTTTTTTTTTTTTACAGTGGAGCATCTAGTAAGTTTAACACCTGGTCTTTCAGTCAGAAGCCACTACCTTAATCATTGTACCACCATGGCATTTAAAAATGTTAACTACACCACCAAGTTAACTAGATGATTTTCCTTATTCTGGATTTTTTGCTTTTATCCACATGCAGTCGTTGAAACAAAACAAATGGACAATGTGAGCATCCCAATCGCATTATTCTATCCTACCTACTCAGTCTGTACGCTGAGCAAATAATCTGAGAATCTGGACTAGACGAAGAAGAATGCAGCATTAGAACTGGGAAAACACTAATTAACAACCTGCAATATGTAGATGAAAGTAAAGAAGAGTTGTTGAAAGTGAAGATGACTTGAAGTTCAAGTCAAGTGATTTTGAGGATCAAAGACGACAGCCTCCAGTAGTCCAGAACGCATTATATCTCAATATAGAGATAACAAAATCCTCACAGTGGAAGCAGAAAGTAACATCAGGATCAATGGAAAAAAAAAATTGGAATTGTCAAGGATATAATTTTATATGAATCTTCCATTAATGTCCATGGAAGCAGTAGCCTAAATATGAAATTATGTATTACATTGGGGGGAAAAGTGCTGTCAAAGATGTCTGTAATGTGTTAAAGAGCAAGGACATCACTTGGAGAACTAAGGTGTGCCTGATGCAGGTCGTAGGCTTTCCAATCACCTAACATGCATGAAGAAAAGAGCTCTGGTGGTCTAGTGGATAAGACGTTGTACCACCAACCTAAAGGTATGTGGTTCAAATCCACCAGCTGCTCTAAGAAAGAAAGATGGGCTACCTCTTCCCATTCTTGAACACCTGCTGGAGGGTCAACTGTGAGTCAGTTCCCACTGGATGACACACAACAAGAATAACAACCACAATATGCATGAGAAACTGGGCACTAAACAAGGAAGACTACAAAGAATACTGAATATCCCACAGACTGCCAGAAGAACAAATAACCAACTATCCTTGAAAAAATGCAGCCACAATGAGCCTTCGAATAAGGATGGGGACATTTTGCCTCACAAACGTTGAACATATTACCAGAAGGAGTCAATTCTGAGGAAGGGTGTCATATTTGGTGAGGCAGAAGGTCATGAGAGAGAGGAGGACCCTGAAGGAAGTGGACTCATACAGACTCTGCAACAATGGACTCAAACTCAGCAAAGACTTGTGTGCTCTAGAAGGCTGTGCTCAAATGGCTTGTCCTAGCCACTGGCTAATGTTTTATTTTGTGATGAAGATGATACATTGTATTAAGAAGATCATATTAGGGTGGGATAGAAGTTTCACCCTCTAGGGGCCACTATGAGCTCACAGAAGCTCAGTGCTCCCTGTCTTGGGATTCTCACTCTCCAGGGACATAGCATCCCGTTCTCTATGATATAGATCCTGACGGTCTGCAGGATCCTGGCCCATCGCTCACCAGTCTCTGCAACCCTGGCTTGTGTGACGCACAATCACGTGGGTCATTTCCCTGACTTGAGTCTCTGTGAGTCCTGTCGGCAAACCACCGAAGCCAAGGGACACAGAGGAGTGGAGGAACTGAATGCAGGAGGGGCTGTTGATATGGAAATCAAGGATTTCTGCAGATCAAACATCAGCAATCAGCAGACCAAACACCTGGCACATGGTTGACCTGCCCCTTTTTGCCTCTAGTCTGGTATTAACTTAGCAGAACGGATTATAAATGCAACCGGGATGGCACGGGATGGGGCAGTGTCCTGCTCTGTTGCATATGTGGAGCTGCTACGTGTCACAGCTCCCATGAAGACGTCAAGTAGGACAAGCACAGGACACACTCTTGTGTGGGGATTTTCCTCACGTGGCTGTGGTGCTATCTTTACAGATGACTCCGATTTTCCTATGTTTAGTTGTGGGATGTTCAGTCCATGAGAGTCTAGATTTCCAAACGTAAAGAATTATTAAAAAGGAAGGCCAAATAGGATTGCTTAATTTGTGCTTTATTTGAAGCAATATTACATTCTGCTACCACAGTAATTAAAGCAAATTCTCCCTGGCACTGATTTCAGAGGTGAGTAAATAAAGAATTTAAAAGAGCACATTACCATATTCCCATATTCCAGGCTTTTTGACGTCTCTATACCCATCAACGGCTATATTTATTAACCTGACTACTTCTACCTCCTAATTGGTCAGCTTTCACCTTGATGGGGTTTGAAGTTTTCCTAATGGGAATTTAGTCAATGAGAATGACAGCCCTGAAGCACAATCACTTCGTACAGCTAGATATTTAAGGGGGGGGCGCGTTAATGGCTTCTCACACATGCATTTAAAAAAAATACCTTGATCATCACTGGGAAAGGAGATAATTTTCTCTCCTTCTAAGACTTTAAAGTTCAGCATTTAGTGTTTCTATCTCAATGACCTGCAAGTACTGCACGTAATTATTAAAAATAACCAAGCTAAGTTAGCCTAGTTTTTAAGCAGCTTTGTTGTGATACAGCTAAGACAACAATCAGCTCATCACCCTCTATTCTTTTACTCCAAGAGCAGAGACGCTTCATTCCCAGGGCTCTCGGGCCGTCAGCTTTGCGCAGAAGGAAGGTTCCCCGGAAGATGGCATTTCACTGGGTGAGTTTATGGTGTGTGCTTAACAGTCTTCACGTTGAGTTGCTTTCTCATTTTGTTCTACATGTTGGGAAAGAAATTGTGTTTCATCTAGAGAGTTAATATTTTTTTTTATTAATAAAAATGTAGTATTAGTGAGCAAGACGGCACAGTGTTGATGCCAGTTTGAATGACTCTGGGGTGAACAGATTTTCAATTGCCTTTCTTGAGCAAGTCCCAGAGAGAGAGAACTGGTGGCTTCAGCAGCAACACACCGAGACGAACGCCATCACCCGCTCCCTGTGTCTGGAAGCACATTTTCCATCAGGAGTCTGTGATTGACAGCGATGAATCTCTTCGGCTGCTGCCGAGTTTTGATGGGAGCGATGTATTTATTTAGTTCCTCTCTTTCTGGCCAAGCTTCACAGGCCTGGAAGCAGCTGGTAAATCTGGCTTCGACCTGTGTGTCATCACAACTGAATTGGCTCCTGCCTCGGCCAGGGCCCAGCCTCACAGATAGGACAGGAATTTGAGAGTTGCCTGGCCAGCCAGGCTCTGTGGTGGAGCCCCCGGGGGACGCTGGTGAAGGGCCCTGAGCACTTCTACACCAGCCTAATGACTCCCTGTGTGAATCCGTTTCAAGATAACATGTCTTTTCTCCACTTTCGTTTGTTCTTTTATCCAGGAGTGTGATTTTTTTCTCTTGCTCTTCCTAGTACTGATTTCATTTTGTTGTTGTTGTTATATGTCGTCGAGTCACTTGTGACTCATAGCGACCCTATGTACAACAGCCCTAAACCCTGCTCTGTCCTGTGCCAATAGCACCGTCTCTGACACACCCACTCCTATTACTCCAGTCACTGAGCCAATCCACCTCATAGAGGGCCTTCCCCTCCTGAGCTGTCCCTCCGCCCTCCCAAGCATGATGTCTCTCTTTAAGGACCTGTCCCTCCTTGCAACATGTCCAAAGTATGTCAGGCGGAGCCTCAGAATCCTTGCCTCCAAGGAGCAGCCCAGTTATATGGCATTGTTTGTCTTACTCTGATGGTTTTACATTTGTCCGGGTTTGCTTTGTGGAACTCCTGTGATGATGCCCTTTGACATCTCTCCTACCTGGAACTAAAATCAGCCTGGTGACCGACCTTTCAGCCAAACAACAAACACACCAAAAACCCCCTCCATAAACAATCCGCCTTATTCCTTCGAGTCACAATCAACTCATAGCTGGCGCTCCAGTGGGTTTGCGGAGGCTGTAAGTGCGTGGAAGATACTGGCTCATCTTTCTCCCACGGAGCAGCTGGTAGATTCGAACCCTTAGGGAGGCACCATCTTTGGATTAACAGCATAACTCTCTACTGACGAGGCTACCAGAGCTCCCTAGTCAAACAGCAAACAGGCCTAGAGGCTGAGCAACAGCAGCAGGGAGGAACACACTCCTTAGAGCAATCAGCTGTGGACGACGCACAGGGCAGCACCCACCGAGAGAAAGCTCAGAGAGTAGGAAGAGTGATGGAAGGGTGAACGGACATGGGAGGCACAGGGAGGGAGTGGGCAGAGTGCTGTTACATGGTGGGGATTGGGATTCTTGCCAGAAAGCATAAGGTGTATGGACCATTAAACAGAAAACCAATGTGCACTCAAAACATGACAAAGTGAAAAAGTGTTAAAGGCGAGACCAAAGCCAATTTAAAAAGCTTTCCCAACTGACCACGCCACTGGCAAAGCCTTGCCTGTTACTATCTAATTTGCTATGACAGCTCCACGTAAAGCCTTCTTTACTTTCTTTTCTAAATAATATCCAAATCTAAAATAAAAGGATAACATAAAGCAATGATTGTTTATTCTATGAGAAAACCCAGGTCTGATGCTGCCAAGTCAATTCCAGTTCATGGAGACATTTCACTGTCTTTCCAAGGCTGTAAATCTTGACAGGAGGACACAGGGCCTGTAGGACTGCAACCACCAGTTTGCCAGTTAGCAGGGCAAGACATAACACACTCTGTCACCGTGACTCCTTGCACTTTATGAAAAGGAAGAGGGACTCTCTGGCCAACATCAGTGTTGATAAGGATTAAATCCTGTTCCTCAGATTATGTGTTGAATTCCTGGGCCTTGTACCTGTGGATGGGATCTTGTTTGGAAATGGGGTTTCCTTTGCCATGTTAATGAGGATGTCCCAAATCCCACGAATACACTCACCATAATGCAGTTGGTGCTGGTCCACAGTGACCCACGGGGACACAGGAGGCTGTGGAATGGGGTCTCTGAGGCTGTGCCATCTTTATTGAAGCAGAAATCTCCTCCTTCACTTGTGTATTGCCTGCTGGTTTTCAGCCAGCAGTGGACTGATTGTTTACCCAGAGCTCCTAAGACATATCTGTGGGTGTTATTGTTTTGTAACCAACTCCTAGCTGACCCTCCACTGGCTTTTCAAAGGCTGTAAAGGCATGGAAGGAGACTGCCCATTTGTTCTCCTAAGGATTCAAACTGTCTGGCTTTGGGTTAGTAGTGCAACTCTTTAACCACCGAGTCACCAGAGCTCCCTTACCTTCACGTGTTAAATCCCACTCCCAGTCACTCCCGAGAACTAAAGAGACTCAGAGTCACACTTCGAGGACAACAGAGCACAGATGAGGATTCCTGCAGGGCGAGGAGCCAAGGAACACATGGACACATCACCCGGGAAGGAACCTTGGGTTTCAATATTCTACTGCCCACGGTAGCTTTGAGAAAATAAACCTCTGTCACCCTGACTCCTGTGGGATTGGTGTGAAAATAGTGCTTCTTGTTGGGAACTGACTCATCGCTGACCTGCCAGCAAGTTTTCAGAGGCATTAAATTGCACAAGAAGAGACTGCCCATCTTTCTCCCACAGAGTAGCTGGTGGATTTGAACCACATGCCTTTGGGTTGGCAGTGCAGTTCCTTAGTCACTAGTTCCTTAAAGCAATGCTAGTTAATAGCTAAACATCAACAGAGAGGATTCTGGATAAAAGTACCTTGTACTTTTAGTCCTGGACCTTATTTAATCAGTGGCCCTGGTGATACAGGGGTTAAAGGTGTCAGTAACTAAATCAAAGATCAGTGATTTGAACCCACGTATTGCCCCCATGGGAGCAAGGTGAACTAGTCTATATGCATAAAGATAGGCAGACTCTGAAACCTCATGTTGTTGTTCGGTTTCTTCAAATTGACTATGACTTATAGGGACCCGATCAACAATAGCCCTGAACCCTGTGCTATCCTGAGCCCAGCTCACCATCTCTGACACATGTAACCCCACTGCCCAATCCCTGGGTCAATCCATCTCCTCACGGGGCAGTTCTGTTCAGACCCTACAGGGTCCCTGTAGACATAACTGACTTGACAGCAATATGTTTGAGTGAGTTTGGACAACATCTTTGAATCTTTGCTCAAGAGTTTCTGGAAAGATCTTTAAAATAACTGAAATAACAAAAAAGAAACAACACCAAAAAAATCTCCAAACCAAATCAAAGCAAACTCAAACATATTGTGAAGCCAAATGGTCCACTGTTGGCTCACAGAGCAGCTACTGGTTTGAACCATTGAACTTTTGATTGGCAATAAGTTACTCTAACACTGGGGAGCTATGGTGACCTAGTGGCAAATTGTGTTGCAATCCCTAAGGCACTCAGTTCGAGGGCACCAGCTGCTTTGTGAGAGAAGGATGGGCAACTTCTTCCTGTGTGATTAACTGCCTCTGAAAACCTGCTGAAGGTTCCGCTATGGGTCGGTCCCAACTATACGGTACACAACAACAACAGCTCTAACACTAGGCACTATATTTCAAAATATCTGCAAACCCAACCAAACTCACTGCACTGAGTCTGTTTTGCCTCAATGGTGAACTTCCACTGTGTTTCCAAGGTTGTAAGTCTTTATGGGAGAAGATCGACTTCTCTTTCTCTTTCTCTCTGTCTGTCTCTCATTACACACACACACACACACACACACACACACACACACACACACAGGAGTGGCTGATGGATTTGAACCATTGACCTTTCAGTTAACATCCCTCTATGCCTCCAGGGATCCTGTCAAAAATATGTAGACTACTGTGGAAGATGAATGTACTCTTTAATGTAAGACTGACTTCCCAGAAGACTGTTCTCTCCAAACCAGAATGCAGTGAAGACAATCATATGAAGACTGAACGGCCCATGCTGTGCTTTGTGTGACTGGTGTTTAGGCTGGTGTCAGATACCCAGACATCTTGTTGAAATGAAACACAAGACATGATTAGACAAAAAAAAATGTTGGCCACCTCCACTGATCAGTAGTGTCTGCTGCTGTCGTCTCTGAAGCATCTGAATCACTTCTAAGGTCCGGTCTGAAATGGGTTTGTCTGCTACAGAGTCTCACAGTGTAAAGAGAGGTCCAGGAGCTGACAGCACCACGCAGCCTTGGAGATGGCTGCACAGTGAGTCTAAAGCTGGTTTGGAACAAGGCGATTACCAAGAGGATGGGAACAGATGAGCCGTCTACTACTCACTCAACTGGATATATTAATTTTGAGTGACCTAAGAGTCTCCTTTTCCAGGACAAAGCAATTTGAGATTGATCCTTCTTTACAAGTCTGGCAAATTACTCAAAGAATGATGAAATTAGGGCAGAAATCTCTGTGTAATAAAGTACTACGGAATCACCCAGAAATCCGATTGCACAGAAAACTGCATTCAAGCTACGGCTGTTGCCCCGGGGACGCTGTCTCTCTTTTCTTTTCCCCTGTATTAAACATGCCATTTTTATATTTAAACACAGGCCTGAGTAAAGCCTGCATTCGAAGACATGATAGATTACCTCTGACTACTCACAGCACCAGCATCATGGCTGTATTTCAAACCACGCTGCATTTTGTACAGTTATTGAGACAGCAATACTTTTCTCTTATTGTAAAGATACAGCTCACACAACACTTTCCGCTTCAACATCTTTCTTGCCTGCAATGTGGAGGGAGGCCAATCACATCCATCACGTCATAAACCCATTGCCATTATCTGTTGCCAAACGTTCTATCCTCATAAACAAGCACTCAGTGCTAACTGAACAGCGACCTTCCATCTCTCCCCGGTTTCCCACTCCCATTCCACCCCTGACAGCCACTACTGCACTCTGATGTATTCGCTTATCCTGGACATTTCCCATTAGCCAGATCATCTGATACTTGTTCCTCTGCAATTGCTTCACTCGGCACATGTTTACAAGGCTCTTCCACACGTGCTGGGCAGAACTTGATTTCTCTGTCAGGCAGACTAGTATTGTCTTCTGTGTATGGATGATGCCTTGTCTATCCATTCACCTGTTTGAAGGATGCTGGGGCTGTTTCCACCACTTGACTATTGTGAGTTGTGCTGCCATCAACATTCGTGTTCATGTTTCTGGTTACACTGCACAACAGCTTTCCAATACATGCTACCAGCAGAAACGTGCCAATGGCACCTCTACCCACCAGCTACCCTGACAGGCTGATCCATCTTCAGATCCTGCAGGTGCTTGGTCCTTCCCAGGGACCATCAGTGTCCCTCCCAGGAGAACAGTGTCCAGTATAGCCCTCCAGACCACACTGAACTGTGTGCAGTGGACGTGGGCACAGCACACACACACACACACACACACACACACACACACACACACACACACACACACACACACACACACACACACACACTGCCCTTAACAACCTAACAGGAACAAAGTCAGCCATGGACTTTGTCAAAGCAGCTATGCAAACTGAGCACCTTTAAGCACAGGAGCTTTCTGGGAGCACAGGCAAGGCAGAGTTGGGAGGGGGGGATAGGAGGGGAGAGGAGGACGCCAGGCACCAGCATCGTGTGTGCGCACAAAGATCTCTTTGGAGAGACTCGCTTAAAAGAGTGAGCTGCTTTTCAATGTGATATTTAACAGAATGTTTCCAAATTGTGCTGCCTCCCCAGGGCATTAGAAAAATCCATTAATAACGTGTTTGTTGTTGTCAGAATGTCTATTACAAAGCTCAGGCTGTGTGAAGGGCTGCCTCCCACGAGGGAGTGAAGGCAAGCCCGTGGGGAGCAGAGGAGAGCCTTGGAGATGGATATGTGCTGCCTTGTTGACAAGTGGTGAGGACAGGAGAGGCGACGGATCAGTAAAATTTTCCATTAAATCAAGAAAAACACAACTTGCCCCTAACATCACCTCTGATGGCTTCTCGGACCAGCTGTTTCCCTGACGCCCTACTGAGGGACAAATTGCTTTCCTGGCAGGGCATCTGGGCACTCCTGCATTAATAGATATGGATCCCAGCATGTCAAGCCAAGCGAGAAGGCAATTTAATATGAGCAACACTGTCATCTCAATTTAGGACAACAGCTCGGATGCCCTGCAGGGCACAGCAGAAGCTTCTAGAAGTACACAACATAAGACACTCTCACTGTCTTAAGGCTAGAGAGAGCTGGTATTTCTAGCCAACAAAGAGACCAAGGATAATGGAAAATGCCAGGCAAAGAAGATACACCATTGTCCGACTCGGGAATGTCAGTTTCAATTCACGCGGCTTTCACTTTCACGGGGGACTCAGGCCACATTCTGAGTATCTCTCCTCCACCCAACCCCAGTCTGCCAACACCAACGAGAAGCCCCAACAGCTCTATTCCACAAAGGCACGGGTGATTCTGGAAGGGAGATGCTGCATTTACAGATTCAAGGACATTTCAAAGTAAATGTAACCCCATGTTCTGATTTCTCACACTTACTCATCCATCCTCGATGCAACCCAAGACAAAAACATATGGATGCTCCTTTAAAATGTAACTCACAGTACAAGGCTGTATACCACAGAAATCCCTTCATTGGGTTTTACATTTAAATGTATTATATCTGAGAAATGATGATGCTGTAGAAAGGCTTCAGGTCTTTTGTTCACAGGGTCACTATGAGTTGTGCTCGACTCGATGGCAATCAACACCACCACTACAACAACATGCTTTACTAACAGGTTCTGTTTTATATTCTTCACAGTATGGAGAGAGCGGGATTCAATGCTACTCAATTTTAATATTGGAGACTAACATTAAATTAATATGCTGCTGTTGTTGACTGCCTTCGAGTCGAGCACGACTCATAGCGACCCTATGAACAAAAGGCCTAGGTCCCTCAACAGCCATTGACATTTATCAAAGTTCATGGAGTTTCTGGAGGCATGTTGTTTAGGAAGTGGATGCCAATTTAAGAGAATATTATTGACAATAATCCCTGTAAGAAATTAATGACATGTGCAACTTTCAAAATCTAGAGATAACTAGAAACATGTATGATGTTTTTAGTAACTTCTACTTATATGTCTGTACATTTTGAGTCAATACAGTTTCATAATAAGCCTATTGATAAAAACTCAATATATAAATTGAACAGGAAATATACTTATGTGCAACCAACTTTCAAAATCTAGAGATAACTAGAAATATTTACGATTTTTAGCAACTTCTACTCATACATCTGCATATTTTGAGTCAATACAGTTTCATAATAAGCCTACTGATAAAAATTAATATATAAATTGAACAGGAAATAAACTCATGTGCAATAGAAACACAAAAACATCGCCTTGCAGACAGGATCTGTCGAGATAGAGACAAAATATGACACGGTGGATTCACACTTGAGTTCCCTCACAAACAGTGACAATTCCCATCAATTACGATGCTTTTTGTGGTGCCACTGTCTATTAGGCACATCACAGAATAACTCAATCAATCTTTACCACGAGCGTTTCACCATGGAAGGGACTACACGATTGGCCACAGCCAGGCTGTCCTGATGCTGCCAATGACCCCATCACTGATATGCATGGTGTGAAAGGTCTTTGTCCAATTCCCTGTGTTCTCAATGAGGCAGCATTGTTTGAAAAGGTAACAGTGTAAATGTCATAGATGGTACCGCAGAGACTGGGAATCCCGGACCACTCACTTGTGTTTATGTAGCACCTGTACATAGACCAGGAGCCAACTGTTTAGAAAAAGGCACGCTGGATGGTTCCGGATCAGGAAAGGTACGTGGCAGGGTTGCATCCTTTTGTTATACTGACGCCATCTGCATGCTGAGTGAGTAATCTGAAAAGTTGGACAATATGAAGAACTCAGCATCGGTTTTGAAGGAAGATTCATCAATAACCTGTAATATGTAGATAATGCAGCCTTACTTGCTGAAAGTGAAGACAACCAGTGGCACACACAGTTGAAGATGAAAGACTACAGCCTTCAGTATGAATTATGCTTCAAACAAAAGAAACATAAATCCTTACCAGATCAGTAAGCGGAATATTAAATGGAGAAAAGATTGACACTGTGAAGGTTTTCTTTTTTACTTGGATCCACAATAAAGTCTGATGGCAGAAGTCAAGAAATTAAAGGAGGAATTGCACTGGGCAAATCTGCTGAAAAAGGATTTTTCAAGTGTTTCAGAAGCAAAGGTGTCAACTTTAGCAATAAGGTGAGCCCAGTTCAACGAGTGGTATCATAACTGCCTCATATGCATGTGAAACCTAGAGAAGAAATAAGGAAGACTAAGGATATACTTATGCATTTTAATTCTGGTGTCAGTGACAAATGAACAAATCTCTTTTGTATGAATTACAAACAGAATGTTTCCTCAAAACAAAAATAGTGAGGCTTCATCTTACTTTGGACATTTATCAGGAGGGACCAATCCCTGGAGAAGGACATCATGCTTGGTAGAGAACCAGTGCAAGAGGAAGGCCATGGGAGAGGTGGCCGACACAGTGGCTGTAACAGTGAGCTCTGACATAGCAACAATAGAGGGTGGTACAGCATGGGGTACTGTGCTGTTCCATTGCACATACGGTTGCTGTGAGTTGGAACTGAATCGACAGCATCTAACAACCAAAATCCACCCTAAAACATGCTTCTCTTTGTTGTTGTTTCTTTCCTCTCAAGACATTTAATACATATAAAACTACTCTCTCCCCAAAGTGCTATGTGAAAATAAAATATTACCAAATAGAGAAAAAAATTCCACTTTTATATTTACTATAGAAAGATGTTTATAAACAACAATTAGGACCAGATGTAGGTTAAGCTGAAAGTCTTGAATTCCAGAAGGATTGAGATCTTCAGAAGCAAGGTTCCCCAAACAGTGGCCCCTCGTGTGCTTGCACATCAAATGTGAAACCAAGAAAGATCAGCTCTGTGGAGATCAGAACCGAGGAGACGCGGCTTCAAAGGAGTTTTGAAGATTAAACTAGTTCTCGGAATTAAGCATTCACCCGTAGCCAACACACATGGTGACCAGCGGCTTCTCCTTTGGGAAATGTGTGTTTGCCCTCCTCTCAGGTGAGGAGGCGTGGACAGGATGGTCAAGCAGGGAGGTGCAGGCCGTTAATCCTATTCCATTTGATGTGGAGGATGACATGAAGCTGCCTGGGAAACTCTGAAGCTTAAGCTCTTTTCTTTTTCACACATTTGAAGATATCAAATGCATTTGTTTAAGTTGGTGGCTACCCTAGCTATGCCCAAGAAAATGATACTTTATAAAGGGAAACAAAGACTTTGAAGTCATAATATTTTTTTTTTTGTTTTGTACAGCTTGTGTGCATGTTTATGCAGGGTTTTGTGAGAGGCTGGCTTGGAAGGCCAAGGGGACGCACAGTCTAAACCCATCCTTTGAACACAAGAGGAAACAGCATTTATTCTGTGAAGCGGCAAGCCTGTTAGTTTAGGAATGTGACATGCCAGTTTATGTAACAAAGATGAAGCTCAACCTCTCATGAGCCTGGTGGAAATTCTTCCTCCTGCCTCACCTGTCAGTAGGTCCCTCTGAGTCTCTATAGCCTCATTCCAGTTTCTGTTTTGCTCTCAATCCCTGGACTGGAAAGGCAAGTAAATCAGAGTGATGCATAGCTCTGTGTGGTTTGTTCCTCTTTCCATGATCAGTAGGAAGAGAAGCCAATCACCTCCCAAATATCACTGAGTGTTTTCTTGTCCCAAAGACTTTAATAGATCCCCCACAAAAACCACAAGGTCAGATTTAATGTCAAGAGAATAATGGTCCTTTAAAGGTAATCTGATAGAAATGAACACTCCCAAAATCATTCTATGAAGCAAGTATAACCCTAATACCAAAAAAAAAAAAATAAAAAAGCAAAGACATTACCAAAAAGAAGGCTAATATCCCTCATGAACATAGATGCAAAAAACCTTAATAAAATCCCGGTCAGTAGAATCCAACAGTGTGTGTGTGTGTATAAAATACACACACATATATATATACATATATACATACATACACACATATATACATACATGTTTTTTTCCATCTTGAGTAAGTAGGATTCATAACAAGTATGCAAGGATGGTTCAACTTAAGAATAATAATTAACATAATTCATTACAATAAAACAAAGAACAAGAATTGCATGATACTATCAATTGAAAAAACTTTTGACAAAATCCAATACCCCTTCCCAATAAAAGCACTCAACAAAATAGAAATAGAACGGAATTTCCTCAACATATTAAAAAGTATATATGCAAAACCAAGAGCCAGCATCATTCTCAATGGAAAAGGACTAAAAGCATTTTCCTTGTGAAATGGGGACTAGACAAAACTGTCTACTATCACTATCTCTGTGTAATAATGTACTGAAAATACTGGCGAGGGCAGTAAGACGAGAGGCATCCAAACTGCCAAAGAGGTGGCAAAACTGTCGCTTGTTTGTAGATGATATGACAGTATACACAGAGAACCCCAAATATTAAAAAAAATAATCTGTCAGACCTTTTGTTGTAGTTGTAGTTGATTGCCTTCGAGTTGAACACAACTCATAGCAATCCTATGAACAAAAGGCCTGACATTTCTCAAAGTTCATAGAGTTTCCGGAGTCATGTTGTTTAGGAAGCAGGTGCCACACCTGCTTCCAAATCTGTCATAGTATTTTATTGTTGTAATGTGCTGTTGATGTACCTTCAGTGCATAGCAACCCTATGTACAGTAGCTCTGAACCCTTCCCTGTCCTGAGCCAGTCTCACTAATTTTGACACACCAACCCCCATTGCTGCAGTTACTGTATCAATCCATCTCATCCAAAGTCTTCCTCCCCTGCACTGTCTGTCCACCCTTCTGAGCATGATATCCTTCTCCAAGGACTTTTCTCTCATGGCCACATGCCCAAAGTAAGTGAGGGGGAGCTTCAAAATCCTAGCCTTTAGTAGACCAATTTAGTAGAGTGGCAGGATACAAAGGTCGATTTCTCTATAGCAACCAAAAAGAGCCCACAGAAAAGGAAACTAAGAAAACAGTACCATTTACAATAGTCAACCACAAGATGAAATGCCTGAAAATAATCTTAACCAAAGACACCAAAAACTCTTGTAAGGAAAACTACAGAACACTACCATAAGAAACAGTAAGAGGCCTAATAAATTGAAAAATATCTGTTTATGAATAGGAAGATTGAACCTTGTGAAAAATGACAGTCCTACCAAGGGCAATCTACACGTTCAACACCAACTCAATGCAGATACCAAACTAATTTTTTAAAAACATATGAAAGGCAAATGACAAGTTCATTTGGAAAGGAAGGAGACACCACATAAGAAGTGAGAGGCATAGCACACCCTGATCTGAAAATCTGAGGTTCCACAGGAGAAGGATGGGCATTCTCTTCCCATGTGATTGACTGACTGCCTCCGAAAACCCGCTGGAGGTCAGCTATGGAGTAGTTCTGATCTGATAGTACTCCACAAAGCAACATACACAAGCTACTAGTGTCCCAAAATGAAGAAAGTGTAGATCTCTACTGACATACGCATAGTTCACGCTGTGAGCTAGGTTTCAATTGTAGCAACCTGGCTGTTCAATTGCGGCTCTGGACAGGACGTTGCTCGTGGATGCTGATGTTCAAAGTTGTCAAACTGAACAGAAGATTCTTCAGCAAAAGGGACATGCTTGTTTCCTCAGAGGACTGGTTTGATAAGGACGAGGAAGTCAGAAATTGGCTGTCTGAAAGGGGGATTTTAGGACATGAGGCACCAAGTAGACAGCTTACGCACTTTCATGACTGTAAGATGACTGTAAAGAGGAAAACCCCACAATATAAATGAACAAAATTTAATGTAAATGAGATATGACTAAAACACAATATACATGCATAAAACACTGTATATGAATGATAAAAATATTAATAAGACTTTAAAAAAAGTGTGTGCTGTTTAAAGCCACTATACGTGTGCCAAATGAGTAAATTTGTTCTGAAAGAAATGTAGCTAGGGTTTGCGTTAGAAGCAAGAATTGTCGGATAGCCTCACAGACTTTGCACATGTTATCAGGAAGGGCCATTCTCTGGATGTCATGTGAGGACAAGCAGAAGGTCAGCAAAAGAGAGGAAGATGCTCAAGGAGATGGACTGACACAGTGGTTGCAATGGTGGGCTTTACCAACAGTGGGCTTGACCAACAGTGGGCTCTACCAACAACTGGCTTGACCAACAACGGGCTTGACCAACAACAGACTTTATCAACAACGGACTTAATCAACAACAGTCTTTACCAACAGTGGGCTTTACCAACAATGGCCTTAATCAACAGTGGCCTTAACCAACAGTAGGCTTTACCAACAGTGGGCTTTACCACAGCAAACTCTGTGAGGATGGCATGGGGTTGGGCAAGGTTTCTATCTGTTCTTTATGTGGTTGCTCTAAGTCAGAGTCAATTTGGACGAACCTTGACAATGGCAACAACCAAATGTGTGATAATTTGCTACATTATTAGTAGATAGCTCACATAAATAGAAATTATTTTTTATTTTTTATGACTTGGATTTAGATTTGAGATCACCAAATGGTTGAAGGCCACTTATTCTCTGGCAAAAAAAAAAGAGAGCAAGAAATATTCTTCCCAATAAATCAATTCCACCAGTTGTTCCTCAAGAGAAAGATGGGCAAGGCCCTACCCTATGATTTACAGCTTCTGGAAACTCACTGGAAGGTAAGCTATGAGTTGGTTTCAAGTTGATGGTCGGAATGAGTGAACGAGTGATTGAATAAGCTAATCCAGGGCAGTAGACATATTATCCACTCCTGACAATTGGACGATGATGATCTAACAGGTTCTCCACTGAAGGTGTGCAACTATTAGACATGACCATTGTTTAGCAATTGGACAAGGGGGACATGCTAATTACTTTCTGCACCATGAACTCTCATCACAATATACAAGGAGGAGATGAGTAAACAAGTGGGCTCAACATTTTCAGTGGTTTTGCTATAACGGCAAACATCTCCCAAAGTATCAGATGTCATTTCCGTGAAATAATTCTATAACAGGTTGAGGTTTTTTGTTATTGCTGTTACTACGTTCGGCTTAATCCATTCCTTGGTGAAAATGGAATCATTACTCAAATATAAATTTTTATTTCCATTTTGGTTATCACTGGCATTGGCATCGGAATGATTTTGATTGGATTTAGCCTTATATTTAGTTTAGCATGACGCAGGCATGATATTTTTCCCCCCTCAAATGACTCTCCTTTTTGATGGATGATGATAGGAAATAAAATAGATTCAAAAACTTCCATTCAAACTTGGTATTTTTTCTGGAATGTTACACATTTATTTCAGACAGAATGAGATACTTGTACTTTATTTCCTTTTTAAATTTAACCTGAATCTACAGCACCATGAACGCCAGCAAGTACTGGATTTACAGAAGAATTGCCAAGGGATTGAGTGTGGGGGAGCCTGCAGCAAAGTGCCCCTGCTTCCCCACAGTGGCCCCTGCAAGGGATAATCCTAGGTAGACAATAAAACTAGTGACTGTACCACAAGGTAACATAAAGGAGGAAACGGCATTCCTTGAAGGCTTGTGAGATGGATTCCAGTCCTGTGAACCTCACTAATTGTTCCCATTCTTCAAAGCTTTGCATACATTTTAGTCACAGAGTCACTGCAATCTAAATTACCTAAATGCATCTCGGAAAGACTAAACAGATAACATGGAGACAAAAATAAAGAATTCTTTGGTGGGTGAATGTTTTGCAGAAGGAACTATAAGGAAATGCTATAATAATATTGTTCAAACTAGATAATGAATTTGAGAGATTGTTTTATTATAAAGCTGGAAAAGGGAAAACGGTGAGAAAGCAAGCATAAGGAAAGAATACAAGAAGGAGGTAAGGAATTTGGTGCCTGTTGTTGTTAGGTGCTGTGGAGTCGAGTTTGGTTCACAGTGACCTTATGATCTGAATCCTGTTCTCTCCTGCACCATCCTCACACTTCCCCGCACACAAGAGCCCACTGCAGCAGTCACCACGTCAATCCACATAGTTGAGGGTTTTCCTTTCCTCTGCCAAGCCTCCACCCTTCCCAGCATCATGTCCTTCTTTAAGGAATAGCCTTCTAGCAACACTCCCAAAATATGTGAGGTGAAGTCTCATAACTCTTGCCTCCAAAGAGCACTCTGGCTGCTCCCTCTCCAAGACATGTCTGTTTGTTCTTGGTTGTCCGTGGGATGTTCAGTGCTCTTCTCCAACACCACGGATCAAAGGCATCAACTCTTTTCCTGTCATCCTTATTCACTGTCCAGCTCTCAGATGCATAGCAAGCAACCAGAAAGATTATGGCCTGAATAAGACACACCTTAGTCCTCAAACTGACATCATTACTCTTCAAGAATTTGAAGAGGTCTCTAACTGCAGATTTTCCCAGTGCAATGTGTCTCCTTATTTCCTGACTGCTCGTACCAAAGGTGTTAATTGCAGATCCAAGCAAGATGAAGTTGCTGACAGTTTTGATCTCCCATCCATCTTTCATGACACTGCCCATCAGTCCAGTGGTAGGAAACTTTGTTTTCTTGACATTGAGATGCAATCCATACTGAAGGCTGCATTCCTTGAACTTCTGCAGCAAGTGCTTCAATTCCTCCTCACTCTCAGCAAGCAAGGTTGTGTCATCTGCACAATGCAGGTTATTGATGTGTCTCCCTCCAATCCTGATGCTACACTTCTCCTCACCCTAAATATAAAAATTATGGATTGAAATATGTGTTATCTTTGAAGACTTTGGTGCCTAATGTATCAGGCTGATAACTGAAAGGTCATCAGTTCAAATCCACCAATCCATGGGAGAAAGATGATCAGTTTCCTCCCAGAAGATTCACAGCCTCTGAAATCCGACGGAGGGTCACTCAGAACCAACCTGATGGCAGTGGACTGGTGTCACAGTGCCTAAAATGCCTGGATTCTAACTTCAAAGTGAGTAGTTCAAACTCACAAGTCACTCTGTGTCTGTCTCCATGGTAATTTCCAGCCTCAGAAATGGCATAGGGTTGTTCTACTTTATGCTATAGATAACAGTGGGTTTGTTTGATTTGGTTACAGATAAAAATTATAGTAATTCTTGAAAAGTAACACAGTATCCAAGATGATGCCATTGAGATCTCTGTCTCTGTCCTTGTTTCTCTCTCTCTCTGTCTCTATCTATCTCTACGTATATGTGACTTTTAAATCTAATCATATTGATGATCCACATATGTAATAAGTAAAGTAACAAACTCACGGCTTTTAAGTTGGAAGCAAGTCATAGATAATCCTGTGGATGAGTTCCAAAGTTTCTTAATCTCATGGAAGGAGATTTCCCATTTTCCTCTTATGTAACAGATGATGGATTTGAACTACCTGCCTTTGGGTTGGCAGTACAACTCCCTACCCACTAGGTTATGGTCATTAGGTGCTGTCAAGCTGACTCATAGTGCCTCTATGAACAATGGATCTGAACCTGCCCTATCTTGTGCCACCCTCACAATCTCTGCAATTGATGTCAATCCACCTCATTGACAGTCTTCCATTCCTTCTCTGACCCTCCATCTTTCCAAGCAAGATGTCTTTGTGCAAGAACTGGCCCCTCCTAACATGAGAGCTCCCTGCATATGCAAAAAGAACACAAAAAGATTAGTGCAAAGGAAAGCCCAGGTCACTGTAACATAAACCTATCTCTGTACACAAAAAAGGATTTCTCTTCATCTTTTTGAGATTCAGGCTTTAATATAATCAACCAAGCACTCAAATATACACATGAACACATGTAGACTAGTGCTCATATAAAGTGGCTAATCCCCACACCTTCTTGTGAAAATGCCCTCAGGCCTATAATGTGTAATTTCAATGGTGTAGATTCACCCAGCATTGCTGACTTCATGTTAGTACCCTGACCTTATTAAACAAACTCAAAACCCCCAAGATCATTGATATCCAGCGGATTCCAATTCACAGCAACCTTGTAGGACTAAGTGTCAATGTCTCACAGGGTTTCCAATGTTGTAATCTTTATGCAGTAGCCCACTTCATTTTACTTTAGCAGAGTGGCTGCTGGTTTGGAATCATTGACATTTTAGTTAATAGTCAACCGTTTTTAACTACAATTTCACGAGTTCTAACCAAGAAGTTGGGAAGACATATATGTATAATTGGCTTTTTATGAGTGATACCATACTAGCTGGTTCAAGATTCCACCTGACTTCAGTTGTTACTCTCTTTCTCTAAGTATTTACACTTGGATATGAAGATTGCATTTAATTTAGAGCATAAAGCATGAACAACCTGTCTTTCACTTGCCTGAAACAATGGACACAAAATTTTCTAAGTGTAAATGAACTAAAACCCATGTGATAATTTCCTATTGCTTTTTGTCTTTTCTTATTCATCTTGCCTTTATCTGCTGTGACTATAAGAAAACCTTCTATCTTTCAGATTAAATGACATATTAATACTGAATTAATTGTCACAAAGCAAAAAATGGCATTGATGGAATTTTACATTGTTGCTGTTGTTGTTATTACGTGCTGTCAAGTTGCCTGCTACTCATTGCAACCCTATGTGTAATAGCTCTGAAGCCTGCTCTGTCTTGAGCCAATCTCACTGACTCCAATACACCTATCACCATTGCCCTAGTTACTGTATTAATCCATCTCATCTGGAGTCTTCCTTTCTTGTGCTGTTCCTCCACCCTTCCGAGCACGATGTCCTTCTCCAAGGATTGGTTCCTCCTGGCCACACAACCATAACATGTGAGACAAAGCTTCAAAATCCTAGCCTCCAAGGAGCAACTTGGTTTCACCCCCTCCAACACAGACCTGTTTGGTCTCTTGGCAGTGCATGGCATGTTCAAGACTGTTCTCCAGCACCACAACTCAAAGGCATTAATTCTCCAATTAATTAACTTTATATTATTCAGTATTGATTTACTTATTGCAAAGTGAGTCCTCCATGTATAGTCATGTGATGTTTGCATTTTACAGAGCATTTCAGATAAAGGCAAGAGGGACCAGGGAGAAGAAATAAATTCTTCTACCAGACCTAACAATTTGGTGGAAGCCGGACCCACGTGGGACAAGATCTCATTTTCACTTCATAGTACGATGTTGTCTGCTGGCCAAACTTGGGTGCCTTTGGCCTTTTTATCAGTGATCACCCACAAGGAACACCTTTTCACACCTGCTTTAGGGTGACACAGAGGGGCCCTGCTGGCTCAGTGGGTAAGACCTTTGCTGGTAAACTAAAAGGCTGCTGTCTAAATTCACTTACCAGTTCTTTCCCCCTAGTGGAAAACACTTTCCCCCATGGTAGGCAAGAACTGCTGAGATGCTCCTGTAATGATTACAACCTAGAAGAGACTGTGGGGTAGTCTACCTCACCCTGTACGGTCACTATGAATCCCGGGCACACAGCAAGAACCACTGTAACAGACACAACACAGGCTTCTAGAGCACACGGTGTCGACTTTCCTTAAAAATCGGCCACCCTTCTGTGGCTTCTGATCCTGCCGTGACCCCACGTGTGTCAGAGAGATTGTGCTCCCCCGGGGTCCTCTTTTTGAAGCACATCATCAGACCTTTCCTATTAGACATCTCCTGGTAGCAGGTGGATGCTTTAACCATTTACAGTACCCAGGGATCTCAGCTATCCTCACACTCTTTTATTACCATGGTGAGAACCTTCCCTTACATTTACTCTTGGAGGTTCACCTTGGCCAAGCGATGGCTAATCAGAGTCCTCTGTCTCCCTTATGAGACCGCTCCCTAGGGAGCTGGAGTCTCTGTGCTGACCATTCCAGCTGCAGGGCAGTGCAGAAGGTGGGACACCCGTGCACAGGTGTGACTTCTCCAGATCAGCTCAGGGTGTGGGGAAGCCATAGCCATGCTATCGCTTAAAAATAATACTGCTTTAAAGATTCTCTTTTTCTTATTCTGTGTCCAAAGATTTGGAATTATTTTGAAGACATTATTCCAATTCAAGACCAATGATGCTACTAGGATGGTGTGATCCCACGCAGTGCCCCCACTTCCTCAAGTCCATGACCTTGTCTCATATCAGACCATAAAGACTCTTTAGAAATGGACACTTTCAATTTATTCACAGAATAATATGTGATGTTTGTTGTTATGTGCCTTTGAGTCAACTACTCATCGTGAACCTGTGTACAACAGCTCTGAACCCTGCTCTATCCTGAGCCAGTCTCACAGTCTCTGACACGCCTGACTCCATTGCCACAGTCAATCTATCTTATTTGGAGTCTTCCTCTCTTGAGCTGACCCTCCACCCTTCCAAGCATGATATCATTCTCTAAGAACTGGTCCCTCTTGGCAACATGTCCAAAGTATGTGAGGCAGACTTTCAAAATTTTTGCCTCCAAGAAGCAGCCTGATTTCACTCTGTCCAGAATGGTTCTGAGGTTCCCATTCTAATAGGTGAGACATATCATTATAAATTACACAAATCTAAAACAAAGAGTGATTAGTATAATATCACTAAAGAAAAAGAGAGTCAAACAAGTTACAATCAACGATAGTGTATTCTACATGCCGTTTACATTAACAGTTTTAACCAACATTAACCTACAAGTGACACACAGCTGCACACCAATGTAAACAAATAGGTAAGAAATGAGACCACACACCCATTATCATGCTTAGGTAAAGCGGGTGATAGTTCAAAATGAGTATTTATATTGCTACAGATGTTTACACATACACAGTGGAACCAACAGGGGCAAACTTACATCAGTTTCTCAACCATAACCAAACTCTGACGGAATGGTCACTTGGGGGCCATCACTGCCAATCAAAATACAGAAGCCACAAAGACATTGTTGTACGCCTGACATTAGTGAGTAGTACCTGGGGAATTAAAAGCTTATGAGTTAGCGCTTCCTCAAAAAGGTGAACATAGAAATTCCATATGACCTAGCTAATTCCACTACTTGGAATATACCCTGAGAAAATGAAAACTGAGGTGCAAATGGACATTTGTACACCAATGTTCATAGCAGCATTATTCACCATCACAAGAATATGGAAACAGTCAAAACATCCAACCACAAACGAATGGATTGAGAAACTATAGTATATTCACACGATGGAATACTATGCAGCACATAGGAGCAATGATTTTGTAAATTATTACCTAACTTGGGAGGGACTGGAGAGCATTATGCTGAGTGAACTAACTCAGTCCCACAAGGATAAATATTGTATAAAATCATTATTGTAGAATGAGTGTAAGGATGCAAGAGGGGTGGGAGAGGGTGGAAGCAGAGGGAGGAGGATGTTCAGGGGGAAGGGGGATTAATCATGGGGTTGTACAATTTGATAGGGTGGAGTGAGGGAAATTGAAAGAATTTGTTTTTGAAAACAATGTATTCAAATTTTGTAAATAAATTGCTGTTGTTGTTGATTGCCATAGAGTTGAGCACGACTCATAGCTACTCTATGAACTAAAGGCCTGAAGCCTTCCTATAACTATTGACATTTATGAAAGTTCATAGCGTCTCCAGAGGCACATTATTTAGGAAGTGAGTGCCATTCCTGCTCTCCTCATCTCCTGACTGCTGGTACCAAAGGTGTTAATTGTGGATCCAAGTAAGCTGTGGTGCTGGGGAAGAGTATTTAATATCTTTTGAACTCCCAAAACAGCAAACAGATCTATCTTGGAGAAAGTGCAACCAGAATACTCCTTGCATGCAAAGATGGCAATGCTTTATCTCACAAACTTGGACCAGTTTTCTAGGAGAGGTGATTCCTTAGAAAAGGACATCATGCTTGGAACAGTAGAGGGTGGATGAGTGAGTGAAGAGTCTTAACAAGATGGATTGACACAAGGTCTGTGGCAATGGGTTCAAGTATGTCAGAAATGATGGCACAGGGTAGGTCAAGGATCAGATCTGTTGTTCTCAGGGTCTTTATAAGTCATCCTCAACCTGACAGCAGCGAGCAACAACAAGGAAGATAGATAGATAGATGATAGAAAGACAAACACACACACACACACACACACACACACACACACACACACACACACAGTTGTTGTTGTTGATTGTTGTTGAGTCAATCATGACCCATACTGACTCTATGAACAAAAGACCTGAAGTCTTTCTATAACTATCGTCATTTCTCCAAGTTCATAGAGCTGTCAAAGGCATGTGGTTTAGGAAATGGATTATACTCCTGCTTCCAAGCAAATAAACTAGTAGAACATTAAAAAAAATTAAAAAAGCTTGAGTGCCCATCTGAGGTGCAACCATGGCTCTTTCTCTGTAACAAGGATGACTGAAGACAGGCTTCATGGAAAGAACTGGTCCACAACACAGATGGACCTCATGATCCTCAACTCCCATGACCCCAAGGCCGGAAGAACTAGATGGTTCCCAGCCACCACGGCAGGCCATTCTAAATGGGTTCACAAGAAAGGATCTCAGGTAGAATGAGAGTTACATGTACAACAAAACAGTAATTGTAGGGCTTACTGGTCCGAGAAAGACTGCTGGAATCCCAGAGAACATGGCCTGTAGCTGCACTTTGAACCTGGAGTGGTAACACCAGGGAGAACAGTAACACTTAGAACACTCGACTACAGAATCAATCACAAAGGCAGAACTTGTGAAAGAACACAATTCAGACGGGAAGGAGGGTGGATGGAAGGACGAAAAGGAACAAGGACCGCAGAGAGATGAATGCTGTGACGGTGGTACACTGTGGGGATTGTAATCACCATCATGGAAATGTTTGGGGGAACTTTTCTACACTGAACCACAACTTTATTAGTTACAACGTCATTAGTGAGATCTCTTAATGTGCTGGGAAGGTCAGAGGAGAGAAGGAGCCTCGGTAAGCTGGATGGACACACTGACTGCACCAACTGGCTGGAGGGTGGTGGGGACTGTGAGGGTGGTCAGGGCAGGGCCAGATGCTGACCTGTTATTCATCGGGTCACTATGAGTGTAGTCACCTTGCAACAACTTCATTTTCAAGAAAATTATTGGTATGGATTCACAAATACTAATTATTGAATACAGCAGCTAAAACATCAGAAAATATAACAAAATCAGCAACTCTAAAAACATTGGCAGCAAGGAAAACAACAAAATATGATTGTTGTGGGTGATTTGAATCACCACCATAATGGGTAATCATTGCAGCTCTAACCAGACCATATTGTCGCTGTTTTGATGTGCTGTCCAGTCGAATATGACTCAGTGATACTAAGAACAGTAGCTCTGAGCTAGCCTCACCATCTCTGACACACCTAACCACATTGCCACAGTAACTGTGTCAGGACCTCATCCAGGGTCTTCCTCTCCTGTGCTGATCCTCTACCCTTCCAAACATGATGTCCTTCTCCAAGGACTGATCCCTAAACATGTCCTAAGTATGTGAGGTAGAGCTTCAAAATCCTTGCCTGTAAGGAGTGACCTGGTTTCACTCTCTCCAGAACAGATCTGTTTGTTCTCTTGCCCGTCCATGTTATGTTCAATACCCTTCTCTTATACCAGAAGAAAGAAAGCTCTCAATTCTTCTTCTGTCATCCTTATTCACTGTTCAGCTCTCAGATGCACAGCAAGGAAATGAGAAGACCGTGGTCTGGATCAGGCGCACCTTAGTCTCTAGACTGACTGGAGAGGTTTGTGATAGCAGGTTTTTACGAAGCAACTTGATTTCCTGCCTGCTTGTGCCACGAGTGTTGATCTTGTAACCTAGCAAGCTGAAATTGTTAACAATCCCAATCTCTTGTCCATCTGTCATGCTGTTGCCAAACGGCCCAGTAGTGAGAATCTTTGTTTTTTTGATGTTGAGCTTCAGTTTATATTGAAGACTACAGTTTTTGACCTTCTATAGCAAGAGCTTCAGGTCCTCCTCAGTTTTGGCAAGGAACGTTGTGCTATAAAGCAGGTTGCTGATGAATCTTCTTTCAAACTTGATGCCACATTCTTCTTCATAAAGTCCAGTCTCCATAATTGATCTGTTCCTCATATAGATTGAAGAGATATGGGAAAGGATCTATCCCTGATATATGTCATCCTACAGTCTCTGAAAATCCAATGGAGGTTGTAAGGGACCTACCTTTTAGAAATATATTAGACAATATTCTTTTGTGCTACATAGCATTTTCACTGGCTCATTTTTGGAAGGAGATTTACAGGTCTTCCAACCTACTCTGTCTTAGTCTGGAAGTCCTGCTGAAATCTGTCCACAATAGGTGATCTTGCAGGCAACTGAATACCAGCATCATAGCTTCCAGATCGTAGCAATATGAAAGCCACCACAGTGCTGGCAAGACAAACTGACAGGTGGCAGTGAGTCTGTGTAACTGCAGAGGCTCGGTTTCAATGGCACTATTCTGAAGGAGTCTGTGCTATGTGCCATTGTCTCCTGCAAGTGGTGATATCAGCACTACTTTCTGAAACTTTTGCAAATTTTAGGGCAACAGATTCTTATCTCTGGTTAGAGACCTCTGCGTGGGATGAGTACTCTTTCATGCATTTGTTTGGAAAGCTGAGATTTAATTGCTTACATTTTGATGATGACGGAAAAGTTCATTTGATAATCATTAGTATCCAGCCTCCTGGGACCAGCTCCATTTACATAGCGGGTAACTGAAAGAACACTGGGGCATTAACTTGCTTCTTAGAGCAGTGAAAGCTTATGAAGCCTATAACGAGAACAGGAGAGTGGTGAAAATATTTCCCGTAAGCAGTTTTGAAGTTTTCTTTTTTCAATTTCACACCATATTGACAAGTTTTCCACCATTGTGTGGAGTCCTGGCTGTGGGCCTGTGTTTCTTGCTAAGATTTAAGCAGGAACTTGTCAGACTCTTCTGCAGAGGTGCTCCTGGGTGGAAGAGGGAATAGAAAATCTTCCCTAAAGGTCTGAGATCCAATCCTAAATGAAGAGTGCCATGTATTTTGCTCAGTATTAAAATATCAGTCTCCACCCATTACTTGTGTGCAATGCTGAGTGGATCCGGGGCCTAACAGGATCAGGCTCCGATGTACCCCAGCCCCGTAACCAGGTGTCGAGCTGGCCTCTGTGATCATGGGCCTCTCATGGGGTGAATTGCTGGAGGAGACAGTCAGATCTTCCTTCCTGGTCCCTCTGAAAGCTCCACTGAATCCCGTTCAGTGGTACAAACCCAAACTAAGAACTCTGCTGTTGTGCTGACCGTGACTTGTGGTGTCCCTCTGTTGAGTTTCCAAGACAGCAATCCTGACAGGGAACAGACAGTCTCATCCTTGTGCATGTAGAACAGCTAGTGGATTTGAACCACCAAACTTCCATTTATCAGCTGCTACTTTATGCACTCCACCACCACGGCAGCCTAGGAACAAGTAGATGGACTGAGACCTACCTGGTCTAGTATGATCTCGCTAACTTAACTGATACCTGGTCAAGTATGATCTCACTAACTTAACAGATGGCATCTCAATCACTTCTAGAGAGTATCCTTGCTGGTGCAGTGGTGACATACGCAGTTGTTAATCAAAAGGTCAGCAGTTCTAACCCACCAGCCACGCTGAGGGAAGACGATGTGGCAAGTCATGGCAAAGATCAGGCGCCCTTAATGTGCTTGGAAAGACAGAGGGTCAGCCAGACAAAGAGACAGACCGCACCATGGGCTTGAACCTGGTGGAGATCTCAAGGATGGTGCAGGCTAGGGATCTGTTGTGGTAGAGTTATTGTGAGTTGCAGTCCCCTTGACAACACCTAACAACAACAGCATCCCTTATGCAGCTTCCACACCCTCCACAGCTTAACGTAGTCTCTCCCCTTTCTGTATAACGCACATCAATCACAAGTATCATGGAACTAGTAAGAGAGGCTGTTTGATATGGCAGACAGAAAGTAAATAGAATGCACACCTACTCACCACACCAGGGACCCCAGTGATTAAGTGGGGGTAAGTGGGGTGTACACTAACAATGTGATAAGCATTACAAGAGGCCACTTCAATGGGATCTGGGAGTCTCGTGTCTAGGAAAATCACAGCCTGGACACACTGCTTGACACGGTTAGGTTAGATGCTACCTGTGTGGTTAAGTGCCAAAATATTGACTACCACTCATATCAATCCAATGAACCACAGATCTGACCCTTGCTTTATCCTGTGCCATCCGCATGACTTCCGGCCTGCTAAGGCCACTGGGGAGTCACTGTGTTAACACATCTTGCTCAAGGCATCCTCCTCCTCTCTTACTGATGCTTTATCTTTCCCAGCGTGATGTCTCTCTCCAAGGACTGGTTCCTCTTGATAACATGCTCAAAGCAAGGGAGATGAAGTTTCACCATCCTTGCTTTAAAGAGCACTGTGGTTGTACTTCCTTCATGACCAATTTTGTTTGTCCTTTTGGACATCTACAGGATACTCGATATTCTTCTCCATCACCACGATTCAAAGGCTTCGATTCTTCTCTGTTCATCTGTATTCATTATCCAACTTTCAGAAGCACAGGCAGCAATTAAAAATGCCATGGCTTGGACCAGGCACACCACAGTCTTTAAGCTGACATCCTTGCTCTTTAGCACTTTGGAGAGGTCCTCGACAGCTGCTTGTTAGATGTCCTTGAGTTGAGTACCACAGTGAGGCCAGAGTGCTCCTTGGAGGCAAGAGTGATGATACTTCACCTCACATATTTTGGGTATGCTGCTAGGAGGGGCTATTCCTTGTAGAGAGACATGATGCTGGTCAGGGTGGAGGGTCAGTGAAGGAGAGGAAGACCCTCAACCAGGTGGACTGATGCAATGACTGCCACATGGGCTCCTGTGTGTCAAGAAGGATGGCACAGGATAGAACAGGGTTCAGATCTTTTTGTTCATAGGGTTGCTATGGTTTGTACTCAACAACATCTAATAGAACAACAACATAGGAATCCTATGAACAACAGATCTGAACCCCTCTATTAAGACACTATCACATAAAAAGGTCCCCCATGGCAACTGTCTAATCTCTGGAATTGCTGTTGTTACCTGCATCCCATATAGGTAGCTCTTAAGAGTAATACTCAAGATAGGCCTTTTGTGCTCATTAAGTTAAACTACTGTTGGATGTTCAGAAACTTCAAGGATTATTTTTTTTTTAACTTAAATTTTAAAGATTGTCTCAGGGGTTTATCTAGTCCCCACAGATCCATCTCCACGAAGTCTGCAGGCCTCGTGCATTTGGACTTGTTTTGCATCTCATTCCTTTTTGTCAGGATTTTTCCACAGAATTTGATCAAACTGTTTACCGACTTATTTTAAATACAAGGAAGGAGATAGAGATTTTTTTTTCTCCTCCCCAGTGAATGCTTCTTATTAGAATAGCATGGTGGCTAAAAGCAGCATGATTTCTAGTGAATGCTGAAAAAGAATAAGAGCTCAAATTTCTAGGACTTCTGTAAGAAATGCAAATCAGAAGCTGACGTAACACCAAGTGCTCCGTGAACTATCATATTCAGTCTGTAACTCCTTAAGCTTTAATCTGTACTCCACGTGGCTAAGCAGTGCATGTTTATGTAAAATTACATCCAAAAGATCAGCAGGTGGAAACTTCTCTGCAGCTAGAGACTTTTCTAGAATAGTACCTCTGCTCTTCAAGGACACAATTAAAAAACAATAACAGAAAAAAACACAACAACAACGCACCCATTGTTAACTCTGTGCATCTGACTAAATTCAGAAGGCTACCTGGGCAATGCCCTTCAGTGTGAGAGGCGCATGGAAATGAATGGGTATCACTGGGAATTGGAGGTCTGCTTTTCATGCTTTAGGACACAGGGAGTCAAAGACTGAATCCTAACAATGGTCCACTTTCACGTCACTTTTCCCCCTCCCCTGTTGCTGTTGCAGTGAGCTCGACTGTTGGATGTTGTGTTAAGTGCTGTTGAGTCAAGTACGACTTGCAGTGACCCTATGAACAAAAGATCTGAACCCTGTCCTATCCTGTGCCAGCCTCACACTTCCTGACACCTTAGAGCCCATTGCAACAGTCACCGTGTCAATCCATCTGGGTGAGGGTCTTCCTCTCCTTCACTAACCCTCTATCTTTGCAAGCATCATGTCCTTCTCCAAGGAATAGCCCCTTCTAACGATGTGTCCAGAGTATATGATGTGAAGTTTTATCATCTTCGCCTCCAAAGAGCACGTTGGCTGTACTCTCTCTTTGTGTGTGCTCTTTTGGCAGTCCATGTGATGTTTGGCTCTCTTCTCCAACACCACAGCTCAAAAGCATCAGCTATTCTTCTGTCATCTTTATTCATTGTCCAGCTCTCACATGCACAGCAAGTGATCGGCAAGATTATAGCCTGAATCAAACACACCTTAGTCCTCAAACTGATATCATTACTCCTCAATAATTTGAAGAGGTCCCTAACTGCATATTTTTCCAGTGCAAGACATCTGATTTCCTGACTGCTGGTACCAAGGGTGTTACTTGTAGATCCAAGTAAAATAATGTTGTTGACACTTTCAATATTTTCTCAATCTACCATGATATTGCCTATTGGTCCAGTAGTAAGAATCTTTGTTTTCTTGACATTGAGATACAATCCAAATTGAAACCTGTCTTTTTTGATCTTCTGCAGCCAATATTTCATGTCCTTCTCACTTTCAGCAAGCAAGGTTGTATCATCTGCACAAAGCAGTTTATTGAAGAGTCTTCCTCCAATTAAGATACCACATTCATCTTCATAGAGACCACCTTCTCAAATAATTCCCTCAGTATGCACATTGAATATGTATGGAGAGAGAATACAACCCTGACACACTCCCTTCTTAATTTAAACCATGTCGTATTCCCTTGTTCTGTTCGCACAGCAGCCTTCTGTGCCAGGTATAGGTTTTGCAAGTGTTGGATGTATTTGCTTAGACCCTTGCGATTCCAGTAATACCTCTCCACATAAGTGACTCTTCTCTTAGGTGAACTGTGGTGGTGAACATGTTTCCACAGAGCCTGTGCCAGTGCCTGCCTGCATTGTTCTAAGATCATCAGTGTTTCGGTCTGTCTCTCTCTCTCTCTCTCTCTCATTTGAAAAGCAAATATTTGCTCCTGTTAGAATTGAGAAGAAAAAAAAAATCCTATGAGAATATATTTTTTTCCTGTTTGAAAATTGAGACCAATAATGGCAAGATGTGGATGGTGCTTGACAGAAGGGACAGTGTGATGTGAGAGACACTGACGTTTCCCCCAAATCATCCCTTTGTTCCTTCCTTTACTGCAATGGTTTCATCTGGCATAGGATACCCATGCTGCTGCTGTTGTTAGGTGCCACCAGGTCAACTATATTTATACTGACTCAAGAACAACAGATTGGACCCTTGCCTGATCCTTCACCATCACCATCACCATCACCCTAAGAAAACATTCAAGGAGACGGATTGACACTGACTGCAACAGTGGAATTGAGCACGGCAGAAATCACAATAGTGCAGGACAACCGGAATAAAGAGAAATCCCAGTTCCCTGTGGGATTGGCCAAGTGGCCAAACAACTAATTATCCTCAACGTGCTGAGAAGACAGAATTATGTGGCCTCAAAGAGAATGGGAACGTCCTCCCCTTCCTGCTCCCATCGCCTCAGCTGTGGTGTGGACCAGGCGCTGAGTCATCCCGCACCACACCAAAGTGGACACCCAGACTCAGTGGGGCAAGGCCATTCCCCCCAGCACACACCAGGTAGGAGAAAACGAGACTGGCTTCCATCTGGGAAAGTCATTGCTGGTGGAGCCAGAGTCACACACACAGGCCCCACAACTGGTTTCTGAAAACTATGGAGGCATACACTACAATCCATTTGGCTAGAGGAGAATGAGGGTTTTTCATTTTTTTATAGCTGATTATAGCTACAATAAACAAAAACTATTGTGGGACGTAGTCCAAATGAAATGATGTCTTAGGCTTGCTAGCTGGTGACTCTTTCAATAAAGCCAGGATGCTGCTTAGAGGCCAGGATGGGGAGACTTCCTCTCACTCACTTTGCGTATGTTCCTAAGAAGGGTCAGCTCCTGGAGAAAGGCATCATTCTTCATAAGTAGACGGTGAGCAAAAGATGGGAAGACCCTCAGTGAGATGGGCTGACCGAGTGCCTGCAAACCGGGCTCATACACGTCAGCTGTTGTGAGGATGCCAGAGTCCAGCCGTGTTTCATTCTCGTGTGGCTGGGTCGCTGGGAGTTGGAGCTAACTCACTGTGCCAAAAACACCAACGAAATAGCTCCTTTTGGTTATCCCTCCAAAGTCCTCAGTGAATAAATTACTTTGGTCATCATAGAAGGAAATACTCTCATAAGAATTCAGATGCTATTGTTGTAAGATGCCATCAAGTTAACCACGACTCCCAGTGGCCCTGTGAACACCACCTTGAAACTCTGCCTTATTCTCCACCATCCTCACAGTCTCGACCACGTTTTGCATTTTGAATTCCATCCCATTTGAGGAGCTCATTTTTAGGCACTATTTTGGACATCATTTTGCTGTTCTTTATAAGGTTTTCAAGGCAGAAGGTCAAAGAAAGAATGCGGTCTCCAATACGGATTGAAGCTAAACATCAAGAAAACAAAGATTCTCACCACTGGGCCAATTGGCAGCATCATGACAGATAGAGAAGAGACTGAGATTGTTAACATTTCTACTCTCTTGGCTCACCGTCAACACCCTTGGCACTGGCAGTCAGGAAATAAAAAGACAAATTGCATTGGGAAACTCTGCTATCAGGGACCTCTCCAGAATGCTGAAGAGCAAGAATGTCAGTCCGAAGACTAAGGTGTGTCTGATCCAGGCCAGGGACTTCAAATTATTTGCTATACATCAGAGAGCTGGACAATGAATAAGGATGGCAGAAGAAGAACTGTTGCATTTGAGTCATGTTGAGAAGAGTATTGAATATACCATGGAATTCTAAGAGAACAAACAAGTCTGTCCTGGAAAGGGTGAAACCAAGTCACTTCTTGAAGACAAGAACTTTTTAAGCTCCATCTCATATACACATCTGTCCAGAGGAACTGGTCTTTGGAGAAGGGCATCATGTTTGGAAGGGTGGAGGGACAGAACAGGAGAGGAAAGACCCTGGATGACATGGATTCAAATAGTCATTGGGGTAATAGAAGCAGGTGTTTCAGAGACAGTGAGAATGGCTCAGGATAGAGAAGTGATGGGAGTGATTGTTCAAAGGGTCATTGTGAGTTGCAAACAACTAGATGGCGCATAACAACAACAGCAGCAGCAGCAACAAAGGTCTACTCTTTCAGAAGTGGAGGGCCAGTACCGCTTCTTTGTCTTAGTCTGGAAACTCTGCTAAAACTTGCATACCAGGGAGACCGTGCTGATGTTTAAAATACTGGTGGCATAGCTTCAAGCACGACAGTAACATGTAAGTCACAACCACACGGCAAAATGACAAATATGAGTTAAGATTGTTTGGCTAAAAGAAAAGGAAAATTTTAATCCCAGAGATTTAAACAAAAAGTAAAGGTATTTATCTTGTGAAGAACACAATATGAATAGAATGTAGTGGATTTAGAGTTAAACCCAGGGCTTTATGAGGAGGAATGTGACATCAAGATTGGAGAAAAACTTATCAACCACCTACAATATGCAGATGACACAACATTACTTACTGCAACTGAAGAGGACCTGAAGCACTTAATACAGAATATTGTGTATTGATTGAACCTCAATATCATGAAGACAAAGATTCTCACCACTGGGCCAATTGGCAACACCATCATAGATGGAGAAGAGATTAAGATTGTTAACAATTACAGCTTGTTTGGATCCACAATCAACACTTAACACCACCAGTCAGGAAATCAAAAGATGAATTGCAATGGGAAAATCTTCTGTCTGGGACTTCTCCAAGAGTGCTGAAAAGCAACGATGTCAGTCTAGAGACAAAGGTGTGCATAATCCAGGCCACGGTCTTCACAATTACTTGTTATGCTTCAGAGAGATGGACAATGACTAAGAACAACAGAAGAAGAGTTTATGCCTTCCAATTGTGATTCTGGAGAAGAGTCTTGAACATACAATGGACCACCAAGAAAACAAGTAGATCTGTCTTGGACAGGGTGAAACCAAGTTTCTCTTCTGAGGCTAAGACTTTGAAGCTCTGTATCACATACTTTGGGCACCTGGCCAGAAGGACATCATGCTCAGAAGGGTGGAGGGACAGTGCAGGAGAGGAAGACCCCGGATGAGATGGATTGATACAGTATCTGAGGCAATGGGAGTTGGTTTTTCAGAAATAGTGAGACTGGCTCAGGACAGGGCAGGGTTCAGAGCTGATGTGCGTAGGGTCGCTATGGGTCGCAGGCAACTCAACAGCACATAACAACAACCACCACCATCACCACTGCTGTCTATTGGTCTGTCCTATATAGTAGTAGCTTTCATATTTCTGTGGTACCAGAATTCATGCCACTGATGTTTCAAACACTCACAGCATCACCCATGGTGGACAGGTTCCATTAGAGATGCCAGACTAAGATAAGGAGGAAAATCAGCCCATGAAAGCCCGAAGGGTCACCATGGATTGCTGTGCGAATCAGTGAAAGCCCGAAGGGTCACCATGGATTGCTGTGCGAATCAGTGTGAGCCTGAAGGTTGAAAGGTACTAAAAACACACAGTGGTCACAACACTGGACTGAGTACAGGTCCAGGGTGAGGCAGAGCCAGCAGGATCTGCCTTGGGTTCCAGATGATGCTGTCCCCTCCTCTACCTGGAAGTGGAAGCTGAGGTCAAGACCCCAAGATGAAAGCTGTGTCCTGTATCACCAAAAGTTCACCGAACCACATGCATGAATTTGCACTGGTGGAAAAGGAACAGCTCACAGTAGAAGACAGCTCACAGAAAAGCTACAGCAGGAAAACTTCAGTGCTCCTTAAAGAAACCAGGGGAAAAGTCTATCTCCAGTGTGGAAGAGGTGAATATGTTTATGATTCAAAGACTGGTGATCCACTCCCACCATCCTTATGTTCGGGCATCCCTGGCACTGTACACTTGCACCATCACTGGCCAAGCTGAAACGGCCATGGACGGACATGCTGCCAGCATCTTAAGCCGGCGTGGTGCTGACAGCGAGGGCTGGTGCTCTGCCAGAAACATATGGAGAAGGAAAAGTACTCCCAGCTCTTGGAGAGCAAGCTGCTGGTGGAGTTCCGGATCTGAGAATTCTAAGAGGGAGGTCAACTGAGCTGAGTCACTTTCTGAAGTAGAAAGAACTGGAAGGAGTAACTTGAAGCTTCTATTTTCTACCATGAGGACATAATTTCTTTTTTAAATGTTTTGTTTGTGGACTTGAGAAAATCTCATTCTCTAATAATTTTAAGACTAAGTCATTTGGGCATTGTAGCTCTTTTCAGTTTTTGCTTATCCATAATTCATTCTTTGCAGATACTTAAGGCAAAGAATCTTGAAGGACATGCAGCCAGTGTTCTTCAGAACAGAGATGGGAGGCTTTGTCTCACATACACTTTGTTTTATCAAGAGGGGCCAATACCTGGGGAAGAACATCATGAAAATTCAGGACGTCACAGGAAACTACAGGGTCAGACAGAAAAAGACGGATCCTCACCGCAACAGATTGACACAGTGGGACAGCAAAGGACTCGAGCCCAGCAAAGATCATAAGGAGGGTACACACCAGTGATGTGTTCTGCTGTCCACAGGCCACTACGGGTTGTAATGGATGTGACGACACCTAACAACAACAAACTAAAGGAGCCTAGAAAGAAAACGGGAAATGAAGGCAAAGAAAATTCTTAGCTCTGTTTGTCTTTTGTTTTGTTTTTAATAAATAAAAAATATGGCACAGGGCCTGGTCACATATGGACCTGCACTATAGAGTCACCGTAACTCAGAGCTCACTTGATCATGACCAGCACCACAAACGCTACCACCATCATCATCATCACCACCATCATTATAATCACCACCACCACCATCGCCACCGTGAATGCCAGCATCATTATAATCACCACCACCACCACTACCACCATGAATACCACCACCACCACCACCACTATCCCCATTGTCACCACCACCAATACTACCGTCATCATCACCACCACAACCACCATCCCTACAATCACCCTCACCAACACCACTACCATCATCATCCCCATCACCACCACAAACCTCCTGCCATTGACCCAATTCCATCTAACCAGAGAACTGGTGATGTTGATTCCAGGAATGAAATTCTTTACAGAGGTAGACTGTCACGCATTTCTTTTGTTTACAGCTAAGAGTTAGCCACTGTGCCTGCTGGATTTGCTTCCAACAACAAAGCTCATTAATTAACTAATGCACTCCACAGCCCTGGTTCTCCCTCAGACCACTTCCCAGAGGGTCCTGGATTAGCATGACTGATCAGGACGACTTAGGGTTCACTGTGAACTGAGAAGGAGTCACCCCACCCCCAACAGGAAGCTGTTGCTATGTGTTGCTGAGTTTATTTGGAGTCACAATGCGTCTGTAGGATAGAACAGAACTCTCCTGCAGGGTTTTCAAAGCTGTATGAAGCCCCACTGTCGTATCTTTATTGCACACGGATGCTGGTGAGTTTAATATTTTGGTTTACAATTGAGTATTTAAGCCCCGTGTCACCAGCTTGTTGCTGTTAGGTGTGTCCAGTCAACTATGACTCACAGTGACCCTGTGTCAACAGCTCAGAGCCTCGTTCTCTCCTGTGCATCCTCGCCGTCTCTGCCATTGCCCAAGCCCACTGCCATGGTCACTGTGTCAGTACATCTTGCTGAAGGTCTTCCTTTTCTCCACTGTCTCTTGACTTCTCCCAGTTTTATGTCCTTTTCCAAGAACTGGCCCAACATGCCCCGTTTCACCATCCTTCCCCCCAAGGAGCACCCTGGTTATCCAAGATGGATGTGTGTGTTCTGTCTTAGAGGAAGATGCTTTCAAAAATCAGTGCTCAGATAATAAGACAAAAGGGCAATGGGTCATAACAGCAAGCAATACTGTCTACTCAGCTTGTTTATATTGTCCTTTGGGCTCCTCGAATCGATTCCAAACGTAGTGACCCTGTGCACAACACAAGGCACCTCGGCCCGGTTAACCACCTACCGGGACTTCAACCCAGCCCCTCACTGCCATGGAATTGACTCTGACTCTCAGCCAGGCTGTATGGCCAGCAGAGCTGTCCTGGGGGTTCCTAAGGCGTTGATCTTTAGGGAAGCAGATGTCTTCATCCTTCTCCCGTGGAGTTGCTGGTGGGTTTGAACTGTTGACCTTTTGGAATTTTTTTTTCCAAGTGTAAAAAACCTGAGTTAACCATTAAATCACTAAGATTTCTCTTGATCTCAAAGACGACACAGATTCTGGTAGGAGCCAGAGAGAAACTGAACCCAGCTGGGCTCCTGGCTGCGGGTCCCCACTAGGGGAGAAATGGTCCAGTTTGGATAGGAAAGTAAATCACTCTGAGGGGAGATTTCATGCAGTTTATTTTCCCGGCTTTCTGGAACAATGTGCAATCCTGCCGATTTCTGATTATCTATCGATGCTTGCAGCAGTGCCCAGAATATTCAAAGCATGCCCACTAAGTTGTGCTTATTGTTGAAGTTTCATGCCTTCCTGAGATCTTGTGGAAACAATTTTGAGTTGCTTTGCAATAATAAGCTAAAAATATACCCAGTGACAGCATCTCCAAATACCCGTTCAGAGAGCTCTGTCACCTCGCTTCATTCACAACGGGGAGCAGTTCTACCCGGGAGGTGGTGCATCACGTCAATAGTTGGGCGCCTGACAGAGCTCTTCCCTAGTTAATCCTACCCTGCCACAGTCCTCATCGATTAGGGGCCACTGCCCTTTGCTAGAACACAATGCCACTTATACAAAAGCCCAGCCACGTCCTCACACAAAGGAGTTTTTTTTAGAAGCTTACTCTGATTTAGATTTATTTCCTGGCAAATAGCAACCACTTCTGAATACCGCCTAACTGTCTCCTTCTTGTTCCCCTGAAAAACCACTTCTGGGTTTGGTCTTCATAAAGTTGATAAGTAACTGGGCTATTTCTCTTCTGCATGACATATGCACCACGAGATGACCTGCTTTGAAATACTCACCAGGTAGAATGCCATTTTATTCCTGCAAAAGGCTAACTCACAAGTTGATTGGACTCCATATTATTTCCTTCATGATATCCTTTAACATAATCAGGCAGTGGTACAATGCTGGTTTTATGACCAAGGGGACCACATTAAGTGGCTGGAGAGAAAGATAAAATACGTATCTGGCCATTTGCACAAACATGATTTGTTCCTGTCCTTGTCGTCAGATGCCACTGAGTTGAGTACAGCTCTTAGCAACCGGTCAACAACAGATCTGAACTCTGTCCTATCTTGTGGGTCCTCATCATCTCTGACACACTTGATCCCATTGCTGCAGTCACTGTGTCACTCCATCTCATTGGTTGTCTTCCTCTCTTTTTCTGACCCTCCACCTTTGCAAGTATGGTATCACTTTTCAAAGAATAGCCTCTCCTAACAACATGCCCAAAATATGAGAGATGAAGCACTCTGGCTGCACTTTTTCGAGACTGATCTGTTCATTCTTTTGAAAGTACATGGGATGCTAAGTTTTCTTCACCACCACCACAGCTGAAAGTCATCAATTCTTTTTTCTGTCATCTTCATTCACTGTCCAGTTCTCAGATGCAAAGCAAGTGATTGATAAGACCATAGCCTGAATCAGGCACACCTTATCCTTCAAATTGACATCAGTGCCCTTCAGCATTTTGGAGAGGTCCCTGAAAGTGGTGATGGGGTGGTATTAAAAAGTTCAGAATTCTCTATAAAACCATGGTTATATAGTTATAAAACTGACATCAGCCTGCAAAACTAGTTGCTTGGCCTCAGAATTCTGTTTCCTTTCTTTAGTCATGTAGAGTAGTTCAATATGTCTGTTTACCAGGAGAGGAAACACATCTCTCCTAGATCTCTTTGAGGCCATTTCCCTAATCATATGTAAATTGTATCTCAATATGCCTGTTTAGCAGGAAGGGAACTGTGCCCTTTATGAATTGTTGTTGTTGTAAATATGAGTGTTTGCCTGTGTGGATCATAACAAACTATGGCTGACTCTGAGAAGAATGGGAATCCCAGAACACTGGATTGTCCTAATGCAGAACCTATGCTTGGACCAAGAGGCAGTCATTAGAACAGAGCAGGAAAACACTGCATGGTTCAAAATTGGGAAAGGTATATGCCAGGAATGGGTCCTATTTCCGTACCTTTTCAACCTGTATACAGAACAGATCATCCAGGAGGCTGGGATCTATGAGGAGAAGTGTGGTGTCAGAATTGATGGAAGATCTATTAACAATCTGCATTATGCAGGTGATATAACCCTGCTTGCTCAAACAGAGGAGGACATGAAGCACTTGCTGCAGAGAGTCAAGGACTGCAGCCTTCAATATGGATTGAGGCTCAATGTCAAGAAGACAAAGATTCTCACCACTGGACCAATTGGCAGCATCAGGATGGATGGTGAAGAGATTGAGATTGTTAACAACTTTAGTCCGCTTGGCTTCATGTTCAACAACACTCTTGGCACCAGCAGCCAGGAAAAAAAAATGTATTATGATGGGAAAGTCTGCTGTTAGGGACCTCTCCAGGGTCCTGAAGAGCAAGGGTGTCACCCTGGAGACTAACATACATCTGATACAGGCTATGGTCTTTGTAATCACTTGTTATGCATCAGAGAGTTGGACAATGACTAGGAATGAAAGAAGGAGAATTGATGCCTTTGAGCTGTGGTGCTGGAGAAGAGTATTGAATATACCATGGACTGCCAAGAAAACAAACAGATTCATCCTGGAGAGGGTTGAATCAGGCTGCTCCTTGGAGGCAAGTATTCTGGGGCTTCGTCTGACATGCTTTGGACATGTTGCAAGGAAAGACAGGTCTTTGGAGAGGGACATCATGCTGGGCAGAGTGGAGGGACAGCATAGGAGGGGAAGACCCTCTATGAGGTGGATTGATTCAGTGACTGGGGTAATCGGGATGGGTGTGTCAGAGGCAGTGTGATTGGCACAGGATAGAGCAAGGTTTATGGCTGTTGTACATAGGGTTGCTATGAGTCACAAGCGACTTGATGGCACATAACAACACCAACAATAAATATGAACTGTTCTTTTCAGATATAGAAATTCTTTGATTTTACTAACAAAAGTTTATTGTTAAGTAAGTTGGTGTCTCACCCTAATATAAAAGCCTAGTGACCTCTCCCAGTCAGGGAGGCAGTCTTTGAGGCTGACCCACTGTCCTCCACAGATCTTTAACAAAGTACTTATGGATATTACAATCTGTTTGTCTTATTGGCAACTGACTACAGAAGGAACCCCTTGTGTTCAGTAACAGTAGACTTGCTCAGCGTAGTACCTCTCCTGATCTTCTGACTGCTGGTACCAAGAGTGCTGATTGTGGTGGGTCCAAGTAGGATGAAATCACTGACAGTTCCAAGCCTTTCTCCGTCTATCATGTTGCCCTCCGGTGCTGTCAAGTCAGAAGGAAACCCTGCCGGATCCCACACTTGCTCACTATCCCTGCTGGGCTGGAGCCCATGGTTCTAGTCTTTGTGCCACTCCATCTCATTGTACATCTTACTCTTTTTTCCTTGACCCTCTATTTTTCTAAGCATCATGTCCTTATCCACGGACTGACATCTCCTGATAACAGGCCCACAGTACGTAAGAGAAAGTTTCACCATCCCTGCTTCGTGGAGCATGTGGCTTGTACCTCTGTCAAGAAAGTATTCTGTAGGGATAGGTAATCTTTCCTGGGAGGTGTAAAGTATTAACGTACGGTGCTGCTGACCAAAATGTCCAAGGATCAAATTCACTCAGATGTGTGTTGAAGACAGACTGTGGGGTCAGTTTCCCAAAATTTGAGTCATTCAAACTCCTCAGTAGCACAGTTCTACTCTGCTACCCAGTGATGCTGCCCACTGGGTAGGAATTAGTCCACTGAGTAGCAATTGCCTCAGTGACAACTAATGTTTCCTTTTCCTTTTGCCCATTCTGTGCATGGGATGGGCTCCATCTATGCAAGTTACCTTGGGGACAGATAACAGACTTGCTCTGGATTAAATTATGGACCTGCCAATTTTACGCTAAACCTGGAGACAAACTTGGAGAAAGTCATTTGCTGTTACATTCCCAGGCTGTCACTGTAGACTGGACAGTCACCAACGTGGCTTTGAGAAGAATGCACGTTGGGAACAATGTTATTTCTTTTTGAAGGAGAGTGATGAGCCTCGTGGACTACAAAAAGTCACAGGCATTCTGGGCCTGCTTCCACAGAGCAGAGGAAGAAAATTGCTTTCTTTTTGGAAATGCAGTAATAGGCCCCCTTGACAAATCACTTCCTGGAGTGCATCAGATAGTGTTATCTCCCTCTTAAATGGGTTATTTCCTCCCTTGTTTTTGTCCTTCTTCTGACCCTGGAACTGAATGGGCAGATGGGGCAGGCTTATCACGTGGCATTGGCCTTAGTTTCAGACTTGCAACCTAACTTGATTATTTTCTTCTTCTCATGCAATCAATCTTTATATGAAGGGGGGGAATGTTTCTTAAAAGCTCCCCTACTATGTCCACAGAGGTGATGGTAGACACCCTCAAATAGTTCCGATTCCCAGTGATTCCGTACACGATGAGTGAAACACTGCCATGTCCTGTTTTATCCTCACAAACACCACCATGTTTGAACCCACTGTCCTAATCACCTGTCAGTCCGCTCATTTGACCCAGGACCCCCACTGTTCTTGACTTCATGAATTTTTCTCAGAAAATGCTTCCAAAATTTATGAGCACAGCCGTTTTCTCTTAGCCCTTTTACTTAATTTTACATACGGAAATTGTTCCATACTCGCCGCATGCTGCCCTCATTCTTTCCAAAAGAGCATTTATTCCAGCATAAAAATAATGTAAAAGATATTTTATCTCTGTGATAGTAACAAACTTTAATTGTGTGCAGATTTTGTTGTTGTTGTTGTGTGCCGTTGAGTCGTTTGAGACTCATAGCGACCCTATGCACAACAGCCCTAAACCCTGCTCTATCCTGCGCCAA
>NW_006399774.1:15335346-15339312 GCF_000299155.1 Elephantulus edwardii
GTTGTCAACTTCAATCTTTTCTCTATTTATCATGATATTCCCTATTGGCCCTGTGGTAAGGATGTGTGTTTTCTTGGTAGTGAGATGTAATCCATATTAAAAGCTGTAGTCTTTGATCTTCTGCAGTAAGTGCTTCAAGTATTCTTCACTTTCTGAAAGCAAGGTTGTATAATCTGTGTAATGCATGTTGTTGATGAATTTCCCCCCAAATCTTCTTCATATCATTCAGCTTCTCAAATTATTTGCTCACCATACAGACTGAGGAAAGAGGCCATTACTGGAAAGACCAAGAACACTTTGTTACACTGACCTAAGCCTGAAGGTTGAAGGCCAAAGGACCTACAAACATACTGGAAATGTTGTCTAGACTGGAGAATTGTATACTTGAGTTATCCGTACTGAAAGATTGTATCCTGTTGTCAACCTGAATTGTAACCTGTTAACTTCCTTAGTAAACCCCACAATTATGAAAAAATAAAATAGGCATGGAGAAAGAATACAAATGTGACATCTACCTTTCCTAATTTTTAAACCATGCAGTGTCCCTTTGCTCTGTTTAGACAACAGCTTCTTGGTCTATATATTGATTTTCATGAGCACAGTTAAGTGTTCTGGGATTACCATTCTTCTAAATGTTACTTATCAGTTGTTATAATCTATACAGTCAAAATGGCTTTGAATAGTCAATAAAACAAATACAAACCTTTCTGATATTCTCTGTTTTCAGCTAAAATCCATTTGACATCAGAAATAGTATCAATACATTTGAGTATTGAGAGCTTTACATCCTCTGGGAATAAATCTTTGCCATCTAGCTTAACTCGTGCTTCCAAAGCACTTCACCCGTGGTTCTAAGTAGTCTCTTGACCCTTCCTCCCCCTGATCCTCCTCACATCCCTGGGCACCTGTCCTGTACGAACCACACTATGATAAATGGCTGCTTCATATTGCCGTCGTTAAGAAAGTGCTTTATGTCTGAAAAGACTTTTCTTCTTCCCTAGAACTAAGGAGGCTGGAGCTCATGTTTATGATGTAGGGACTCTGAGCCTATGAATAATGCTATTTGGATGATGGCCTAGTCTTTCTCTAGACTTCTGCTGTCTGGGAGAAATTTATGGGATGATGAAAACACTAGCTGCTAGTTACATACGTCTACTAAGTTTGAAATGTGGCTACTGGGGAGGATGATCTGAAATTTGAATTTAATTGAATGCTAATTGAAAAGCCCTCAAATGGACAGCGGCGACTGTACCGGGCAGCACAGCCCTAGGCAGAGGTCAGAGCAGGATCAAAATAAAGGCAAAGGAACTGTAATGTTGCTGCTGTTGTGAGAAGCTGTCACGTTAGTTCCAACTCACAGTGACTCTGTCTACGTACAACAGAATGAAATTCCCTGGTCCTCCCACATGCTCACGCCCTCTGCCATGAGCAAGTCTACTGTTGCAGTCACTGTGTCAGTCCATACACTGAAGGTCTTCCTCTCTTTTGTTGAACTTCTACTTTCCCAGGTAGTATGTCTTTCTCTAAGGACTAGCCCTTCATGATAACAAGTTCAAGGTATGTGAGAAAAAGTTTTATCATCTTTGCTTCTAAGGAACATTCTGCCTGCACGTTTTCCACGTTGGGTAGCTCGTTCTTCTGGCAGTCCATGGGATATTCAACACTCTTCATAAAGACCATGGTTCAAAGGCACGGATCCTTCCTCAGTCTTCCATAGTCATCATTCATATACAGATGAGGCAGTTGAAACTTCTATGGCTTGGGTCAGGCACACCTTAGTCCTCAAGGTGATGTCTTTGCTTTAACATTTTCATCTTTTGCAGCAGACTTCTCAGATTCAACGAGTTCTAAGAAGCCTGTCTTCAGTTGGTTGGCTTCTCAGGCAAGACATAGTTGGTGCCCATCCGAGCCCACTTCCAGGATGTGAGGTAGGAGGGAGCTGGCGAGTATGCTCACTCACAGTGATCACCTGGATCCGCAGGACTGGAAGTGGGAGGAACACAGCAATGGAGGAACAGGCTGAGCTTGGACGTGCTCCTTCAGCCTGGTCTACCTAGCATGCACACATATATGGATAAACATGGAAGGGTTGTTGGCTTGAGGAGCAGGGAGTCGTGAGCACTGCTGGCTTGTTGACCTGGTCTCATGTCAGGGCGAGGGCTGAGTGAAAGGACCAGCAGGTCTGGAATGCAGGGAGAAGTGTAGGCTCCTGAGTTGGCAGCTGACGCCCATTTAAATATTGCTATTTATTATTGCTGGGTATGAGCTGACCAGAACCCAATTAACTGAAGAGAAGCTGACCCATTCTGTGAGCTAGCAATGATGGCTTGATTTGGACTGAGCTTGTCTTGTGGATGCAGCTGTTCAAAGTTTCTAAGTCGAACAGATGATTTTTCAGCAAAAGGGACATGACTGTTTCCTCAGAGTACTGGTTTGGTAGGAATGGGCAAATCAGAAGTTGGCTATCTAAAATAGGGATATTAAGGTCTGAAGCACGGAGAACTGGCTTACATGTTTTCATGAGCGCCGTTATTAGTAAGATGGTTGTAAGGGGGGAAACACCCAAAATATACAGAGATGAAATATAATATAAATGAAAGATTGTATAAAACACAATGTACATGCATGAGACATGAATGATAAAAATACTAAAAAAATAATGTTGTTGTTGTTTAATGCCATCGAGTTGCAGATGACTCATAACGACCCTATGAACGAACAGCCTGAGCACTGTTCATACATAGAGTTTCCAGAGGCAAGCCATTTCAGAAGTGGATGCTGCTCCTGCTTCCAGGCTTGATTTAGTCGGGAAGCTCCAGCCAACACTGTCCACCATGGGTGCCCATTACCACGATTGGCACATCACTGTCACAGTCTTCAGCATCACAGCAACCACGAGTTACCTCTGTCCAGCAACACACAGACCAGTGCTATACCACCTAGAAGAATGTTTGACAGGAAGACAATTTGAACCTGGTGGAGGGCCGCAGATGAAAATCACCCACCTTCGGCTTGGTAGCACAGCTTCCTTTCCACTAGGCCCTATCTATAGTTAAAAAAGAAGAATTCTGTCTTCTGGACTGTTCTGGTCTCCCCTACCTTGTAAAACTATAGATACAGCTACTCAACTTATGTAGAAATTTGTTTTCAAATACAATATTTAAAGATTTCGATTTTTCCATTTTCAAAGAGCCTAATTATTTTTCACTTCCCTTTAATTCAACAAAAGCTGAGCTTAAAACCCCAGAATGGTCAGTGGTGGGTTGGCTTCAGAATCACATTACTTTGATCCACAGAACACACCCTCCAGGAACATCTGCTAATGGCTATGTCTGTTCAGAGGGGCGGTGACAGAACTTGTTTGTACATTTGTGAACTGTTTCTTTAATTAAATTAAATCCTCTCCAGAGCTTTCTATCCTTGCACTCCAAGCTGTCTTGCAAGCAGAGAGTCTAGCGAGACTGATTTCCCATCTGTAAATGAGCCAATTTTATGGTTTAAATTAGATTTTTGGACACATGTCAAATAAACATGGAATGCATATTTTTGACATTTCATAACATCAACTTTCACTTTTTAATAAATACTTTTTGGAGATGAGACCAATTTGCTTTGTAAACTTTCTCTCAAATCACAAAACAATTTTTTAAATAAAGTAATGGTGCCACTCTGGAGACTAAGGTGCACCTGATACAGGCTATGGTCCTTGCAATCACTTGTTATGCATCAGAGAGTTGGACAATGACTAGGGAGGACAGAAGGAGAATTGACGCCTTTGAGCTGTGGTGCTGGAGAAGAGTGTTGAATATACCTTGGATTGCTAGGAAAACAAACAGGTTTGTCCTGGAGAGCGTGAAGCCAGAATGTTCCCTGGAGTCAAGGATTCTGAAGCTTCATCTGACATACTTTGGGCATGTTGCAAGGAGGGACTGGTCCTTGGAGAGGGATATCATGTTTGGGAGAGTG
>NW_006399774.1:15339412-15381961 GCF_000299155.1 Elephantulus edwardii
GATGAGATGGATTGATTCAGCGACTGGGATAATCAGGATGGGTGTGTCAGAGGCAGTGCAATTGGTACAGAACAGAGCAAGGTTTAGGGCTGTTATACATAGGGTTGTTATGAGTCACAGGCAACTCGAGGACACATGACAACAACAACAACAACTCTGTCCACAGGATTTCCCTATCTCTGCAGGCTGGATGACCAGGAACTAAAGCTTGTGCAGCATGCTTTTACCTGGGTGCCACTCTTCAGTCAGCAGTTTGAAAGTCTCATGCGTCAGCCGTGCTTATTTCAAACTCTGACCCTGAATCCTAGCGACTGTCCCTCAGCCCTTTGAAGCTGTAAACCTTAGCTGGAGAAGATTGCCATCTTTCTTCCAAGGAGCACCTGGTGGATTCGAACTGGAGATGCAGCCTTTCAGCTAGCCCTGCAATGCCAAATGGATTAAGGCACTAGGTCTCTTTAGTGAGATTTAGGGTGTAGATTTTATTGTCCAGTCTCTAGACAGGGAGAACCTATTTTAGGTGGGTGATGCCATGGGGCCAACTCCATTTCAATGTAATTTTATACAACAGAAAAGGGTGCTATCTAGTCCTGTGTTATCTCCATGCTTGCTGGAATGTTCAAGGCCGTCATGGGAGCAAGTGTGACAATCCATCTCATCAATGATCTGCTCTGCTGGTCCTTGAGAGCACCAGGCAAGAGGGTCTGTTTCAGGGATCAAGTCCTTCTGACGATGTGGCCAAAGCCAGGCAATGTAGCTGTGATCTGTAAGGCTTGCCAGTGACGAATCATCAGAACTGTGTTGCCGGGAGTTTCTTTCATCAATCTCAGGCCAGAACCTCCCCTGAACCTTCCACCATGAGTGACCTTGCTGAGACCAGAAATATCAGCGTCACAGCTTCCAGCATCACAACGACACACAGCATCTCACAGAATGACGAATGGACAGACAGGACATTAGTAGTCAGAACAAATGCAATGCTTACTGGGACTAACTCTAGCTTCCAAAAGAGGTCAGAATAACTATTATATCTGTTACATTTAACACATCCTTTTTTCATTTTCTTTTTGTGTGTGTACCATCAAATCAGATGTGACTAGTACGGGAGATGATCACCCCTCCTTCTCCAGCAGAGCATCTGGTGGATTCAAACCACGTATCTCTGGGAATGCAGTGCAGCTTCTTGCCACTAGGCCACTAGAGCTCCCTTACATTTAACACATCCTTAAAGAATAGGAAAGCCAAAGATTTGCCCTTTCATTTTATCATTTACTATATACCACTGAAAGGAGCCTCGAGGTCAGAGGGGTCACGGCAATCAGCAGCCAGGGGAAAGGTCAGCAGTTTGACCCACCGGCCACTCAGTGGATGAAGCGGGAGAATCTGCTTTAATAAATACTTCCAGCCTTGGAAACCCCACGGGGCAACTTGAACAGTTGCTGGATGGGAATCAACTCAATGGTGATTGGTTATTGACCGTCTGCTGGCTGTCAATATCTGAGCTCCACATCATGGTAAAAGGGCTCTAATCTATGCATTGATTTGGGGTTTTAACTCAATAATTAGTCGTGACTTTCAGTGGAAGGCTAGCTACCCCCATTTGTCTTCGTCGATGCCTTGTCTACACGAAGGCTTAGAGTGAGGCTTAGACTCCCCATCCACTGAAATGTTCAGAAATACAATGACGACGCTGTTGCTGCAAGTAGTTCAAAAAGGACACTTTTCAACAAGCAGCGAAACAGTTCCATTGTACTGGTAGGCTATACCACGTTCTTGCACAGACCTAGATCCAGGTTTCACGGGGCCTAAAGTTTAGGGAGCTCTGGTGGGTTATTGGCAAGGCATTGTGCTGTCAACACAAAGCTGTGTGGTTTGAATCCACCAGCTGCTCCGTGGGAGAAAGATGGGCAGTGCCCTCCCACATGGTTTACTGCCTCTGTAAACCTGCGATGAGTCGATTCGGACTCGGTATATAATAACAGCCAAGTTTAAGTAAGGAGCCCTGTTAGCATAGTAGGCTGCGTGTTGAGCTGCCAATGGAAATACCAGAGGTTTGAGCCTCCAGTGGCTCCTTGAGAGAAAGATGCAGGGGTCTCTTCTCATCACCTTCAACAGTACCTGAAATCTGACAGAGGCGTCATGATTCAGAATAATTGGATGGCGGTGGGCTTCTTTCAGGTTCAAGTTTATGTTTGAGGTTTTGTTTTTTTTTAATTAATTTTAATGAAAGTTTACAGAGACTTAGGATTTCCAGTCATTCATTATTGCACTTTTCTCCCTGATCACCCCCTCCCCCCAATTCACTTTTCTCCTTGATGAGTAAATGAAAAACTCTTTCATTGGTGACTTTTAACAAAAATGAGTCAATAATACAAACTTAGTTAAGAAGACTTGGAAAGGGCCTTTGCACATGGCTGACGTAAGATTAAATGTATTTTTTTTCCCTTTAAAAAAGTGGAGAAAATGCTATTTTCAACAAATAGGAAAAAAGCACTCAAAGGCTATGGGTCAAGCCATCGCCAAAATCACGTTCTGTCTAAAGCAGCTTCTCTTTTTCCCGTTCTTTTTATTAAATCTTCTCCCCCTGTCATGACCATTTTAATTCTCGCCATTCTGGGCTTTATCTCTAGACCCTTCATCTTCAGGTTATTCTGGCGGAGGATTGGTGGGGGAGGCCTGGCATAATGAGGCCTGGCAGAGGCTGTCTTTTCTGGATGGTTTCCCAGCTCTGGGTGGTGTCTCTGCGGAAGCAGTCTTTCCCTTTGATGCCTTTGAAGCTGTGGGTCAACCTCTCACTGGACTTGGCATCACTGTCGACTTTAGCCTAGTTGGGCATTTTTTTTCCCTCAGGATGAATCCTTCTTTTTGTTTATTTATTTATATTCTAACTATTTTATATCGGTTTGCATGTAAAATTCTCATATGCTGTGTTTCACACATTCCTTCATTCACATTGTGTTTCATTCAATCATTCATATACACTGTGTTTTATAAAATGAATCACCATTGGTCTTTGCCTACTCAATTCCTCGTCTTTTCAGGTCCCCATTGGATCTTCCTTGATTTCTTCACTCACTGCATCCACCAAACTCGGTCCTATTGATTTCCCCCCTCCCAACACGCCACTCTCCTGTCCCTCTCCCCTTCCCCTTCTGGACTTCTATACACAGCTTACTAATTATCCATCTATTTTTATAGTACTTGTCTTTTGCAGTAATCACAATAGCAAGAAAATGGGAACTTTCTGAATATCCATCCACAAACAAATGGATTGAGAAATTATGGTACATTCACACAATGGAGCAATGATTGTGTAAAACACTATCTTACATGGGAGAGTCTAGAGAGCAGTATTCTGAGTGAGCTAACTCTGTTTCATAAGATTAAATTTAATTTTTTAAAAATCTGCCACTAAATGGACTTAATTCACTGCAGTCCTGTATGTGGGCAGAGTTAGTGAGGAACCATGCTCCATAGCTTTGCCCTGGCTGGTCTTTCAGCAGTACACCACCAGGGCTTTTTCTGGGGTCCTTCTGGGGGGATGTGAGCCCCCAATCTTTGTGTAAGAAGCAGAGCACACTAAACGTTTATACCACAATCTGCCTCTGAGCATCCCAACTTGGCCTGGTAAACGAATGAACGAGTCTATGATTCCTTAAGGGATTCTGCCTATCACATTTCCTGACTTTATAGTCATCACAGGAATTGTCACACTCTTCTGTCTTCATTTGAATATATCTCTCTTTATATAGTGTTGTCGGGCGCTGTCAAGTTGAGTATGACCCATAGCTACCCGAAGAGTAAGTCTTGAATCCTGTCCTATCCGGTGCCATCTCACAACCTCTCTCTTTGTGTACATGTACAAATTCAGACATTCACATTGTAGCTGTTGTTGAATCCTTCCCATGGTTCAGGAAATTCTTCATTCGATTCTGAGTCTTATTTTAAGAAATTATCTCCCAAACCTGTGATTTTCCAAACCAAATCCAGTCCGCTGCCATCAAGTCTATTTCCGCTCCTGTGGACCCTGTAAGACAGTGAAGAACTGCCCCATAAGGTTTGCAGGGCTGCCAGCCTTTACGAGAGCAGAGTGCGCCTTCTTTCTTCCATGGAGTGATGGGTGGCCTTGACCTACGAGCCCTTCGCTTGCCAGCTGAGAACTTAAGCATTGTGATAACTCAACACAGCGCCACGTGAGATAAACTTGTTTTATATAGTGAAACTGGGCAGCACTGGACAGCGACAGCTTCCCAAATCCCCGGGTCAGTGAGTCTAATGCATTCCATATTTCCCCCCTGTTTTCTAGTATTAAACATGTCAGCAGTTTACATCGGAGTTATAAAAGTTAGTGAGACTGTTCTGATGAATAGCAATAAGGCCAGATAAGGAATGAATTCTTCAGAAAGTTAATTAATATTTTTTATGAGCAGTAGAGGAAATACAATCAAGGGTTGGTAGTGAGAAAGGTCAGACTACTTAATCCCTAAGTATATTCTTTGTAAAGTCCTATCTATCAATATAAAAATACTCTTCGCTGTGTCAAAATGAACATGTTGGTGTTTCCAAAAACAAAGGCGATTTATACATAAGAATGAGCAAAACTCTACCAGTGCAGCCTTTGCTGCTGTTGGGGGTCACTGAGTCAGAGTCGACCCTCCCTCATGGAAGCGGTTTTTCAAGGTGGTTAATCACACAGCAGGAGGTTGCCCATCCTTCTTCCACAGAGGAGATGGTGGATTTGAATCGTGTGCCTTTGGGATTGCAGGGCAGCTTCTTACCACTAGGCCAACCTTTTTAAGTACTTTCAGGTTCCTAAGTGGTTTAATTTATCCAATGTGAACTTTGATAAATGTTGAAAGCTTTTCTTCAGAGGGTCTCTATGAGTTGTGCTCAACTTGAAGGCAATCAACAACAACAACAACAACAATGTGAATTTTTTAAAAAAAATAGTAGATACTGTTTTTCTGAGTTACATACCATCTCACACATACCTATTAAACACTGGATAAGGTTCCATCAAAATACTGCATATTGTTGTTGTTAGGTGTCATTACGGCAAGTATGACTCATAGTGACTCCATGAAAAACAGAACTGGACTTGGCTGGAGTCCATCTCCTCATATCTGACATACGTGGACCCACTGCTGCAGTCCCTTTGTTAGTCCTTCTTGTCGAGAATCTTCTTGTCTTTTGCTGACACTCCACCCTTCCAAGCATGATGCCCGTCTCCAAGGAATAGTCCCTCCTAACACCAGAAAAATGTCTATCTGTGTGGCAAAGGCATTTGACTGTGTGAATCACAACAAATTGTGGCTAATCTGGAGAAGAATAGGAATCCCAGAACACTTAATTGTGCTGATGTGAAATCCATACTTGGATCAGGAGGCAGTTGTCAGAACAGAGCAAGGAAAGACAGTCAAGTGATCCCAGCTATTCCATTGCTTGGAATATACCCCAAGAAAATGAGAACTCAGGCTCAAATGGAAACTTGTACACTAATGCTCACAGCAGTGTTATTCACCATCGCAAGAACATGGAACCAGCCCAGATGTCCAACCACAAACGAATGGATTGAGAAGTCGTGGTATAATCACAGAACGGAATACTGTGCAGCACACAGGAACAACGATTTTGTAAATTACTACCTAATGTGGGAAGGACTGGAGAACATTATGGTGAGTGAACTAACTCAGTCCCACAAGGACAAATACTGTATAAAACCATTATTGTAGAATGAGTATGAGGATCCAAGTGGGGCAGAGGGTGGGGAGAGGATGGAAGCAGAGAGGTGAAGATGAGTAGGTGTGGGGTGGTGTTAATCACAGAACTGCACAATTCAACAGGGGCTTTTGAAGAAAACAGGAAGGATCTTTTGTGAAAAACAATGGATTCAAACTTTGCAAATACATCAGTATAAAATAAAAAAAAAAGATAGTCAAGTGACAAATCGTGTTGGTCTAAAATATGCCCATAAAGTCTATTACTCTTCTCTTCAAGAAGAAACCCAACTTCTTTTCCTTTTAAGCTTGGCCTGGACTGGGACTGGCACCTCACTCTTAAGGAGAACTAAGCAGTGGTGGTGGTGAGCCCCTTCAAGGGTTAGGTTATGGAAGGACTCTCACCTTCTCCTCGCTCTCTCTAATCTCTGAGGGAGTCAGCTGCCATTGTGAACACAGTCTAAGAGGGAGGTAACATGCTGAGAACCTGGCCTTCTGCCTACCTTAGCGAGGAACTGAGGTCTCACTGGTCAAAAGCCTCTGAAGAATGGAGACCTTCATTGTCATGGCCATTGAGTGAGCCATCTTCAAATGGAGTGTCTAGTTCCCAAAACACCACACAGCAGCAGCCTAGGTCAGTGGCTTTGCTACAAACTCACAAGAGACGTCAAAAGCCACTGAAGAATGGAGACCTTCATTGCCATGGCCATTGAGTGAGCCATCTTCAAATGGAGTGTCTAGTTCCCAAGACACCACACAGCAGCAGCCTAGGTCAGTGGCTTTGCTACAAACTCACAAGAGACCATGAGCCAGTGTTTAGAAGAGTTCATTTAAAACTTAGGGTTGTCATACAGCAACAGCAAACTTTAGACCAACAGGCAGAACTTCAAAGACTATAAATCAGAATAAATAGAAGCAAAAACAAAGAACTTATCCTCTAGCATTTCCAAATGACACAAGAGAACCCTGAATACAGCTTTGCTCCTGTATGAGGTAAGGTTATTTTCAAATTCTCTTAACAAAATGTTTTAAAGCAATTCAATTCCCTTATAAAGACATTTTCCCTGAGTTTCAGCTTAAATCTGTATGTTTCATGCCTACAAGGTCATGATGGGCAAAAATGTTCAAAAGTTAAAACTGCAGAAAACTTTCTAAGTTCTCAAAGCAAGGTGAGCAAGTGATGGCCAAAGAGGAGCCCAAGAAATACTCTGCTCTGTAAAGAAAGTGAATATTGCCCAGTGAAGTGCTAGTGAGTGAAACAATGGAGGAAATGAACAGTCAGGAATATTCATTAAAGACGATTGTCAAGACGTAAAGAAAACATCCGACAGCATTCAGGCCCCGGAATTAAGCAGCCTGCTTCTGCCACAATCAGCACAGATTACATAGTAAATGGTGATGAGGAATGTTGAAAATTGCAGTGTGATTTCCGTAATTTCCAAGGATGGTGAAAATGACTCGAGCTCCATCCTAATGGACTCACAATTATTCATCCAAGGTATTTCTTTCTGCCGAGGCATTGTGGGTCCTCATTTTCCCATTTATGCATTTTTCCTTCTGCCCACGGTTCTGTGGGTGTCTGGCACGAGCAGACAGAAGGGTTACTATAGCGACTCATGGACTCTGCAGACATTCACTCCAAGTGATACCCTTTGCTACCAACACCTCTTCTTCCACAGAGCTCCTCACAAACTGGCAATTGTAAAGGCAACGTTCCCCCCCCCTTCAAATTCAATTGCATTTTATAGCATTTAGACTTTCTTTTCCTGCCTACATTAAATTTAAAACCAAGGATATTATCTAGTTTTCATTTCAAGCCAAAATTTAGTGAGCCTTTCTGTGTTTGGCTCTGACTTTATCACCGCCTCTGAGCTATGGACTGTTGCAAGAAGCTATCGAGGCCACAAGGTTTGACCTCTCCAAACAAACGTTCTCCCTGTTGCCAATCCTGCTTCTCCGAGAGGCATCATTATGATCGCTCATGTCTATTTAAAAGGATTTTTATGCCGCCATAAAATGCCATGTCTTCTGTATTTATCTTCATTTCACTTCTTGAAATTCTAGGGCAAACAATATCCCAAAGACATTGTGGAATGGTTTGCTACCCTCCACCTCCACCCTTTCACGCTTGTCTCCTAAAAGGCAACCCTGAAGAAATAATAAATTATCTGATATGAACCTATTGAGGAATGAAGAAGGATGAAAGTCTGGTCTAGTAATTCACACAGTCTTAAAGTAAATGCAGCCTGCTCCCATCAGCCAAGGCCAGTGCTACATTCAGCTTCCACAGAACGTGGACTAGACAATCTGGAGCCCAGCTCGGGGGCGTGTGGAGGGCTGGGCTTTTGCGAGTCTCTGGCACCAACATTTCTACCAATGAATCAATACACAGCCTTGTTATGTGTGTTTCTGCAGGACCTCTATTTAATATGTAACACTGATCTGATAATATTGAACTTGGGGTCATAACACAGCTCATCTAAAGATGCTCATCTTAACACATGAATTTTCCCTGTGAGGGGCACAACCGCTTTCATGCACGTGTAAACACTGGACAGCATTCCCAGCTATCCTTGGGGACCATTAGAAAGAGCAATGTCGCCAGTAAACGCGCAAGAGTGTTAAAAGCAGGGCTCTGAATAGACCACAGAAAGCACCCTTGTTTACAGACTGAGAGCTGAAATGGAAAAGCGGAACACAGCCTCTCTCCGGGGAGATTGGGAGTCTGTGTATCAGCGGTGTGGCCTCTTCTCCCGCTCTCTGTGCTGTCTGCCCCAAGGTGCTGTAAGGACCCTTGAAGGAAGGCATCACTGCAAACACATTTAGCAAGACCTCATGAACAATTAGGATCATGCCCCTCTGATAAGCAATTAAAGTCGGAAGCCATAATATGACGATTATTGCCGCAAAAAAGACATTTCTTTTCATGTGTCAGACAGACCCTGAATAAGAAAGGAAGAATCTCTTTTCTTAGATGCCAGCCCACGGATGTCCGAGCTCAAAAGGAGAAGGAAAAGGAGACCCAGGAGCCATCAATTTGCAGAGACAAACGCGCACAACGGCGTCACCCACAAGACTCACCCCGCAGCCCAGGCCTCGGCCTCCCTCGCAGGTGACTTTGCGCACTCCGGACTCCGGCAGCAGCCCTGCCCCGCAGCCTGGGCGGGGGCACAGCACGCCCCCCAGCTGCAGCACGCACTCCTCGGCTCCATACTGCTGGTAGCGGTTGTACTGCAAGACACAAGAGGGGTTTGCAGGTTACCACACAGGGTTACACCTTGGAGAGGCCGCAAGTGTGAGGACACAAGAGGGTTCGTAAGTTAACCCACATACACACACGGGCACACCGCCCCCACCCCGACACACACCTTGGAGAGGCCGCCAGTACGAGGACACAAGAGAGTTCGTAGGCTAACCCCCATACACACACATGGGCACGCGCGCGTGCGCGCGCGCGCGCGCGCACACACACACACACACAGGCACACCTTGCAGAGGCTGCAGGTGCGAGGACACAAGAGGGAAAGAATTTTACTTTTTAAAGAGAAGAGTGAACTGGGGGCGGGGAGCGGTGGGCAGGGAGAAAAGTGCAACAAGGAATGAATAGAAATCCAAAGCCTCTGTAAATGTTCATTAACGTGAGTAATAATAATAATGATGTTGTTTTTGTTATGTGCCATCCAGTCGCTTGCAACTAATAGCGACCCTATGTACAAGCGCTCTAAACGCTCTTCTCTCCTGTGCCAACCTAGCCATCTCAAACACACTTATTCCCACTGCTCCAGTTATAGAATCGAGCCATCTCATGGAAGATCTTTCTCTCCCTCACCACCCCTCCACTCTGCCAAACATGATGTCCCTCTCCAAGGACCAGTCCCTCCTTGCAACATGCCCAAAATATGTCAGATGAAGCTTCATAATCCTTGACTCCAAAGAGCCTTCCGACTTTACCCTCTCCAGGACAAACCTGTTTGTTCTCCTAGCAGTCCATGGTATATTCAACACTCCTCCAGCACCACAGCTCAAAGGCATCAATTCTCTTTCTATCAACCCTATTCACTGTCCAATACTCTGATGCATAGCACGTAATTGCGAAGACTATCGCCCAGATCAGGAGCACCTTAGTCTCCAGTCTGACATCATTGCTCTTCAGTACTCTTGAGAGGTCCCTCACAGCCGACTTTCCCAATGCAATTCTTCTCTTGATTTCCCGGCTGCTGTTAGTTACCAAGAATGTTGATTGTGGAGCCAAGTAAACTAAGACTGTTAACTATCTCAATCTCTTCACCATCATACTGATGCTGCCAATTGGCCCAGTGGTGAGAATCTTTGTTTTCTTGATGTTGAGCTTCAGTCCATATAGAAGGCTACAGTCCGTGATCTTCTGCACAAGTGCTTCAGGTCCTCCTCAGTTTCAGCAAGCAGGGTTGTGTCATCTGCATAACGCAGGTTGTTGATGACTCTTCCACCAATCCTGATGCCACATTCCTCTTCATATAGCCCAGCGTCTCGGATGATCTGTTCTGCACACAGATTGAAAAGGTATGGAGACAAAACACATCCCTGATGGACCCCTTCCGTGATTTTGAAGCATCCAGTATCTCCCTGCTCTGTTCTGATGACTGCCTCTTGGTCCAAGTATAGGTTTCGCATTAGCACAATCAAACGTTCTGGGATTCTCATTCTTCTCAGAGTCAGCCACAGCTTGTTGTGATCCACACAGTCAAAAGCCTTTGCATAGTTAATGAAGCACAGACAGACATTCTTCTGGTATTCTTTGCTTTCTGCCAAGATCCATCTAACATTAGCTAACATTAGCTATAATATCCCTACTACCACGATCTCTTCTAAATCCAGCCTGCACATCTGTTGACATATTGTTCCAAACATTTTTGGATAATTTTCAGCAGAATCTTGCTTGCATGTGATATCAATGATATTGTTTGATAATTTCCACACTCTGTTGGATCATCTTTCTTTGTATGGGAACAAATATCGATCTTTTCCAGTCAGTGGGCCAGCTGGCTGTTCTCCAGATTTCTTGGCACAACTTAGTGAGCACATCCAGGGCAGTGTCTGTTTGTTGAAGTATGTCAATTGGTATGCCGTCAACTCCTGGAGCCGTGTTTTTTGCCCATTCCTTCAGAGCAATTTGAACTTCCTCCTCCTTCTTCTTCTCCATCATCATCATTATAGGGGTTCGCAAGTGACCACACATGGGCATACCTTGGAGAGGCTGCAGGTGCTAGTTGCACAGTGAAGGGAGCTGCAGGAATCCTGTGGCTTCCCCCACTGCAAGGCCAGGCCTGCTTCACGGCAGCCTGGTCAGTGGGCAGCTGCGGCTCGGGAGGTCTGTAACACTGGGAGGATGACACAGGGATGCTAAGTGAGCACACGCTGTTGGCAAGATGACACCGACAAGCTTGCTGACAGAGTGTGGTCACCAGTCTTCCACGTATGGACAATGTATATTTGCAAAGTGCAATAAAACAAGGCATGCCTGGATAGCAACGTCCCATGCCCTAGGCAAAAGGCCCCCAGCAGGTGATGTGAGGGGTTCTTGTTTTACTGGCCTCTGTCGACAATGAGGAAAGGTCAAGGTATGTGGTTCAAAGCAGAGGACATGGTCCAAAATCAAATGGGCAAAACAGATGAGGGTCTGCTTCTTGCTTTTTACTTTTCTAGAAACCTGTCTGCATGTGTGAATTTTGTCTGGTGGTTCTTTCACTAATGGTGTTTAAGGACTTTCATAGAAATCAGGCGCATTTGGCACTTCCTCAGAAAGCTGAACATAGAAATTCCATATGACCCAGCTATTCCATTACTTGGAATATACCCTGAGAATACGAAAACTGGGGCACAAACTGAGATTTGTACACCAATGTTCATAGAATTATTCACCATCACAAGAACATGAAAACAGCTCAAATATCCAACCACAAACAAATGAATTGAGTAATTATGGCACATTCCCACAATGGAATACTATGCAGCACACAGGAGCAATAACTTTGTAAATTATTACCTAACTTGGGAGGGACTGGAGAGCATTATGCCGAGTGAGCTAACTGAGTCTCATAAGGATAAATATAGGATAAAATCATTATTGTAGAATGAATATAAGAATCCAGGAGGGGTGGAAGAGGCTGGAAGCAGAGGGATGTGGATGTGTGGGGGAAGGGAGGATTACTCATTGGGTTGAACAATTTGATGGGTAGGGGGTGAGGGAAATTGAACGAATTTGTTCAAATTTGTATTCGAATTTACAGTTTCATTATAAACATGCTGGACACTTAATTTCAGTCACATTAAGTGCTGTGTCTCAGGGCCTCTCTGGAATCTCTAGACTCCCCTGCACCCCCTGCTATCTCTTAGCAAGGATCCTGCCATCTCCCTCAATTCAGCTTGAAGAAGAGGACTAATGTCAACCTGCAAAACCTCCTCTTTGTCACCATATTTTAAAAAGCACGATTTCTTCGGTCCCTGAGACCATTCCTTGCCTCCACCTCACTCAAGTCCCTGCAGTGAAGAGTAGAACCCACCTGTTCCTCGGCCCTGCCCCCAGCTGTCCTGTGAAATGCAGGGCGATTTTCAGTGTATTCTTGTTTGTGGAGCACATTTATTGTGACCCTACCTTCAAAATTGGGAAGGGTGTACGCCAGGGATGCATCCTATCTCCATACCTTTTCAACCTATATGCAGAACAGATTATCCGGGAGGCTGGGCTCTATGAGGAGAAATGTGGGGTCAGGATTTGGTGGACGATTTATCAACAATCTGCGTTATGCGGGTGACACAACCCTGCTTGCTGAAACTGAGGAGGACCTGAAGCGCCTGCTGCAGAGTGTCAAGGACTGCAGCCTACAATATGGATTGAGGCTCAATGTCAAGAAGACAAAGATTCTCACCACTGGACCAACCAATTGGCAGCATCAGGATGGATGGTGAAGAGATTGAGATTGTACACAGCTTTAGTTTGCTTGGCTCCATAGTCAACAGTCTTGGCACCAGCAGCCAGGAAATTAAAAGGCGCATTGCCATGGGAAAGTCTGCTGTTAGGGACCTCTCCAAAGTGCTGAAGAGCAGTGGTGTCTCTCTGGAGACTAAGGTGCGTCTGATACAGGCCATGGTCTTCGCAATCACCTGTTATACATCAGAGAGTTGTACAATGACCAAGGAGGATAGAAGGAGAATTGATGCCTTTGAGCTGTGGTGCTGGAGAAGAGTACTGAGAATACCATGGACTGCTAGGAAAACAAATAGATTTGTCCTGGAGAGGGTTAAACCGGGTGGCTCCTTGGAGGCAAGGATTCTGAGGCTCGGTCTAACTTACTTTGGACATGTAGTGAGGAGAGACCGGTCCTTAGAGAGGGACATCATGCTTGGGAGGGTGGAGGGATGGCGCAGGAGAGGAAGGCCCTCTATGAGGTGGATTGATTCAGTGACTGGGATAATTGGGATGGGAGTGTCAGAGACAGTGCGATTGGCACAGGACAGAGCGGAGTTTAGGGCTGTTGTACATAGGGTTGCTATGAGTCGCAGGCGACTCGACGGCACATAACAACAACAACAACAACCTTTCTTTGATCTTTATTGTCCTCTGTACTCAGGCCAAGTAACAAACAGATAAGTTGGGAGGTAGTAAAGGAAGTGGGCTATAAGCATTTAGTCATTGTAATAAATTACATCAGTGAATTGTGATTAATGTCATCAAATGACAAGCCGCGTGAACGTCTTGAGTTATTCCTCCTGCAAATTACCATTTACGGGAGTCTCATCTCTACACTCGTCTGTCGGGAGAGGTTCCTATGTTGACAGGGTGACAAGTTACATCTCGTGGAGCTGCCAGACTGAGCTGGAGTAGGAAGAAAAATCTGGCAATCCAATTCCAAAACCTAGACAAAGAAAACCCCACAGACTGCAGCAGTGAAATCCACAGCTGAGGATGGGGAAGGTGTGGGCACAGGAAGTGCTCTGCCCCACTGTGTATGGGGTCACTGTGACCGAGGGCAGATAACAACAACAACAACAACAACAACTGCCACAACTGCTCCTCCTCCCACTAGAATCCAGGCTCTCTAGTTGGTCCTCTGGGCCTCTGGTGCTCAGCCTTTAGGTAGCCCAGGCCACAGGGAGGTATGCTGGTAACTCCAAGGTGCTCCCTTCTGGCAGTTCAAATCCACCAGTTTCCGTTCAGGAGAAGGATGCACAATCTCCTGCAGTGTAATTTTCAGCCTCAGAAAATCTGCTGGAGATTTTGAGGGGTTCCAACTCAACAGCAATGGGTTTATTCGTTCTTGTTTGTTGTACCTTCTGGAGTAGAGCCATGAACAAAATAGATGAGGCTATACCAAGAAAAACAGAAAAAATGAAAACGTATACAACTGTAGAAGCCTTCCAGTTCAAACCCAAGACGGAGGATGCTGAGAGAAATTCAAAGGTGAAGATTACAGTTTCAAAGAGCCAGGTAAGCCACGTGACCCAGCTATCCCACTGTTTCAAGGCTGCTGGGTGCCTCTGAGTGGACTATGCTGGACAGTGCCCTGGGGACAACAGAACTGAACCTCTCCTTAAGCTGTGCCATTCTTAACATCTCTCATAGGCTGGAGCCTGTTCTAACAGTCACGGTATCAAACCATCTCAGTGAGCGGCTTCCTCTCTTTTCCTGAACTTCTGCCTTTCCAAGGATAATGTCGTTTTCCAAGGAGTGGCCCTGCCTAATACCACGCCCAAAGTTTATAAGACAAAGTTTCACCATCCTTGCCTCAAAGGAGCACCCTGGTTGCATTTTCTCCAAGATCCATCGGTTCATTCTTCTGACAGTCCATGGGATATTCAGTACTCTGCTCCAATCTCATAGTTCAAGGCATCAATTCTTCTGTCATCTTTACTCATTGTCCAGCTCTCAGATGCCAAGGAAAGCAACTGAAAATACCGTGAATTGGGTCAGGCACATCTTAGTCAATGAATGGACATTACTTCTCTTTGTTAGTTTACACTGGTCCTGCTAAACTGTTGTTTGGATTTCAGAAGATATTTTTAATTAGCATTTGGCAGAATAGCTTAGGAGACTCATTTCTGGGGTTGATCAAGGCTGTCCCCTTTCTGAGAGCACATTTCCAGGTCTGTCTATGTGGAGGAACCCATGGGTTCAGGTCACTTTCAATTAACCACCTCACTACCTGAGTTCTTATTGAATGTCCTTGGACTTCAGGTACTAAAGGTAGCTGAGAACACATCCTGTTCCCCATGAGTGGGCCTGAAGGGCAATGTTGGTGGCCTGACCTCCATGCCCTCCCTGTATATAACAGTGTGTTACCAGCATTCTTGCCGGAATATGTAAAGGATGGTGCTAACTCAGTCTTCTAAGTCTGCTTTGAGATGCTGGCTCTGTATCTCAGTAGTTGGGGGGCTGGATGAAACAAGCCAGATTCCATAGATAACGGAACCAGCAAAGGAGACAGAAAAGAGGCCTTTCCAATAGGCAGGTGGGGACTAGAGTCTGTGGATGTCCTGAAGCCCACAAAGTGCATCAGGAGGCATTATTAATAACTTGTGCCAAGTGCTGCTGGTAAGTCAATGATGGGATTTTAGGACGTAAATTTCTCTCTCATCTTGATGAGCACACTTTCAAAGAACTCAAGGAGCCAACAGTGTTGTCGGACAGGATACACAGAAGATGTGGGGGAGAGGAACTGGAGATAAAATACGTCGTCCTAGAAGTTTGGCTGAAACATGGCATAGAGGTCGGGCTGGCAGCTGGGGGCGCCATAGGGTCGTGAAGGAGTTTCTCAGATTGGAGCTCTGGCCCTGGGAGTTAATATGCAGGAAGGGATGACTCAGAAGAGAAGGACAAATTGATGTTTCAGGTGAGGAAAAGAGCTGTGTTCCTTAGTGGGTGGGAGGGAAGGAGATCTGAAAGATGCCTGGAGGGGCTGTCCTGAGACCTGAGTGAGTCAGCCATGCAGCTGGCCTCTGCCAAAGGAAGAAAAGAAGAGTGCAGACTGAGAAGGAAAGGCTGGGAACTGAAAAGAAAGGGAAGGGAGAGGGTGAGGTTTAGGGGTTCAGACAAACTGGCAGGCTGCAGTTTACGAAGGTGAGTCAGGACAGTGTTGTGATCCCCACCAAGACTTAGCTACAAGGGCTGAGTGGGTGAGCAGCTGGGCTTTTCCAGGACATTCTTCAATCATCCTCATCCTTTACTGAGTGGGGTAGGGAGCTAAGTGGTGGGCCGCTAACCAAAAGGTTGATAGTTCAAAGTCCATTAAGACTTAACAACGCTGGCAATGGAGTGAGGGTTTTATGAGCCAGAGCCTGCATGGAAGTGGGCAGCCTTTCAGTGGGTATTTATCACATCCTCCTGTTATGCTCTGTACCACTGAATATTGCTCAACCTTTCTGTGTTGGCCTAGCCAAAGTCATCTTTCCATTGTAAATAGCATATAAATCAGAAAGTCTTAGGAAAGCAGAGATTAATCCCCGGAAGAGTGACTTTTAAACACAATCCAGATGAAACTACAGCTGTGGAAACCTACTTTCTCCATTCCTATCACTAAGTTTCCACATCTTCCTAAAAGACAGCACCCATATTATAAAACTTTCTTGTTTTCTTTAGAATTTTATCACCAAAAGCTCATTCTGTGTGTTTATCTGGAAACACCTCTTTTTTTTCTTTGGTTGCCTTTTCATTCTTCTTCTTTTCTCTCAAAAGGAAAACAGGGATTTCTATTTTGAAGAAATCAGGGCATGTAACCTGTAGAATTTCTTTCAGTTTAGATTTCGCTGATTGAAATTACATGATACCTACAAGGCCCCTTGATGTCCTGCAGATTCATAGTTGATGCTACAAGTTTGGTCAGGCTTATATTTATTTTCTGTTTGGAAATACTATTTCATACATAATACTTAGTTTTTCATTCAGCAAGCTTGTCTGATTATCTCTTTATTAGAAAATACCAGAAAGGACAGAGGCCAGTAACTAGATTAACCCATTAGGGCTTCCAAGTGCTATTCTAATGTTGTTTATTAGTTGGAATAATTCTATTATTTGGTTACCAGTGGCATAATTTGGACTGGAAAACAGGGTAGTTATTTGATTTATTTTTTAAAAAGATAATAAATACATAGACTTAAACCTTTTTTTTTTGTTATTAGGTGTCATAGAGTCACGTATGACTCATAGTGACCCTGTCAACAGACCTGATCCCTGTCCTGTCCTGTGCCATTCTCATCGTCTGACAACTTGAGCCCATTGCTGCTGTCACTGTGTCAGTCCATTTGGTTGGGGGTCTTCCTGTCTTTCTCTGACCCTCATGTCAGGTATTAAATGAATCTTAATCTCTGCAGTTATTTTCCTTAACACTCAGATGGTTCCATTTCCTGGTAACGGTATTCTCAACGTGTTTACTTCTCCACCCTGAATCATGTGATCATGGTAATTTTTGATAGCCTTGTATTTGGTTCCTGAATTAGATATTTCTTCCTAATTAGATATTAGGTAATGTTTTATAGCCTTCTATTTGGTTCCTGACTAGATACCAGGAAGTCTAAGCAGTACTATTTCTTTTTTTAAAAAATATTTTTAATTTTAATTTTTTTATTTTTACTGTATTATTTTTATGTGTACTGTCAAATCAGATCTGACTGGTACAGGAGGAGATTGCCCCCTCCTTCTCCAGCAGAGCATCTGGTGGATTTGAACCTAAGCAGTACTATTTCTTAAATATTTAAAGACCAAAAACATGGGTGCTATAAATATTTAGTGTTATTGAGCTCGTCAATGCTTCTAGGTCTTAATTTCTTACTTTGAAGGCTCTGTATATCAGGACTCCAGGGTTTTCACTTAGTGTTTTCTATCTTACATTGGTATTTACATTTCCACACTGATTCTGAAGCACTTGCTTGTGGAAGGTCAGGGACTGCAGTCTTCAGTATGATTTGAGGCTCAATATCAAGAAAACAAAGATTCTCACCACTGGGCTGATTGGCAGCATCATAATGGATGGTGAGGAGATTGAGATTGTTCATAGTTTTGGTTTGCTTGGCTCCACAGTCAACACTCTTGGCATCAGAAGCCAGGAAATTAAAAGATGTATTGCTATGGGAAAGTCTGCTGTTAGGAACCTCTCCAAAGTACTGAAGAACAATGGTGTCTCTCTGGTAACTAAGGTGTGTCTGATACAGGCCATGCTTTGCTATCATTTGTTATGCATCAGAGAATTGGACAATGACTAAGGAGGATAGATGGAGAATTTATGCCTTCGAGGAAAAGAGTATTGAGGGTACCATGGACTGCTAGAAAAATAAACAGATTCATCCCGAAAAGGGTTAAACCAGGTGTCTCCTTAGAGGCAAGGATTCTGAGGCTTCGTCTAACACACTTTGGACATGTTGTAAGGAGAGATCGGTCCTTGGAGAAGGACATCATGCTTGGGAGGGTGGAGGGACAGTGCAGGAGGGGAAGGCCCTTTATGAGGTGGATTGATTCAGTGACTGGGGTAATCAGGATGGGAACGCTAGAGACAGTACGATTGGCACAAGACAGAGCAGAGTTTAGGGCTGTGAGTTGCAAGCGACTTGATGGCACATAACAACCACCACCACCACCACCAAGCACTGTTGTTGCCAAGTCTGCGGTTAGAGACCTCTCTAAAGTAGTATGGAAGTGCAACGGTGTCAGTCTGGAGACTAAGGCGTGCCTGATACATGCCATGGTCTTTGCAATCAGTTGCTAGGTATCAGAGAGTTGGACAATGACTAGGGAAGATAGAAGGAGAATTGATGCCTTTGAGCTGTGGTGCTAGAGAAGAGTACTGAATATACCATAGGCTGCTAAGAAAATAAACAGATTTGTCCTTGAGAGGGTGAAGCCAGGCTGCACCTTGGAGGCAAGGATTCTGAAGCTTCATCTGACGTACTTTGGACATGTTGCAAGTGGGGACCAGTCCTTGGAGAGGGACGTCATGCTTGGGAGGGTGGAGGGACAGCACAGGAGAGGTAGACCCTCTATGAGGTGGGTTGATTCAGTGACTAGGGTAATGGGGGTAGGTGTGTTGGAGACAGTGAGATTGGCACAGGATAGGGCAGAGTTTAGGGCTGTTGTACATAGGGTCGCCATGAGTAGCAGACAACTCAACGGCACATAACAACAACAACAACAACAGCAACACACTGATTCTAAAGTCACAGAGGATGCTAGAACTAGATGATAGTTTTCCTGCAGTACACATGTGCTCTGGTGGTAGACCGGGTAGTGAGCTGCATGGCTTACCCATAGGCTGGGCATCTCCCACTGTTCAAATCTACCAGTAGCTCCATGGGAGAAAGGTGGGCAATCTCTTCCCACTGTGATTTACAGACTGGGAAACCTGATGGAGGTTTGTAGGAGTCAGAACCAACCTGCGACAGTGAGTGATCTCACATGTCCAGTGATTGTTGGAATATAATACCAAACCCGTCCGCACAAATACAACTACTAAAACATTACAGATAATCCACATGTATGACCTAGTCTCCTAAGAGACTTTTACACTATTTATACTGTGTGTATGTTGTTGAAACAGAGGGACATTCCATATCACACTCTCTTTTCCTTAATCCTCATGCTATCTTAAGTCTACATCCACACACATTCACACACAGTCCACTATTGGTTCTTTCACTGATGTCTTTCTAGTAATTCCAGTTTATTGAAGCTCACTCTTCAGGAAAACTCTTGAGAAAATAGTCACTGAATTCTTGCATGCTGGTGACATTCTGTCTTCTTTATCCTTGAAAACCAGTTGGGTTGGACACTCAAATATGGATTCACACAATTTATCTTTTTCCTCCACAGTCTTCTGGCATTAAGTATGAGGGAAAAGTCTGGCAATATTCTGAATCTTTCCATTACAAGGATTTTACATATTTTTATAAATCCACAAAAGGCATCTTTTCTTTTTCTTTTGATCTTATGACTTTATTAGAAAATGTATTAATGTTGGCCATTCTTCAATTTCATAAATAAGCTCACAGTATACTCATTTAATATGCAGCTTCAAATCCCTTTTACTTTTTGGAAACAATTATTAAATTCTACCTTCAGTATTTGCTGTACTTAGTTGCTTTGATATTTATCCTCTGTGAGTCCTCGTATACACATATTGGGACTTTTTTTTTTAGGTTTTAAATCTGTCACATTATCTGGAATCCTTTTTGTCTTTTTTGTTTATATAATTCTCCTTCTATGTATAATTGTACACAGTTGAAGAGTCCTTAAATACTGATGGAGTCGGTACAAGTACGTTCTTTTACCCATTTGTGAACTAAAGACTCACAACAAGTGCTTTTATTCTATTCATGATAAATTTGGGGGTATTTTAGCGTATAATTCTTTTTCTCAAAGGAAGCGCACAACCCTTCCTCATGAGCCCCACCACGATCAATGATGATTTTACAAAGAGCGCTGACACCTGAAGTAAAACACAGGGCTACTGAATCTATTACTTTCAAAAATTATTTTTAAATTTTATTTGAAATTTATAGGAAAAATATTTGAACACAGAACCTTCACTATGCTAATTCTAACGGGGCATTTTATCCACTAATGGAGAAATTTAGACATGTAATTACATGTCATTAGCAAAGATCCTTAGCCGATGTCAGCATATCACGCATTAAGTCCAGAGTCCTTTCAGGCACTTGCTGGTCTCAAGGAGAAAGCGTACATTGAAAGGACTCCAGCACATAGTTAATGGAGAGCTGTGATGAAGTAGTGTCAGGCACAACCCTTACCCATCCCCTGAGCGTCAAATATATGCCATAGCGGTCACGTGATGGGTAAATGGACCCCAGCTTACAAAGCGGAACAAGCCTGCTCCTCTGACCCACAGCGTTACTTCTGGGAGTGTCTCTGCTTAGTGACAGCAGGTAGTGCTTTAAAGGCAGGGCTAGGTTGGAGGGTGTGAGTCATCTGCAGTGTAGATCTGCATAGAATGAATTCTCAGAGGAGCTCAGAGCAGCGGGCTGTCTCACAATCGGTTATGCAGTGTTTGCCTTTGGAATGTGCAGTAGGCGAGGATCTGTGTGTGTGCAGATATTAACATTTTAAGCTATCATTAAAACCAGTTTGCTAATCTCTACATATACTTTCATAAAGAGATAATCCACCAACAGCTAATTAAGACAATTTAGGGTTGACGGTATAATACTTAGAAGATATTTTGAAAGTAAATATCAGTGTTAACAAAGCAAACGGCTCACACCTAGGGGGAAAAAATAGAATATATTTCCTCCTGCATTTCATGAGACGACATTTAAAAACACAGGTAGGACGTATCTGGGTAAAACTTAACTTATTGCTATGCTTTATATTTTATTTACTCAAAGAGTATTCAGTCCTTACATATATCTTCATGAATTCTCTACAGAACAGGAAATACGAATTTTCAAATATGACATTTACTGATGTTCTGATCAGTTGTAAGACCCTAAGTAATGGTCTGTGGAAAGTCTAATCAAACACATGGTATGTTTTGATGGGATGCAGGCAGGCAGCTTGGCCCAGGGAACCACGGGGTGGATAACGGGTGGAGGTCTGGGTGGATAACAAGAGTGGATGACTGAGATGGACTGTGGCTCTCTAACGTAACCAAGGACAGATGCTCAGTGTCCACATGGGCCAATTAGCTTCCTCTCACCTGCAGGCCCTGGACAGCTTAATACAGCAGACGGGTCAGAGGTGGCGGTCAGGCTCCAGGGCACTCTGTCCATGTGTCCCCCCTCCCTGACCACCAGCCAGACCTGCTATATGGGGAGCTACATCCTGATCTAGGCCAGAATTCTTCATCCCAACGCTTATTTTGCATACTGTCATGGAAAAGTGAGCAAGAAGAAATCTACATTTTTCAGGAATGTAAGAGCCTGGAGTAGAGGGATGCGGAGTAAATGTGAAGTCTGTAAAATCTGGCAAGTGTCCCCTCAGGTGAGTCACGCCTGTCACCAATCCTGCAGCTGAGCTGCATCCTTGCAAACGTTCAGGCCTGACAGAAGGGTGGGGTGAGGTTGCTGGGGTATTTCTCCACTGTTCCATCCTGGAGCTGGGTGGCATCCTTGCAAACATTCAGGCCTCAGAGGAGGGAAGGTGATGCCATGGGGTTTCCCTACTGTCCAATCCTGGAGCTGGGTGATGTCCATCCAAACGTTCATTCCTGAGAGGTGGGTGGGGTGGTGCTGTGGGATTTCCGCACTGTCCTCTTGAGGGCGCTTAAGTACAGCTCAAAGCAGCATTACTGTCTGGGCCTCTGCCCACCCCTTGTCCGTCAGGCTGAAGTGCTGGCTTCCTGTTACCGGCTTACAGCCTCCAGGGTTAGGCTTCCTGGCTGTGATGCTGGAAGCGATGTCAGGATTATTTCAAATAACAGCAGGATCACCCGTGGTGGACAGGTTTCACCAGAGCTTTTAGACAGAGACAGATAGAACTCCTTTGCTTCTCTCTCAAGTTGTAGCTTCTATAAAATCTTAGGGACCCTGTGCAGAGAACCTCTGGCTGGGGTCCTTCAACACTTTTGAGGCAGCGAGTCTGGACAGAGCCTCCCTTCACCCAGGAATACTTGCCAAAGTGCTAACCTTCTGTCCCTAGTTAAAGGTTTCTTCAATTCCTGGAGTCACAGATGGAACCCCAGCCATCCTTTGCTGACTTCTATACAGGAGAGACCCCAGGTCCCCCATTAGTGCCCCTTCTAAAGAACACACTTTCCGCCCTAAATACCAAGCCGATTCCATTTCCTTTCTTCTAAAATAAAAAAAAAGTAGTCCTTTATAAATTAAAGCAAAATAATTTATTACAGAACATTCTTTATAGATAAAAAAAAATCTAACATTAACTGTTCAGAGAAACACTAATTTATGTTTAATTTCTCCCCGTGTTCTGCACAGGTTGTCCTGTTTTCTGTATGCATTAGAATGAAAGCAAGACAAAACCATGCTTTGTCTCAGCCATCGTTCTTTTGCAGACGGTTGGCCCTGGTTGGCTTGAGTGTGCACATGGCGGCTTGTGGTGGTGGTGGTGGGGTGACGGCTGCCATGTCATGGGTACTAGTATCTGTCCATTAATAATAGTGTTCTTTCACCCTGAACCTCTGCTGTCTACTGATGGGGTGAGCTGGTGACAGATAGGGGCAGACCTTGTTTATCATGTAGAATGATTCTTTACCACCATCCCTGAGATGAAATGCAATGAGTAAACAGCTCAAACAACACTTCAGAAACAATTAGAGCACTGTGTCTTGCATGGTGAGGGCATTTTAAATCTTTCTAAAAAAACAAGATGTTTCAAATGACATAATGCCTTAAAGTTTCCCAATCTTAGGAGCTGTAGAATCTTTCAGACAGAAAGTTAAAAGCAAAGGTCTTAGCTATCCCTTCCCCATACTGCAGCACATGATAAGGACAGGAATGGTGACAGACATCAAACACACTGTGTTCTTTGCAGGAGTTCTCACTGTTCCTACAGTGGCTTGGCAGTTCCTACAGTGGCTTGGCACTTCCTACAGTGGCTTGGTAGTTCTTGCAGTGGCTTCATGTTGAACACTTCTGGAGTTTTCTGAATGTCCTCTAATAGTACTTTCCTGATGGGTATACAGCAGAAAGAAGGCTGTAGGTGGGTATATATTGTTTGACTACAATCTCCTAAAAATGGTTTTAGCAGAATCAGCTTATAAACCCAGGAACCTCCCTGTTCAGACAAATATGATTTCTCAAGCTAACAGACCCATAGTGAGTGAGCCTGTGGTTAAAGCATTAGTCTGCTAGTCTAAAGGTTGGTGGCATGAACCTATCAGCTACTTCATGGGAGAAAGATGAGGTGGTCTGCTTCTTTGAAGGTATCACCTTGGAAACCCTGTGTGGTGGTCCTCTACTGTCTTAAAGGGTCCCTATGAATTGAAATTGACTTAATGGGCATAGGGCTTTTTGTTTGTTTGTTTTAATAAGCCCCTTTCACAAAAGAAGCTTCATATTCTCTGTCTACACCAGGCTCCTTTCTGTCTCCCTTATTTTCTTTTCATTCAGTAAAGCACAAACTCAGAATTCCTTCATTTCGTTGACTCACAGTCAAATCAATCACTAAATTTAATCTACCTCTGAATTTTCACATTTTTCTATTTCCTATGCCAACCACCTTAATTCAAGTAATTTTGATACTTCAGGAAGATTGTGTTCTTCAAGTGTAATTCAGATGGCATCAACTTCCACGTCACATAGAATAAAGTCTAAGCCCTTGACGATGGCTTTGATGGCCTTCACCTTCCCTGGCTCTCACTGGCTGTCTTCTAGCCACACAGGGTTCATTTAGTGGCTCAAATGAGGCAAGCGCACCCCTTCCTCAGTAAGTTCTCAGAACACTCTTTGACTCACTCTCGAGACCCTAGCTCATTCAACAGCTGTTGCCTCTAAACCTATAGAGTTTAGGGGCTTTTGATCCCTTATCTCAAGTACATCTCAATCACAGTTGTTTCCACCTTAGCATTGATCATGATTAGTAATGGCACTCTTTGTTTAGCTTGCTATGTATCACTCACACAGACTCTTGGCAACCCTGCATACAACAGAGCCCGACCTTGCCCATTTCTGCACGAATCTCACAGTCACAGCTGAGCTTGAATCACTGCCGCTGTCACTGTCAATCCATCTAACTGAAGGTCTTCCTTGTTTATTTTGCTGATTCTCTACAAAGCATGACGTCCTTCTCCAGGAACTGTCCCTCCAGATAACATGCCAGAATACATGAGCTCAAGTCTCACCATGCTTGTTTACATGGGATACTCCAGCCGCACTTCCTCCAAGGAGGAACTGTTTACTATTGTGTTGGTTTATGATACATTCTTTATTATTTGCCAACACCACAATTCAAAAACTCACACACCTGTTAGGCATCTCTTGGTCCTCAAAATGACATCCTTCCTTGATCTTTGTTGCTGTTGTTATGTATCAGTATTGACTCACAGTTGACTGTCCATCTGGTTTTCAGAGGAAATAAGCTGCACAGGAGTTGGCTGCTCGTCTTTCTTCCTCAGAGCAGCTGGTGGATTAGAACCTCATACCTTTGGGTTGTTAACATAAGTCCTTACCACTAAGCCACCAGAGCTCCCTTTGCTCATCAGTATACTTTAAAGTAGTCCTTTGAAACATGTTGGTCCGAGGCAATTTAGCGCTTGATTTCTTGACTGATGTTGCTGTAGTTATTGGTTGTGGAGTAAAACAAAATTAAATCTTTGACAAAGATAAAATTCTCTGTATATATTGTGACACTGATTACTGGTCTAGTTGTGAGGATTGTTTTCTTTACGTTGAGGTATAATACATACTGAAAGCTATGCTCTTTTAATTTCATCAGTAAGTGTTCCATGTCTTCTTCATTTTCAGCAAGCAAGGCTGTATTACCAATATATCACAGGTTTTTGATGAGTCTTCCTCCAAACCTAATGCCACATTCTTCTTCATAGAGCACAGCTGATGGGTTTACTCGCCTACATCCAGGCTGAATAGGGATGGTGAAAGGATCCAATCACGATGCATACATTTCCTGATTTCAAACTATGCAGTCACTCTTTGTTCTGTTCAAACCACTGCACCTTAATCTATGTACAATTCCCATATGAGTACGACTACCTACAAACATAGCCTATAAATATGTGTTGATCAAATAAAGGTTATTTCCTTAAAATTCTAGAGATTAAACCTACGGTGGAGAGTGCTAGAAAAGGTGCAGATACTTTTGACTTAAAATGCAATTTCTTTGAAACTCTTCAAATTCAAAGCCTTCAAATATCACACCTATTTTCTCAGAAGCCAGCTAAGCTCACCATCGTGGCAGCGATGCCAGATACCAGCCTGCTTTCTCAAAGGGACTCATCTCAAACTTGGCATGGCTCCAGCTGCCTAATCATGATTGATTTCGTTGCCCAGAAGTCTGGACTTGGGGAAATGATAGGTACTTTATGAATATGAATTGTAAACAGAAATCAGAGTCATAGCCAAGGAGTTAGAGGAAATGTGTTATTCTAAAGTCCAAAGAGTTTTAATTTTATTTAAGGAAGGTAACAGGTTTGTACCAGGGAGGGTGAAATAAAGTTTTTCACTGGAGGCAAGGATTCTGAGGTTCTGTCTCACATACTTTGGACATGTTGCCAGAAGGGACCAGTCACTGGAGAAAGACACCATGCTTGAAAGGGTGGAGGGGCAGCACAAGAGAGGAAGACCCTGGATGAGATGGATTAACACAGTAACTGGGATAATGTGGGTAGGTGTGTTGGAGTCAGTGAGACTGGGAGGCTGGCTTAGGACAGAGCAGGGTTCAGAGCTATTGTACTAGGGTTGCTATGAATCCCAGTTGACTTGATGGCACTTGATGGCAGTAACAACAAACAGTGGTGCATAGCATTGAAAACTTTAGTTTTAATCCAGACCTTGGAAATCATGTAGAAGGATGGGAAATCTGTGTGACTTATAGCCTCTGAAAACTTTCTGGAAGGTCAGCTACAACAGGGTTCTAAATCAAGGTCAATGAATTTTAAATTGAAGATTAGTGAAGAAAGGAAAACAATTCCATATAAAGGTATTAGGTAGCTGATGAGCATTTCTACCGCCAGTACTACTTATGCAACAATTAACCAAAAAATGAGTGGTTCTGGTTGTTGTTGTTAGGTGCCATCAAGTCAAGTGTGACTCATAGGGACCCTATGAAGAAGAGATCTGAGCCCTGTTCTATCCCATTCCATTCCTAATCTTTGACACACTCAAGCCCATTTTTGTAGTCACCATATTCATCTACCTGGTTTAGGGTCTTCTCCTTCATCATCTCTCCACCTTTCCAAGCATGATATCTCTCTCCAAGGAATAGCCTCTCTTAGCAATATGAGCAACATATGTGAGATGAATCATCTTTGCCTCCACAGAGCACTCTGGCTGCACTACTGTTGGTTCTTTTGGTAGCCCATGGGGTATTCAACACTCCAACACCACCGATCAAAGACAATTCTTCTTCTGCCATCCTTATTCATTGTCCAGCTCTCAGATGCATAGCACGTGGCTGAAAAGATCATGACCTGAATGAGGTGCAACTTAGTCCTCAAACTGACATCATTGTTCCTCAATAATTTGGAAAGGTGCCTGAATCCAGACTTTTCCATTGCAATACATTTTCTGTTCTCCTGACTGCTAGTACCAAGTGTATTGATTGTGGATCCACGTAAAAAGAAGTCACTGTGCTGGGAGAAGGGAGCAACAATGAATGAATGGAATTCCAAAATCTCTGTAGATGTTCATTGAAATGAAAAATAAACAAACTAAATTAAAAAAAAAGAAGTCACTGATAGTTTGAATCTTTTCTCCACCAATCATGATTCTGACTATGGGTCCAATGGTGGGGATTTTTGTTTTCCTCTTGTTGAGATGCAGTCTATATTGAAAGCTGTAGTGTTTGATCTTCTGTAGCAAGTACTTCAAATCCTTTTCACTTTCCGCAAGCAAGGTTGCGCCATCTGGATAATGAAGGTTGTTGATGACGCTTACTTCAGTCTTGATGCCACAATGTTCATAGAGTCCAGCTTCTCGAATAATTTGTTCAGCACACACACTGAACAGGTATGGAGAGAGGCTACAACCCTGACACACGTTTCTTCTTTCTTTTTTGTGCTTCCCCCTCTTTTTAAAATTTGTTAAATTTATTTTCGTGAAACTTTAGAGAATTTGGATTTCCATTCATTCATTGGTGCACACTTTCCTCCTGGCCCATCCCTCCCCCCAGTTTGCTTTTCTCTTTGAAAAGTAAAAAAATAAAATTAAAAAAATCTTTCATTGTTATACAGTTCCCCCATCCCCCAGTCCACTCCACTATGCAGCTTTCATTCTGGACTCTTGTCATGACAATAATACTTAATCATATATTCCTCCCAAACAGTTCTTTCCCTCATCTGTTTCAATGTAGCATACATTAATTATCCCTTCTTGGTTTCCCCCCAACTCCAATGTCAGTCTTACTTTACAACAGTGGCACTATGCAGTATTTGTCTTTTTGTGACTGAGATATTTCACTCAGCATAATGTCCTCCAGGGTCACCCATTTTGAATACTATTTCATGAGTTCCTTGTTTTTCAATGCAATATAGTATTCCATTGTGTGGATATACCACAGCTTCTCTATCCATTCGTTTGTTGATGGGTATTTGGGTTGTTTACAACTCTTTGCTATTGTGAACAAAGCTGCAGTCTGGTGCTTTTTTTTTAAAAAAAAATTTATACTGGTTTAGTTATAAAATTTATAAAGTTCGTATACATTCTTTTTCACGTGTTCCCTTGCTTTGTTCACATAACATTCTCTTGGTCTAGGTGTAGGTTTTGCGTGAGCACAATTAAGTGTTTGGAGATTCCTATTCTTTTCAATGTCAGTCATAATTTTTTATGATACGTGTAGTTGAATACCTTTGCATAGATGATAAAATATAAATAGACATTTTTTTCTGGTACTCTTTGTTTTCAGCCAGAAACCTTCAGATATCTGCAATCATATCTGGTGCCACGGCCTCTTCTAGATGCTGCTTGAATATCTGGGTAGGTCTTATCAATTCACTATCCAACTGAATGTTGTTATTGTTGTTGTTAATGATGAATGCCTTTGAGTTGAGCATGACTCATAGTGACCCTATGAACAAAAGCCCCTCTACAACTATTGACATTTATGAAGGTTCATGGAGTTTCCAGAGGCGTGTGGTTTAGGAAGTGGATGCCGCTCCTGCTTCCAAGTTCATTCATCCACGTGGATATTACACCCATTTTAGTGCCTGCTCCGGCACAAGTCAGGACACTACTGACACCCAGGTTTAATCATTCAGATACGGCCACCAGCTGCTCTGCAGGAGAAGGGTGGTGAAGTGTGCTACCTGGTGGGGAAGTTCTGTGACATCCTGTGGGGTCACCATGAGTTAAAGTGAACTCCAAGGCAGTAGCCTCTGGATTTATTGCTAGTCATTCAATCTATTGATATCGTGTAAATAGTACTGAAAACATTTTTAGCGTGCTCTTTAGCCCCTCACTTTGCAATCTTTTGGTTTCTTCAGTGTTTGAAGAGTCACCTCAGCATTCCTCTCCTTTTAATATAAATGGAAAAGTCAAGTTAGAGGATTTGTCAAAGCCATTCAGAACACATATTAATGTAAAAGCCCATTGCAGTGGGTGACAAAGTTGTCTCCAGCCTCCAGAGAGAGAGCCAAGTGTTTCCACGGCCTGGTGAAGCTGCCCAAACCCCCTGGAAGGAGTGGTGGGAGCGAGGGCCCTCCACTGGGCGGTAGTCACATTGACTGAGACGCTTGTGTGTCTTCCTCAACTAGAATGAGTCCTCTGATCGATTCCTTTGAGCTGCAGTGTTGGAGACGAGTACTGACTATCCCATGGACTGCAGAAAGGACAGGCAGAGATGTATTAGAGAAAGTGTGACCAGAGCGTTCCTTGGAGGCAAGGATGGTAAAGCTTCACCTCTCGCTTTGGGCATGGTGTCTGGAGAGGGACCTCATGCTTAGAAAAGTGGAGGGTCAGTGAAAGAGAGGAAGACCCGCAATCACATGGATGGACACAGTGACTGCAGCAATGGGCTCACGCCTGTCGGAGGTAATGAGAACGGCACAGGAGAGGACAGTGTTGTTCACAGGGTCACTATGAATCCTACTCAAATAGCACCGAACAACAACAACAACAACAACATGTCTAGAGCCTGAGAAGTCTAGAGAATGCAATGGTTTAGCATTTGGCTGCTACTCACAATGTCCTGAGTTCAAACCCACCAGCCACTCCAAGGCAGAAAAGGCTGGGAGACCCACTGAGTCCTGTAAAGACCGAGGCCCAGGAGATCCTGGGGGGCGGCTGGCCGCTGTCACACAGACAGAGCTGCCATGTGATGTGGAGGAGATTCGATGACCCACTTCAACGTCCTCAGAGAGGAGAGCTGGTGCCCGGCACGCATCTACTGAGGGGTAGGATAGAAGGGAGGGTGGATGCATGGTTTCTCAGGACGTAAAGATCAATATTGCTGGAAGGCATTCTGCTGTCATGTTGCACAACTAATCAGATTGATATTGATTTTGATCATGGCTTATCTAAGTTCCTAGAAGAATGCAAAGTGGCCTGGGGTTTATGCAAAGTTACAGAGATAATTATAAATGGTTTCTCTCTCCTAGTCACCCAACCACTCTCAAACAAATCTGGAAACTATTTGCAAATACTGGTGCTAGTTCCAAGAGAAGGTGCTCAGAGATGGCCCAGATAACAATCGATGCTTCTCACCTGAAGAAGTCTCTGATCTTCCCCTGAACAATGGCCGGGAGGTACAGTGATTTTTATAGACAGGTGTGTCAGAGGGAACCCATTTCCAATTCCTATGGCTGGCAATGGAGGGTGCTTGGATCCCTCTTGTGCTGGGACATGCACAGAATTCTGGAATGCCATAATATGGAGCAAAGGACTGACTGCATTGTGGGAATTCCACGAGGTGGAAATATTTACACCTCTCAACCTCCCCTGTTTTTACCCTTTTCTGCTTTTGATTGTTTATTAGAAATGAGTAATCTTATTTTGTCACACAGCAACCACAAAATTTCCTGACAAAACCAAATGACTTCATCTCCATTTGCACATTTTCTCATTAAGTACAAACCAAAATGACAAACAAAAACAAAACCAACAACCCGTTGCTGTTGACGTGGGCCTGACTCACAGCTGGCCCTCTGCACGCTGCCGAAGGCTCCGTCCTCACAGATTTACAGGCATGACGTTACCCAGAGGTCTCCCACTGAGCGGCCGGTGGGTTTGGTCATCCACAGAGGCTCAGCTCCGGGTTAGGAGCACAGTAACCTATGGGCCACCCCCGCCAGAGCACCCCTTTATGGTTCAAGTGTGCATTATATATGTGTGTACATCAAAAACCTTTAGGAGGAGGAGCGTGGCACCAGGATTGGCAATAGACTCAACAACCTGTGTGATACAGATGGCACAACCCTGCTTGCTGAAACTAAAGAGGAGATGAGGCGTTTACTGCAGAAGGTCAAGGACTGTAGTTAGTCTTTAATATAAATTGAAGCTCAACCTCAAGAAAACAAAGATTCTCACCACTGGACCAATTAGCAGCTTCATGAGAGAAGGAGAAGTGATTGAGATTGTTGATAAATTGAGCTTGATTGGCTCCACACTCAACACTCTTTGCACCAGCAGTCAAGAAATCAAAAGACAAATTGCATTGGGAAAGTCTAATACAGGGACCTTTCTAGAGTACTGAAGAGCAACAATGTCAGTCTGGAGATTAAGGTGCGTCGGATACAGGCCATGGTCTTTGCAATTACTTGCTATGCATCAGAGAGCTAGACAATAACTAAGGATGACAGAAGAAGGATCGATGCCTTTGAGCTGTGGCGCTGGAGAAGAGTGTTGAATATACTGTGGACTGCTAGGAGAACAAACAGGTCTGTCCTGGAGAGGGTGAAACCAGGCTGCTCCCTGGAGACAAGGCTTCTAAGGTTCTGTTTCACATACTTTGCACATGTGGCCAGGAGGGACCATTCCTCGGAGAGGGACATCACATTTAGAAGGGTGGAGAGACAGCATAGGAGAGGAAGACCCTTGATGAGGTGGATTGACTCAGTGACTGGAGAAATGGGATTAGGTCTGTCGAAGATGATGAGATTGGCCCAGGACAGGTGAGGCTTCTGAGCTAATGTATATAGATAGTGTCACTATGAGTCACCGGTGACTTGATGGCACATCACAACAACAGCAACAACACATATTAAAGATTGCAATCGGGAAGCGAACCTGTAAGTTGTTAACTGGTTGGTGTACACAGTTGAAGGATGACGTGACACAGTAACTTGATTCAACGTAGTCGGTTATGTGTTGGGTTATTAACCAAAAGTTCTGCACTCTGAGCCCGCTCCCAGCTCGCAGGAATAAAGATGAGTTGGTTTTCTCTTGTTGAGGTTTTCAGTCTTGGAAATCTGCTGCAAGGTCAAATGCCAGGGGAAGGAACTGATGGCAGTAGGTTTAATTTTATAAAGAGCGAAAGATTTCTTTCTCTCACAGTCAAAACATATGTCCATATGTGTGTGCCTGTGTCTGTGTAATCTTCTCCCACCCAAACTCACTTAAATACTTGAGCACCCTGACTCATTTACTTAGCACATCTATTTAAATATGACATATCTCACTGAGCACAACACAGCATTTAAATAATCTACTGTATACTGTAAATATGAAGTCAGTTTGTCTCTGGGGAGAAGTGCGTTCATGGTACCTACAGAGGATGTGGGGACTGAGAAGTAGATATGGCATACACCCAGTATAAGAATCAGATGAGAAAGGCATGCCCTCCACCCAGAGGCACCAAGTGGAGGTGTCCCAGGGCCCCAGGGCATCATTCACTGATGCATGTGTGTGTTTGTGGACCTGTCACATCAGAGTGCCTGTTTACTGCTGGAAATCACAGACACAGAGCCTGGCAGATAGCAGATGTAGCAATTAATAACCTGTCAGGTCTGATGGACAGAAGGGGGAGACAGTGTCCTCTCATATCCTTCCAGCATGTTTTTCTTCCTCATTTCGGAAGACAGGCTCTGCTCCCCCCAGGGGACCCCAAAGCATCTCATTAGCGTCTCTCCTTCCTGACACCCTGATGGCACGGGGCGAGGGTGACTCACCTGCTCTTCTCCCAGAATCCTGAAGTGATGCAGCTCTTTGATCAGGGAGTCGGGACAGCCAGCTGCGGGAGAGAAGAAGTCATCACGAAAACGTCACCATGCTGTGAGGACCCGCTCTCAATGCTGGTGACCAGCGTGGGTGACAGATATGTGCCTGAAAAGCAGACTGACTCATCCGCTAGAACAGAGGACAAACCCTGGGAGCTGTGCCTCTGCCTGGCTCCTGATGGGCCTGAAGGAAGGTTCTGGGTGACACCAGCCCGGTGGTTTCTCCTGTGCTGATTATGTCAGGCCTTTGTGGCAGCACACCTCACTTCTGGCCCTTGGACACGCTCCCGGCGTGCAGCTCTGTGCTTGTTCATTTCCACTGGGCTGGCCCCTCCCTAAGGCGACCTGCTCAGGAGGGAATGAGCCGCTGCCCTTCGCATGACTGGCTGAAGAGCAGACCAGTGGGACGAGAGCAGATCACAGGGTTCTCACTGACTGAGCCATCAACAACTCAGCAGGTCTTTCTTCCTAATCTCTATTACTCTGGAAGTTCTGCTGAAACCTGCCCTGTATCACAGTGACAGAAGGCCTCTGCGGATGCGTGGCTGGTGGCTTACACAAGGCACGCTGGTGGGCATGGGACCCAGACCTCCCACACGGAAGGCAGAGGTCCACCACTGCCCACCACTGCTCCCTTCCTCAACCCTAAACAGAGCCAGGATTTCAGGACTGGAGGGACTGAACGGTCTCCAGAAGTCTCCAGATCGTGGATTATGTACTTTTACCCTCAAGACCGAGGTTACGAATGGTCATCTGGATGTCTCATGTCCACAGCATGCTGTTTGAGGTTAGTCATTTCTAGATCCTTCCAAGGGGGTTGACTAGCACCCAGCCATGAAGATCCAGCACTTGAGGCTGCACAGGGTGGCATCAGAGAAGGGCGGGGGAAGGGTTCTGGCCTGACTTTCTAGCTCCATTCAACGCCGCTTCCCACCCGCCCTTCTGACTTTTGTTCTTCTCTTAAAAATAATAGATCAAATTCATTAGGGCCAGTGGGACTTGCTTCTCAAGAAAATTATTCCATAGTAAAAAAAAAAAGTTGCAGTCAGTAATAAAATAGAAAAGTTCATTTCTTTGATATAAGAAGTCTAGGTAACAGAATCTGCTGGAGTTTTATTATTACAGAAATCATAACTATTGCAAAGTGCACCAGAAAAATGATGACTAATTTCCCCTATTACTCAACACCATGATGGAAGGAGAGTTGAAATGCTCTGAGGGCATTTGTCTGGGTGAGATGATGTGGCCGCTATCTTTCCATGGTTGTCGTTTGCAAGAGATGTTGTTGTTGAGTGCCGTCGAGTTGTAGGAGACTCATAGCGACCCTATGAACTAAAGTCCTCAACGCTTGTGTGACTTTCCTCTTTTCTCCAGGTTCATCGGGTTTCCAGAGGCAAGCTATTTATGGAAGTGGATGCCACTCCTGCTTCCAAGCTTGTTTTAATCGGGGAGCTCCACCAAACACTGTCCACTATGGGTAACCATTATCGCATCTGACACATCAGTGTCACAGTGTTCGGCGTTACAGCAACCACAAGTTACCTCTGTACAGCAAGTGGACAGACCAGGGCTATACGACCTAGAAGAATGTTTGACCAAAAACAATTAAAAACCGGCCTGAGGGCCGCGGAATAGAGTCACCCACGTTTGGCTTGGTAGCATCACTTTCTGTCCACTAGGCCAACTGATCTCTCTCTCTGTTGTTGTAGTGCAAGAGATATTAGATTTATATATTGTTCTAAAAGTGACCGTTACAAGCAGTAAATGTTTACAGCAGGTAGATTTTGAATCAATATAAAGGCGTTCCAAGCATAAGTATGTGAAGCATTGCCTTCTGAGCTAGTAACTGGGTTTCACAGTGACGCATGATGGCTACTTATGCTGGATATTTGAGAGAGGATTTGACTGGATGAGTCCGGCTCTGAAATTCTATGGTCACGGCAAATGCTGGAACCTATTTTTAGTTTCTCATCTTAGGAAGCATTTCATACTCTGAGAATGTGCTTAAAAATTGTTCACTAACGAATGGAAAAGATGAAGAAAAACGCAAAGAAGGTGACGCCACCCTCGAGAAGAGGAGGTTCTGATAGGAAACAAAATGTATTATTAAATGTCAAAGGAACACGTAAGGCCACAGAGCAGGAGAGAGCTTCATCCTTGACATCTGAGGAGGGAGCTGAGTGCTTCTCAGACTAGACTCTGAGGACAAAGAACTGCAGACTGTGGCTTCTTTTACGGGGGGCTGGGGTGGGGGGGAATTCTTTAAATGTAGGGCTGCCATTCTGAAGAGACGTTTCTGTTAGCACAAGTATATTATACTGGGTCATTCGGCCACAATTTAACCTAATAATTGTGATGCACATTGATCTTCCAGTTAGCTATTGTGTTTTCGATTTCTTAGAAACTAAGCAGGGAGCTCTGGTGGCCTAGTGGTAAAGAGCTGCGCTACCAACCCAAAGATTGGGTGGTTCAAATCTACCAGCTGCAACAGGCTATCTCTTCCCGTGTGATTTGCTGCCTTTGAAGACCCACAGTTCAGACTCACATAGAAGAAACCAGAGCATGGTGGGCCGAGGCTGTGGGGAATGTGCAGCAAACCCAAAGGTGGGTCCTCCCTGGGGTTTTGGCTCCAGCTCCGCTAAAGAGGTGACAGCCTGTGAAACACCACTGCTGAGCCAGTCCTTGACTGGTTCCAAGCACAATAACACAGAGGGTTTTCTGTTGGTTTGTATTTTTAAAGCAGTATACTGGTTTTCTAAAAGGCAATGAACAAGCCTCCAGGCAGACCCCATACACATGACACATTCCCACGAGGAGGGCTGAAGGGGAATAGGACATGCATGGGGCGGCTTAGGGGAGGACTGGGCCAGGACACAGCTGTGGGCACATGGGCTCAGAGAACTGGGCTTGACCTGGTCCATGGTGACCCAACATGATAGAAGGCAATGTTGCCTGGTCAGGTGACCCACACATGGTGGTGGACAATGTTGCCCAGTCAGGTGACACAACATGATAGAAGGCAATGTTACCTGGTCAAGTGACCCACACATGACAGAGGACAACGTTGCCTGGTCCAGGGTGGCCCACATACAGTACGGGGCACTGTCTCAAGGTTCAGGACCGACTTCTCAGAAGGAGACCTGCGGGGCTTTCTTGTCAATGTGTCATAGTCTATACGCTCTACTAAAAGCTGTTCATCACTGCAACAATGCACTAAACTCTGCTGAGAGGTGCGTGGTGGCTATGAATGAAGAGGACTGGCTGGGAATTGAACCCAGGGCTCCCACTGGACCTCCACTACTCTCAAGCAGTGATGCAGTTCCTGCAAAATAACATCACATACATACTAACGTCCGACAGCTGATCAGATTCCTCTTCTTTTTGGACTCTCCTTTCGAGCTAGATTGACACGGTGACCAGCTGGACTGATCACCGACGGGCTTGGGCGTGTCAGACATGTCAGGGTGATATAGGACAGGGGAGGTTCTGATCTGTAGTCCACAGGCTCACTATTCCCTAGTGGTAAGGAGTTGTTCTAGCAACCCGAAGGAACAGAGTTCGAATCCACCAGATGCTCCACAGGAGAAAGATTGGCTGTCTCCTTCCTATGTGATTTGCTGCTTCTGAAAACCCGCTGGAGGGTCAGTTATGAGTTTGTTCCACCTAGATGACACATAACAATAACAACAGTAGTTTTATACTTCTGCTCATATTTCATTTATAAATTTCCGTTTAGTATTTCTGGCTGTTAGGAAAAAAAACCACCTGTGATACATAAAGTCTAGATTTGTATGTGTATGTATATTTAAGACAAAACCCTCGATTTTATTCAAACTTAGAGAATTTGAGAGGATTCTTTTCTTTCTCCTTAATTATTCTTTTATAACCAAATTTGAGAAGAACTAATTTGGCTTATTTGAATTCGAGGCAGAGTATGAAACAGAATCTAAAATTAGCTTATCTTCACAATTTATATTCTTGGATTGTCCTAAGATACGGCGGAAAGGATTGATGTCAGTGATAGCTCAGATATAAACATCTCTAACAGAAGACTAGATAATTACCCCAACACCTGGTAGGTGCAGTGCGTATGATAAACAAGGATAGATATAGCACACGGGCTGTCGACGACAGGAGCGGGAACGGGGTCAAGGCATTGAAAAGAAAGAAGAGTGGAGATGGGTCTGTAACTATGCTCATCACGTGAACAGGGATGTGAGCAATGGAAAGAAACAAACTCACAGTGAAGATGGGATTTAAAAATAACGGAACTGGAACTCTAAGACCTGCATATGGAAAGACCTTCGCATCAGTGCAGAGAGAGGTTTACTTGTTGATGGAAATGCAAGTTACAGCATGTAGTGCAGTGAATACTACAAGACCAGAGTACTCTAGAGTACTCTAGTAACACAGTACTGTAAGAAAAAGGGAGAAGAGACTCCTGGCGAAGACAGATGCTGTGAAATAGGATCTTAACCGTGTGGATGTACTTGTGTGTGTCCTCAATCATTCACAGAGTGTAAACAGTTCATAGACACATCTATCATAACTTTGTGCAGTATCATTGCCAACGTGAGCCCATGCCTCTTCTCAAAGTCACAGTGAAAGCTCTGTTAGAATGTGTTCATGAGGGGCTTTGCTGTCCCCCAGTGGTTTTCTCCTCTCACAAGAGCACTATCAAGGTCCTTGGTGGCTGGCAAGGTCCCCACCACCTGCCCACATGTGAGTAACCTTTCCCTGCCTCTTGACCTTGCAGGGAGTCTTGAACACAGCAAGCAGATTCCCACCTCTAGGTCTTTCAGTGGCTGATCCTGGGAAAACATTTGGCCCTGTATCCACGTGGAGGGCTCTCGCATTTCCTTCAAGTCTTTGCTCAGATGTCACCTTACTGGTGAGGCCTCTGGACCATCCTATGAGATTGAGATGCTGAGTGTAGTTCCTGGAAGGAGTGTGGCCATGGTATGCTTTCTCAGTGAGGCACACAGTGTCTTTTAAATGTGTTGTTGCAAAACACACACTGTTATTTCTCCCCTAGAAGAGCATACCTTCTCTTTGTATTTCTTTAAGTCATCAAGACCAGGTAGTTATGTAATTGCAATTTTTTGTAAAAGTGAAGTGCCATAAAATGAACTCTCAACAGTTTGGGGAGAGAGTATCTGGGAAGATCCTGCACCCACATTTGATCTCAGAGTCGGCTTCCATAGAACACACTCTCCAGTAACTAGCAAGTATACACTGCTCAGCTTTACACTCCTCAATCACGGACGTGCCTATCTCCACCTCGATCCTTCCAGGATGAAACAGGGAAGAGCTTCTCAGAACAACTCCTGCTTCTCCATCCAAATCCAGCCCCTTGTGGCTCTTGTAGACCTCACTCTTCATTCCTTCTCCTGCTCTCTTTAACCTCGAATGCTCTGCCGCTTGTTCACGTCAACCTAGAAACATATGCATAAGTTCCTCTTTAAAAAAGCTCCACGAAGATTTCTCCTTGAGAATATAGATACCATCTTAACTCTTTCTTTGTCCTCTCAGGACACCGTCTCTAAAGAATATCTTAAAGCCATTGCTACCATCTGAAAACAGTAATTGGAGGCCTAACTCACTGAAGAAAAACAATGACATTGAGAGGGTCACACCTCTGGAAAGAGGTATTGACTTGAGGACCTGGACTGATGTTCTGTCTTCATTAACTGCATATTCAGTCCTGGATAAATCAGTTTTTTTATCAAAAGATATGAGCAAAGTCTACTTCAAGCACCTATTATGAATGCATATAAAATCCAGATGCTTTGCAACCACAAATGACTGAAAAAATAAAACCAAAATATTCCCCCAAATGAATAAGTAAACTTATTCCCTAATGATACTAATGTCATCCTCACAGCTCATGAAGGCATGAGAGTGACATTGGAAGTACTGGAAGAACAATTTTAAAGAACTGTGATTAAGATGCTAATATGGTTAATGGAGAAAGTGTGGACAAAGAGCAAGAACAGATGCGTAATATAAGCAGAGAATGGGAACCTTATGACAAGAACAAAAGGAAAAGCTAGAGATACAAAATAAAACAACAAAGAAGAATGACATTAATGAGCTTACCACTATCAGAAAGGACTATTACAAAGCAGTAAGTTCCTTTGAAACCTTTTCTAAATAGAAATGTCACACACTGAAGAAATGACTAATGTTAATCTAGATGGGGAATATTTTTTTAACATTCCTATATCCCCAAAAATAAACTACCAAACCATATCAAATTACAAACGAAACTTAAAACCACACTAACACAATGCATTCACTGAGAGTTTGGAGTTTACGATTAAAGGCAAGTAAGGGTCCATCCATAATCAACACTCTTGGCACCAGCAGCCAGGAAATTAAAAGACGTATTGCGTTGGGAAAGTCTGTTGTTAGGGACCTCTCTAAAGTACTGAAGAGCAATGGTGTGTCTCTGGAGACTAAGGTGCGTCTGGTACAGGCCATGATCTTTGCAATCACTTGTTATGTGTCAGAGAGCTGGACAATGGCCAGGGAGGATAGAAGGAGAATCGATGCCTTTGAGCTTTGGTGTTGGAGAAGAGTGCTGAGGGTACCATGGACTGCTAAAAAAAGAAACAGATTCACCCTGGAGAGGGTTAAACCAGGCTGCTCCTTGGAGGCAAGGATTTTGAAGCTTCATCTGACATACTTTGGTCATGTTGTAAGGAGAGACTGGTCCTTAGAGAGGGACATCATGCTTGGGAGGGTGGAGGGCAGGCACAGGAGGGGAAGGCCCTCTATGAGGTGGATTGATTCGGTGACCGGGGTAATCGGGATGAGTGTGTCAGAGACAATGAGATTGGCACAGGACAGAGCAGAGTTTAGGGCTGTTGTACATAGGGTTGCTATAAGTCTCAAGCGACTCGACGGCACACAACAACAACAACAACAAGTATCCATCCACAGGTCTGTAAAGCTTAGGGGACACATATGCAGGATAAATACTGCTCCTTCACCCCCTTAAATACCGTATTTGAATTGTGTAAACAAAAGAAAAGAGAAAAACCTTGAAAGACACTCAAGGGTCTGGGTGTGGGAGGACATTGTCTCTATAGAGAAATAAGGTAAGAACTATAGAAAATTCTTTCCACAAACCATGCAGGCAAGAAGAAAGGGAATGGAATTCTTAAAGTATTGAAAGAAAGATTACCAGAAATCTAGAACTCTGTATCTAGAAATTATCCCTTAAAAGAGGAGAAAGAAAGACTCTTAGACAAATGAAAGGTGAGAAGCCATTGCCAGCAGATATGTCCCATAAGAAATATCTAAGGACGTTCTACAGACTCAGAAATTTGGAAGAGCAAATGGAAGGAGGTTCTTGGTGGTGGTTGTTCTGTGCCATCGACTCGCCTGTGACTCATAGCGACCCTGTGCACAGCAGCTCTGAAGTCTCATCTACCCTGAGCCAGTCTCACTGACTCCGACATGCCTACCCCCATTCCCTCAGTTACCGTGTCAGCCTGTCTCAGCTGGGGTCTTCCTCTCCTGCGCTGTCCCTCCACCATGCTGTTCCAAGTATGATGTATTATAAACCCAAAGGCAACTACTAAAAAATGAATGGCCTAAATACACCAATTGAAAGACATTGTAGAGTGGTTAAAAGAAACCAAAAAAGTTAGACGTTGAGTCATTTCCACTATCAGAAGAAATCCAATAATTAGCAGCAGATTTACCAAGTGAAAACGCCAAGTCTCTTCTCCGGCAGGTTTCAGAGTTGATGCTGTGGGATGTGATCACCTGTCTAGTGCTGTCCAGATGAGAAGGTCAAAACCACTATGTGTCCTGAAAAGGGCAAATGGGAAGCTCTGACCCACCTGGTAAACAAATCAAATAAGGAAATATGGACTGTTCCTATAAGACTAATGTGCACTATATCTTCTCTCTTATGGTATTGAGTCAGAGCCCACTCACAGCTGATCTTCCAGCAGGCTTCCAAGGTTGTAAACCACATGAGAGGAGAATGTTCATGAGCTTCCAAGGAGCAGCTGGTGGATTAGAACAACCAGAGAGCCCAAGACTTTGGGTTAGAAGCATGGAGTACCTACTAACCACGCCATCAGATCTCACTTGTATTATACTGTTGTTGTTAAGAGCTGTCAAGTCCTAGGTGACTCACAGCAACCCAATGAACAAAAGACCTGAACATTTGCATAACCTTCGTCCTCTCTCCTGGTTCTTAGGGTTTCCAGAGGCAAGTTATTGTGGAAGTGGATGCCACTCCTGGTTCCAAGCTTGTATTACAGTAGGCATCTCAATTTGTTATTTGCAATCCCTTTATGAAGAAATGGACTAATTCTCAATATTGCACCCAGCTTTATTCTAGGTGCTTGGAGTGATGCTGTTGCCATGGCACCCATTCTGATTGATTGAACCCCTTCTATTTTGTTGGCCTTTTACTTCTCCAAACATGAGGCGCCTTCATATGCTTAGGAAGATGTAGGGTATGTACACATTTAAGGCTGTAAATTGGCTGGTTCTTTCATTTTCTCTTTTACTAACTACAATAATCGCAAGCTAATTAATGAGCCCTTCGATATCACACAGCTTTATGATTCATTTTCACCTTGGCAATAGCTGAAAGGTGTTTTTTGCTGCATCACATTGGTGATTTCTAATTGCGTCTCTGACGTAGTTACGCTCACAAAGAGAATCAATCAGGGCGATAACGAATAAAGAATGAAGTCCCAGATTCCCAAACACATCCACTTATCCAAACACAAAAGAAGAAAACAAACTCCTCCCAAAAGGGACAGCTAGCAATTGCTGGCTATACCTTCTGCTTCGCCTTCTGAGTCAGCAAAAACACAGAGTAAGGGCATCACTGGGGTATGCAATCAGCAGATGGAGGACGGTGGAAAACAGGCTGCGATCGGAACGCAAACTCTCCACAAAGACGTCACCGAGGAGCACCGACGGCTCCAAGTGCGGTCTAAGCAGAGGGAAGGGGACGCTTCTGTGGGAGGAGAGGGGCCGGCAGCCTCCGCTTCTGCTTTGTACCTGGTCTCCAAGTGTTCAAGAACTTGGGTTTCACCACCCAGGTATCACATCACGAATCCAGCAGCAGGTTTCAGTAACTGACAGGCCCTTGTCATCCCTCGTCTTGATCAGAGACTCCACGTACAGAATGGTTAACATGGTCAGCTGAGTATGTCCAGCGGCCCTTCTGAAGAGCTGAAAGTCAAGTCTTGTTGAGTAGATTCTGACTGGCAGCCACCCTATTGAGAGCAGAGCAGAACTGTCCTGTAGGCTTGCCGGGGTCACACATCTATAGAGATATAGACTGTCTTATCTTTCTTTTGAGGAGGGGCTGGTGGGTTTTGAACCAGGAACCTTCTGGCTAGCAGTGGGATGCTTTAACTGTTGTCCACATGGCTCCTGAGAAGACAAGCCTGGAAATCTGGAGATGTATGGATCAGACACCGAAAATCTTAGGGAGGCCGTTGCATTCTGGCACAAATGAGGTTGTCGTATGCCACGTTCAACATGACAGCATTTAATCCTTATGCACCACAAAGTTCTCTTCATACTTCAAAGGAGGCTTAACAAAAGCAGGAGCTGGTTTGGGTTTTGCAGATGGAAATGCCCCATGTTCAAAGTTTCTTGTGCAATAGTATTCTAACCATCAGAGTATTAAGATTAAATGCACTAACATGAGCAAATTTCTCATCTGTGTGCAAGAAAATAGAGTATTGTAGAGACTTAAACATTTATGTAAAGCAAATCTACAAAACCAGAATGAAATACAGAGGTTAAAGCATTAATCATGCAGTGAGCCCAAAAGGCTGAATATCCAAGGCTACGATCTCTGGATTCTCTTTATGCACCCTCATAACATTATTTTAAAATACAGCAACAACAAAATAGGCTTTCAGCGTTTCATTAGGGGGAAAGAATAAGGGAGAGAGAGGGAGAAGAAATGGCCTCTGCTGGCAAAGATGGCAGTGTGAGCAGAGGAGAAAGCGCCCCAATTTCTGTTTATCCTGTTTTCTCAGGGAAAAGGCAATGGTCTTCCATCTAGAAAAGACAGAACAAAT
>NW_006399774.1:15383119-15385145 GCF_000299155.1 Elephantulus edwardii
TTTTTAAAAAAAATAGAGTAAGAAAATTTCTATATTAAAAAAACCACAAAGAAGTGAACCTTTTCCCCTCCAGGATACGTTTGAAACATTGTCTTTGATTTGAATTTGTATCTACGATTTGTGTCTGATTCCTTCGTATGGATATGAACCACAAAGACGATTTTATATTCTAATTGGACTCCCCTTAGGAAAATGCATCACCAAATTGCATACCAATTCCATAAAGCTGCTGATAGGTATTTTAAAACCCCCAAAACAAAACTTGGGGAAGAGGCCGACTAAATCACTACTTTTCCATCTAGCTTTTTGCTCAATTTCTTCCCCACCCACACTGTGAAGTCAGAGAAAAGCATTTGGAAAACAAATACCATAGAGAGGCATTAGAAACCACAGGAGGCTCCCATTGTGCATTTTTCTTTTAATTGTTTTTAAGTCATTATGCAGGGCCATTGTGGGTACCGTCCTTGGGGTTCAATGGAAGACGCAGGGACCTTGGTTTGGGATGGACTGACGCAGTCTATAATGAGCAATTGGCTGGAGCCACATGACACAGATAATCTGCAATCTGCAGACGGCTGCTATTTGCTGGGAAATGCTTCGAGGATTAATTTCTCTCTGAGCTCTAGCTTAGAATCCCTAATGTAGGCTGGACAATTATAACTACCTTCTATTTTCCCCTCAAGTCCAACTTTGAAATGGAAACTGAGCTAACCATGAAATGGCATAAAAAAAATAAATGATGATTTCTTATGATCAAAGACAAGGAAGCAAAACCCCAAACAATGATGTTTAACCACAAGGCACGCAGTAGTGGACACCTCCTCAGGCCGTCTCAGGGCATAGGAAGCAGTGGGACTGCTTGTACCCCTCTCCTACTGGGGCCTGCACACATGGAGCTGGTTCAGCCATTTCTGAATCCAAGAGCCAGGCATTACTCTTAACCCTCATGCCCAGACAAGCGGATTATAATTTCCCTGTGAGTCTGCAGCGTAGAGGACTGTGCCTGGTGTATCCAAGGCTGCAATCTTTGCAGAAGCTGACTGCTACACCCGTCTCCACACAATAGCTGGTGCAGAGTCTTAGCTGCAGCAAACAGTGAGGAGGAAGCTGAATGACCTTCACAGTCGGACATGGAAACTCAGATGGTTAATTTCCCACTGCCCTCTGTCATTTCCCCAAGTTGTAGCCAGGGCACGTGCCAGATCTGCCGCACCCTAGATAGGTCTTTGGGATGGTGGGTTTGAACTGCTGACTTTAAATCTAGAAGTGGGACACTGAACCACCATACCCCCGGGGCACTTCGCTGTCTTTATTGTTGTTGTATGACGATGAGTTGTAACCAACCCATAGCCGAACCTCCGGTTGGTTTTCAGAAGCCGTCAATTCCACGGGATGAGACGGCCCTTGCTTCTCTGGTGGAGCTGCTGGTGGATCCAAACTGTGTGCCTTTGGGGTTGCAGCACAACCTCTTACCACTAGGTCAACAAAGCTTCCTGTTGTTTACATTATCCATGCAAAATTCTCTCTGACATCTTGACTGAGCTATGGTATTCAGAGCCAGGAATCAGACTTGACATAATCAAACTCAAAGCATTACTACTTTGATAAATAAAACCAAGCTTATCATGACAATTTCTCTCTGCTAAAACGTTTTGATTTATGTCTATAAAATATTACATATGCATCCCTCTTCCACAGTCAACTCTTGAAGGGTCCCATGGTTTACTAAACCAGTGAAATAGAATTTAAATGATAATTTAAATTCAATAATTCTATTTGGTACATAGTTACATGATTTCAGCATACAAGAAGGTAGAATATATTTGACCCAGCAATTCCACTACTTGGAATGTACTCCAAAGAAACCATAACCACCACCCAAGCAGATATATGCACACCCATGTTTATCTTAGCTTTGTTCACAATAGCAAAGAGGTGGAAATAACCTAATTGCCCATCAACAAACAAATGGATAGAGAAGCTGTGGTATATTCACACAGTGGAACACTATGCTGCATTGAAAAAC
>NW_006399774.1:15386910-15388195 GCF_000299155.1 Elephantulus edwardii
TCGACGGCACATAACAACAACAACAATGAAAGAAAAAACCCTCTCATTGTAGTTTGCATTCTCAAGGGGGAGATAATAAAAACAAATGGATGATTAAGTTGTTAAAATGACATTTTTAGAAGGTGATGAAACTTTGGCAAATACAGGATTGTTGCTGTCAGGTGTCATTGAGTAGAGTACGACATAGAGAGCTCCCACAATCGGCCAAACTGGACCGTGTCCTGTCCTGTGCCGTCCTCATCATCTCTGACACACTAAAGCCCACTGCTGAAGTCACCATATCAATCCATCTCATTGGGGGTCTTCCTCTGCTTTGCTGAACCTCCATCTTTCCAGGTATGATGCCTTGTCTAGCTTCATGTCCAAAGTATGGAAGACGCAGCTTCACCATCTCTCCTCCATGAAGCACTCTGGCCGCCCTTTCCCCAAGGTGCATCAGTCTGTTCTCTCGGCAGTCCATGGGATATTCAGTACTCTTCTTCGACACCACAGCTCAAAGGCAGCAATTCTTCTCCTGGTATCCTTCCTCATAGTCCAGCTCTCTAGATTGGTGAAAACAGGGGTAATGGGACAAGAGCGAAGTAGCATAACTTTAAAACAAATTTTATTAATTTTAATGAAAGTTTGCAGAGACTTTGGGTTTCCATTCATTCACTGTTGCACTTTTCTCCCTGCTCAACCCTCCCCTCCAGTTCGTTCTTATCTTTGAAAAGTAAAAGAAAAATCCTTTCATTGTTATACAATCCCTCCCCCACAAGTCCACTCGACTATGCAGCCTTCGTTCTGGACTCCTGTCATGACAGTAACGCATAATTATACATCCCTTTTAAACAGTTCTCTCCCTCATCTGTTTCAATGAAGTATACATAATTTACCCCCTCTTTCTAACCCTAACCCTGATTTCTAACCTCTTCCCCCTAACCCTGATGTCAGTCCCATTTTACAACAGTGGCACTATGCAGTATTTGTCCTTTTGTGACTGAGATATATCACTCAGCATAATGCCCTCCAGTGTAACCCATTTTGTATAATAGTTCATGAGTTCCTTGGTTTTCAAAGCAGCGTAGTATTGCTTTGTGTGAATATACCACATAACTTTTAAGAAGATATTCAGACTAATTCTCAGGGAACTGGTATTGGAACAAAGACTTTTAGAAAGTGAGTCAACACTAACTGTTGCTGATGCTAAACTGTTGAAGAGGTGACCTAATCCCTATGCACATCCAAAAACTTCTCCAGTAGAGTAAAAAGGGAAGCCACTGACTGGGAAAAAGTATTCGGTAAT
>NW_006399774.1:15389960-15392186 GCF_000299155.1 Elephantulus edwardii
ATTACAGCAGACCAATAGAAGAATCATTGCCTTTGACTTTTAGTGTTAAAAAAAGAGAACTGCTTTCTTCGGCTATCATAATGCTGCCTATTGGACCAGCAGTGAAGAATTTTGATTTTTTGATGTTGAGGTGGAATCCATACTGTAAGTTGTAGTCCCTGACCCTTTGCAGCCAGCGCTTCAGGTCCCACTAACATCCTGCAAGCAAGGTTGCACCATCTACATAATGCAGGCTGCGGCTGAGCCCTCCTCCAATCATGATGCCACATTCTTTTTCATAAGTTTAGCTTTTCCAAGGATTTGCTCAGTGTACAGATTGAAAAGGTCTGGAGAGAGGACACAGCCCTGATGCACAACTTCCCTGATTTTAAACCATGAAATGTTCCCTTTCTCTGATCAGACAACAGCTTCTTGGTCTAGGTTTAGACTCTGTGGAAGCATAATTAGAAGTTCTGGAATTTCTATTCTTCTCCATATTAGCCGGAGTTTGTCATGACCTACACAAACGTCTTTGCATTGCCAGTAAAAAAAAGGCATGTATTTTCGCTGGTATTATCTGCTTTCAGCCAACATCCACCTGACATCAGCAATGGGATCTCTGGTGCTACAGCCGGTCTAAATCCAGCTTGAACGTCTGGCAGTCCTCTGTCCATGCCCTGTTCTAGCCAGTTTTGGATGATCATCAACATTATTTTTTGCTTACATGGGGTGTTAATGATATTGTTCAATAATTTCCACATTCTGTTGGATCACCTTTCTTGGGAATGAGAACAAATATGGATGTCTTGCATTCAGTTGACAAGGTATCTTTTAAATTTCCTAGCACAGACGGGTGGACACATGCAGGGCTTCATTTCTTATTTGGAACATGTCAACTGATATCCCATAGATTCCTGGGACCTTGTTTTTTTGCCAATAACTTCAATGCAGCTTGAACTTCCTCCTTTACCATCCTTGACCATATGGTTATTGCTGTATGGACAACAGCTTTAAACCCTGCTCTATTCTTTGTCAATCTCACTGTCTCTAACACATCTACCCTCATTGCCCCAGTCACTGAATCAATCGATCTCATTGAGTGTCTTCCTCTCCTGCACTGTCCCCTCCACCCTCCCAAGCATGTTGTCCCTCTCCAAGAACCTGTCCCTCCTTACAACATGTCCAAAGTATGTCAGACGAAGCTTCAGAATCCTTGCCTCCAGGGAGCAGCCTGGTTTCACCCTCTCCCGAACGAACCTGTTTGTTCTCTTAACAGACCATGGTACTTCCAGAAATATCTCAGTTCTTTTTTATGCTGTCCTTCATCTTCTTTGATCATTCAAGATTTTATCCACAGCATCTCTCAGGATTGCAACTTGAGACAACCGAATTCTCAGCTCTTTCAGTTTGAGAAATACTGAACGATGTCTTCTTTTTTTTAATTCTCCATCTCCAGCCCTTTGCACATGCCATTAGAATACTCGACACTGACTGACTGAGCTGCCCTTTGCAGTCTTCTGCTCATCTCTTTACTTCAGCCTCTCTTCCCTTTGTTTCGGTTTCTTGACGCTGCTGTAGAGCACTTTTCAGAGAGCGTCCGCAGAATAAAGAAAGAAGCTAATGATGACACAGTGGCTACCGCAATGGGCTCAGACACGGCGAGACTTGTCAGGCAAGCAAAGGACTGGGCAGAGCTTCACCCTACTTTAAGTAGAGTGATAGTGAGTCAGAACTTAGCAGTCACAAAAACATGCTGTTTGAAGAACTACCTTCTAACATAACTACTACATCGAAGACATAGCTTATCTGAGAAGGACAGTGAGAGAAAGTTGTAGACCTTGGAGCTTTAAACATCACTGAAAGAATCCCAGGACATTTATGCAATTTCTAACTTATTGATGAAGCAGTTACGACCTAAGGAACTCACAGAGAGTCTTGAAGATGCTTAAAATGGCATATATCCATCTCAGGCAGTTTTCTACTGCAGATAAAATTCATGCAGATAAAATTGTCCTAGATTGTTCGTGCATCTATATTAATCCCAGCGTTCCTTCTAAGTCATGACTCCTAGGCTGCCCACCACGATGCCAGTTGTCCACGACAGCACAATGGGAGGGTCAGTCCCACTGATGACATGGCACAAGCAGAATGCTGGCAGATGTCTGAAAACCACAAATAATAATAATAAAAAATATGATGATGATGATAATAATAATAGTTATTGTTGTTGTTATGTGCTGTCGAGTC
>NW_006399774.1:15392644-15400517 GCF_000299155.1 Elephantulus edwardii
ACACCGTTGCTCTTCAGTACTTTGGAGAGGTCCCTAACAGCAGACTTTTCCATCCCAATACATCTTTTAATTTATAATAATAATAAAGCAGCACATGGGTAATATTAGCAGAGAGGCATTCCAACCAAGGACTCATCCTTCCTTTACCAAACACATGTGCAGCAGATCTAGCAAGGATCACATCAGGTGCCACAGGGAAAGCAGACGTGGACTCAGTCCTTGGTGCTGTCAGAAGAGGTAGCACATCATCAGGCCACCTAAGTGCAGAAACAGCCAAGCATGCAGGCAACAATCAAGAAGGCAGCATTAAAAAAAGAAAAATAGAAGGGAGTTAGGTAAGAAAGGAGAGAAAGAGAGAGAATTAACAGGAAGAGGAGGAGGAGGGGGAGTGAGACGAAAGCCCTGGAGTGCAGAAGCACCGGGGGTCTGGCCATGGCAATGATCAAGCTGCTGTTTGGCTACAAATCAGAGCTGTGACCTATGTCTCCCGGAGAGCTCCCCTGCTGGGGCTCAGAGCCCTGACCACCGAGATCTAATTTGTTCCAGAGGAGTCCTGCCCTGGAAGATAAGCTTGTAAAGCCATAAATTACCTCACTGCTGACTTCAAGACATTCCTGCAAATAATTTATCCAGACAAGCTGCTTGCTCATCTGAGTAACCATCTCTCTCAACAGGAGGCCTGACTGCTCACCTGGACAGCAGCTCCGAAGGCTTGCTTATCAACACTCCCTCAGTCTCACGGAGTCCACACAGCCCCAGCTGCAACATCATGAATCTTGCCAAACTTCAACCAGTCCCTGCCTTGAATGTGCACTGTAAATGCTTGCACCCATGTCCAACTATAGAAGTTTCCTCCTTCGGCCTGGTGCTCCTCAGACTCTCACAGGGACGGTGGTGTTGATATAGGTCGACGAACTCTACTCTGCCTGATGAATTGATTTTCTAGCATCCTTCCAGAGCACGTGCAAAGGACATATGGATGATGAGGTAGGAGCTACAGCACTAGGGACTTAAAACCAATTGAATGTTTTTCTCATTTCTATGCTGCTAAATGCAGATGACACAACCCTGCTTGCTGAAACTGAGGAGGACCTGAAGCGCTTGCTGCAGAGGGTCAAGGACTGCAGCCTCCAATATGGATTGAGGTTCAATGTCAAGAAGACAAAGATTCTCACCACTGGACCAATTGACAGCATCAGGATGGTTGGTGAAGAGATTGAAATTGTTCACAGCTTGCTTGGCTCCACAGTCAACACTCTTGGCACCCGTAGCCAGGAAATTAGAAGACGTATTTCCATGGGAAAGTCTGCTGTTAGGGACCTCTCCAAAGTACTGAAGAGCAATGGTGTCTCTCTGGAGACTAAGGTGCATCTGATACAGGCCATGGTCTTTGCTATCACTTGTTATGCATCAGAGAGTTGGACAATGACTAAGGAGGATAGAAGGAGAATTGATGCCTTTGAGCTGTGGTACTGGAGAAGAGTTTTGAGGGTCCCATGGACTGCTGGGAAAACAAACAGATTCATCCTAGAAAGGGTTAAACCTGGTGGTTCCTTGGAAGCAAGGATTCTGAAGCTCAGTCTAACATATTTTGGACATGTTGTGAGGAGGGACCGGTCCCTGGAGAAGGACATCATGCTTGGGAGGGTGGAGGGACAGCGCAGGAGAGAAAGGCCCTCTATGAGGTGGATTGATTCAGTGACTGGGATAATTGGAATGGGAGTGTCAGAGACAGTGTGATTGGCACAGGATAGAGCAGGGTTTAGGGCTGTTGTACATAGGGTCGCTATGAGTCGCAAGCGACTCGATGGCACATAACAACAACGACAACAAGCTGCTAAATTGTCAAAACAATGTAAACATTTTTAGAGACCTGTCTGGTCTGTGTACTTCTCCTGCGTTCCACCTTCTGCCTATTGCTTTCGCCCTCTCCTTTGGCACTGCCATCTCCTCTGCATGGTCTGCATGAAACACGGGGCAGTTGTCCCAGTGTCTGGAATCCCTCAGAGCAAAGATGCAGAGACCTCACACATACAGCTGGTCTCTGAGAAGGTGAGGTCCCAGAACAGGGATAGGGATGTAAATTTCCATGTGCCTTCCTTCTGAGGCTCCCACAGCGTATCCCAGGTGAGAAGCAGATAGGATGGTGGGAGTAAAGGAGACAAGCTTTTGTATTCCCTTTAATAACTTAGTGTTTCATAGAATACAATGGTTGAGTTAAAACATTTCTGGCACTTCACTAAAGGCAACGTTTAGATGACAAACACATGAAGAAATGTTCAAAATCCCTAGCTCTAAGAGAGATGCAAATCAAAACAACTATGAGATGTCATCTCCCCGCAGTAAGAATAGCAAAATTTAACAGAACAGCAAGCAACAAATGCTGGCGAGGTTGTGAAGAAACTGGAACCCTTATTCACTGTTGGTGGGAGTGTAAAATGGTGCAAGCACTATGAAAAGCTGTGTGGCACTTTCTCAAAAAGTTGCAAATCAAAGTACCATTTGACCCAGCAATTCCACTACTGCAAATATTCCCTAAAGAAACCATCACTGCCACCCAAGCAAATATATGCACACCCATGTTTATTGTGGTTTTGTTCACAATAGCAAAGAGTTGGAAACAACTTAAGTGCCCATCAATAAACGAATGGAAAGACAAGTTCTGGTATATTCATACAATGAAATACTACTCTGCATTGAAAAACAAAAAAAACCTTATGAAATATTATACAAAATGACCCTGGAGGATATTACGCTGAGTGAAATATCTCAGTCACAAAAAGTCAAATACTACATAGTGCCGCTGTTGTAAAATGGGACTGACATAGGTGTTGGAGGGAGACTGAGAAACGTGGGATAAATTATGTATACTGCATTGAAACAGATGAGGGATAGAACTGTTTAAAAGAGATATATGATTGGATATTATTGTCATGACAAAAATCCAGAATGAAGGCTGCATTGTGGAGTGGACTGGGGTGTGTGTGTGTTGGTATAACAATTAAAGAATCTTTCTTTTACTTTTCGAAGAAGAGTGAGCTGGGGGGAGGGGTGGGCAGGGAGAAAAATGCAACAATGAATGAATGGAAATAAATTTAAAAAACCCTACAAAACAACCAACCAAGAAAGAAACATAAAAGATACCTAAAAAATCAATACTCATTACTGAGTATAAAAAAAAAAAATCTGGGTAGCACAAATGCTTGAAAATAAAGCCACTCACTAATTCTGTCACTGAAAGGTCTGGGTGGTCAGTTTCTGTAACGATGACAGTCAAGAAGACCCCATGGTTACCCCTTCTGTACCACAGGGAGGTCCACCAGTCACATTCAACTACGTGAGACAGATGATGGTGGTTGGGCTATGCGAATTAGCATGCCAGTTTCATTAGCATCATGTTGGTCTTGTTATTTGCTGTCGAGTCACTTGGAACTCTTAGTAAACCTATGTACATAACGGAACCCTGCTCTACCCTGAGCCAACCTTACTGTCTCTGACACACCTGTCCCCATGACCCGGGTCAGCAACATCATGGGAGGAAAGAAAACCTCTGAGATCCCAATCGATTTGCACAGAAAGATGTTTAGATTGGTACAAGCAGTCAAAGCCTGGCTAAGTGAGGGTTAGAAGATCAACTAGGAGCCTGTGAGCTCTGTTCACGTGGTTCCTTCAGGACAAAAGCAGGATGACTCCCAAACGTCCCATGCATACGTAAGCAGGGTCTTCATGTATGTGTAAGCAAGGTCTTTATGTATACGTAAGAAAGATCTCCATGCATACGTAAACAAGGTCTTCATGCATATGTAAGCAGTGTCTTTATATTTGTAAGTAGGATCTTCATGCATATGTAACCAGGGTCTTCATGCACACGTTAGCAAGATCTTATCATCCAATAAACAAAGCAAACCTGGACTTGCTTGTGGTCGCTTAGTAATCTGCAGTGAACTGAAATTGTCCATTAATGAAGCTTTCCACAGCTGCTCCACGGTAGAAGATGGACAACGTCTCCCTGTTACTGCCTCTTAAGACCTGCTAGGAGGTCAGCGATGGGTCGGTCCTGACCAGACAGTTCTCAGCAACGACTACATATTAGTAAGTGAGCACATGCTTTCTTAGCTTATTGGATACTCCGCCTCTGTATGTAGGTTCACGGAAGACCCCCGGCTTGGACCCTTCCAGTCTGGGAGGTCTCCCACATCTGTCATTCTATCTTCACTTCACCACGGCCGCTCGTCTCTAAGCTTGCTCTTGAAGGCAGCTTGCAAGCTTTTGTGGTGATCGATGCTACGCTGTAAGTATTTAAAAAACTAACACAGTCACCCACGGGGGACAGAGGAGCTTTCAGTCAGACCAAGACCAACTAAAGATCCTATTGGTCATCCACTTGTGAAACGTTGTTGTTGTTGTTAGGTGCCATCAAGTTGAATATGACTCACAGGGACTCTAAGAACAAAAGAGCTGAACCCTTCCTCCCGGTGTCATCCTCAGTCTGGCTCACTCGAGCCCACTGATCAGCCAATCCCTCTGGTTGAGGGTCTTCCTCTCTTCCTTTCTCCACCCACCTTTCCAAGCACGAGGTCCCTTTCTAAGGAATAGCTCTCCCAGCATCACAGCATCATGTCCAAAGGATGTGAGATGAAGCTTTGCTACCTTTGCCTGCAAGAGGCATACCCTGGCTACCTTCTTCGGAAAATATCGGTTTGTTCTTTTTGACAGTCCCTGGAATATTCAATACTCTTCTCCAACACAACAACTCAAAGGCATCAATTCTTCTGTCATTCTTTGTCATTGTCCAGCTCTCAGATCAGATGTATGGCAAGTTATTAGAAAGACCATGGCCTGAATGAGACTCACTTAAGTTCGACGACTTCTGAAATAACAGGCCTCAAACACTCTATGAATAACATAAGACTATTGATGAAAGTGCAACAATGAATGATTGGAAACCCTAAGTCTCTGTACACTTTCATTAAAATGAATAATAAAAAAAGAGAAACAGAAGTGAGAAGACTGCTATTACAATGTGAGATCTGTAATCAATTCCACAAAGCATGACATATATATCAGTCATTGAATAGAAACTCAATTTGTTCTGTAAACTTGCAAATCACAATAAAAATATTTTAAGGATAAAAAAATAGAATACTGATGAATATATGTAGTGCTGCAAGGTGAGCCTCATCTTAAAACTCAGAAAGTTCTCTTAAAATTCAAATGGGAAGGAGTTGCCTCCTCAACTTGGAGTCTGTTTGAATGACACAGTTGGAATAAAGCTTTCACTCAGTGAAGGACCTTCATTTACTGATGTGGCAAGACTCAAAGAGAAACTGCTGTAAATATCCATGAATAACTGGAAGGTGCAATGTAGGAAGTACAAATCTAGGAGGAGAAGCCTGCAGCTACGTGCTTGGGCCTGGCGGAGACTGAGGGAACAGGGAAGAACAGGTCTCGGCCTCACTGCCCTTCATGGGATTGCTGTGAGTTGTAGCTGACCTGATGGCACTGGATAACTACACTTTGCCAGAGGACAACAGGTAGGGCAATGAATAAGGAATATCAAAGAAGAACCGATGCTTTTGAATCGTGGTGCTGGCAAAGAGCATTGAACATAACACGCACAGGGTCGCTATGAGTCATGCTCAACTTGAAGGTAATCAACAACAACAACAACAACAACATACCAAAGAACAAGTCCTGGATGAAGCCAGGATGCCCCTTTAGTGGCAATGACTGTGTGACTTCATCTCATATACTCTGGGTGAATTATCAGGAGAGGCGTGTTATCAGTAAAAATAGGGGGGCACTCAAAGAGGGAAGGACCTCCAGGAGGGGGTGGACACAGTCACTGGGACAATGGATTCAAGCACAGCAGAGACCCTGAGGCTGGTGCAAGCCTGGGCAGGGATTGACTCCATTGTACTAGAGAGCTCTGGTGGCCCAGTGGTAAGAAGCTGTGCTGTAATCCCCACAGAACATGGTTCGAATCCACCAGCAGCTCTGAGGGAGAAGGATGGGAATCTCTCCCTATTACTGACTCTAAACACCTGCTGGAGGGTGAGCGATGGCTTGGTTCTGACTTGATGGTAAACAACAACAACAATCATAGTGACCGGGTTACTATCAGTCAGAGCAGATTCAACAGGACTTAATGAGTCTGGAAAAATAAGTAATATCTAAAACCATCATTAAACAAACATAAGTCAGTGACTTTAGTAATTGACACCATCCTAATGGGGGTTGAGAGATGAGGTGGAGAGCTGGCCTAGGGTTAATGTGGATGGAGGAGGGGAGGAAGAAGGACAGAAACAAGTTTAGTTTTGGAAGTACTTACTAGTGTTCCATATCAGACTTTTTTGTGTTTTGAATTTATCTCAGTAATTTCCCTTGTTGCTTCAATGCTATGAATTTTATTTCTCTTATTCATCTTAGTTTGAGCATAATTGCAATCATTACCACAGGCATATTTCAAATTCTAAAAAAAACAACCAACCCAACCTAAACCCCAAAACAATGATGTTGTAACATTTTAAATATTGCCACTTAGATTCATCGCTGCTTTTATACAGTTCAGATATTTTAAAGGTTGTGGGCTGGTGTGAGAGATGTATTTGAAAGAAATGAGATAAATATAAACCCACAAACTTAATTTAAGGGCCATTGAACAACCTTCATCATGGGGACAGAGAAACCTCCTACCGCCTCGACTGTATTGCTAATTACACTACAGCTTAATTGTGCAAATCTTTGCATTTTCTCACATGAAAATTAGTAATCATGCTTTATTTTAATTTTCACAAATGACTACATAGGAGGAATCTTCATCTGTCAGCAGAGTTGTACCAATGAGCTCAAATCTGCTGTCCACATCTGAAGTACAACACACAGGCATCCAGCTGGCACCTTTGCGGTCCGCAGTCTGTAGAAGACCAGAGCACATTCACAGAAGGAATAACAACTATCACGCTGCCTCTACGTAATACTTAAGGGAACGTGGATTCCTTCATTCATTCAACCAACACCTACTGCCATCCTTTGGCTGACATCTTAGTTACCCAGCAGCAAACAAAACAGGAAAAACCCTGCTCTCTCATAGACCTAAGGAAACTTGTAGTGCCAGGGTTAAAACATTTGACAGCCAACCCAAAGGTCACCAGCTGGAACCCACCACCTGCTATTAAGTGAGAGACACGTGAGGCACTCAGCTCCTGTAAAGTTAAAGCCCCGGAGACCCAGTTCTCCAGTGCCTGCAGGCCACCAAGGGCCAGAACTGATTCCGTGGAAGCAGCTGCCACCCTTGTATTTCACATGGGGAAGCAGACAAGCGAGCAAGTAGATGGCACAGAGACAAATACTGACAGGCAGAGAGGAAAACAGTACAGCAGTGATGGGAGGTGTGAGGGCACCTATTGTGTGTGGCGGCTAGAAGTCATCTCTCTAACGTAGAATCCTCTGAAAAAGTGAAGAAGCAAAGAACATCTGTATCTGGACAAAGAGGCTTCTGGCGGAAAGGTGGGGAGCAGGGTGAAGGGGGCGATCAGCAGGAGGAGGTGGAAGCAGGGCAGAGCTGGCAAGGAGAGACAGCAGGCTCAGAGAGCCCCTGCACGCATCATGCCGCCGCCTCTAAGCCATGCAGGAGGGTTCATCTGTCACTATCCCTGGCCTAAAGGCCCTGGTGGCGTTGCTGTGGAGAGCAGCACTGTTAGCCCAGAGGCCTCACCTCACAGGAGAAAGCTGTGCCGTCTCCGCCCAGGGGAGGTACAGCCTCAGAAACCATCTGGAGGATCCTCTGTGAGTTGTTTCTGACTCAATGACATTTAGATAGATAGATAGAGAGAGAGAGAGAGAGAGAGAGAGAGAGAGAGAGAGAGAGAGA
>NW_006399774.1:15400825-15423308 GCF_000299155.1 Elephantulus edwardii
GGAAGGAAGGAAGGAAGGAAGGAAGGAAGGAAGGAAGGAAGAGGGAGGGGGAGGGAGAGAGAGAGAGAGGTGAAAGGAGATGAGGGAGAAAGATTGGTGATTCAACAGGAGCCCTGGGGGCGTGGTGTGTCACATTTTGTGCTGCTCACTGAAAGTTGAGGGTGTGGTTCTATGAGTGACTCCATGGAGAAAGGTGGACCATCTCTTTTCATGAAGATTTACAGCCTCTGAAGCCTGATGGAACCAGAATTGACTCGACAGCAGTGGAGTTGTTTTGCATCATTAGGATACATGATCCCGTCTGTCCATTCGTTCTACTGTTGTGGATTACGTGTGGCTAGTTTGGTGGAAGCTGTACTGTAGGTATTTAAAATACCAGCAGGAGCTCTCATGGTGGATAGGTTTCTATGGAGCTTCCAGACTAAGGAGACTAGGAGGAAAGGCAGGGTGATCTGCTGATAATGAACAAATGAAAAGCTTGTTGACTACAACAAGATATTATCTGAAATAGGGCTGAAGATAACACCGGAGGACAGGAGGTACTACACAACAGCCCCCCAGAATGGACTTAAACACCCCACCAATCATGCAAATGACATCAGGGGAGGCATGTTTCATTCTGTTAGTTACAGGTCTCCAGTCATCAGTTCAACTCCATAGCAACCAATAATAATGAGAACACTAAGAAGATAGGAAGGCTCAAAAGGACTGAAGCAGAAGGTCCTGATCGGTTTAACTCTTAACAGTTTCAATCTGGCTACTATACTGAAATGAACTGCAGTAAAAAATGGTGGTGGCAAGGCTAGTTAGAAAGTCCTTGGCATGATCCAACTGAGAGATGATAGTTTCCACTGTGGTGTTAAAGGGAAGGGAGGGAGCCTTGCACAGAATCTGACTACAGCCTGAAGACACACTGGCAGGATTTGCTGTTAGCCTGTGTGTGTGTGTGTGTGTGGGGGGGAATAGTAATGGATGATGACAGCAATTTGAGGCTGGACATCTAGACGGCTCCTTCGAGGCAAGGATGGTGAAACTGTCTCACACACTTTGGGCATTTTGTCAAAAGGGACCAGTCCTTGGAAAAAAGACATCATGCTGGGAAAAGTGGAGGGTCAGAGAGAGAGAGAGAGGATGACCTTCAACAGGATGGGTTGACACAACGGCTGTCACAATAGGCTTAAACACTTCATTGATGATGAGAACAGTGCCAGATAGGGAAAAGTTAGAGCTGTGGTTCATAAGGTCAACTAGGTGCCATCTAACAACAACAACAACAACAACAGCAGCAGCAGCCGCCTAGATGGATGGGAGAGCCATTGGCTGAGATGGCTAAGGCTTTGGGGGCAATGTGTGCTCAGGGAGGGTCCTAGGGTCCACAGCTGTGAATGCATTAGCTCTGAGAAGCCTACTAGCCAGCCAGGTGTAGGGGGTACAGTAAAAGCTATGAGCCTGCAGGTCAAGAGAGCAGTCCAGACCAAAGTTATCAGTGTTAGATGTTATTTAAAGCTGTGACAATGAGGTCAGTGCTGGGGGGAGAGCAGACAGAAGACCCACTGTCAGAGCTCTGAGCACTCCAACACTTCAACACGGAGGCCAAGGATGTACTGGGCTGCAGACTTCAGAATGATCTTTTGCAAGGATATTCAATTGTGGGGGTGTGGGGGAGATGGAGATGATGTGGGGCTGAGTAAAGCAGAATTGTCATAGTCATCCTTGACTCTTTAGAATGGATATTATGATTCTGTCCCAGTAAAGTGATTTTGGAATAATACTGGAATATTTTTGGTTAGTGGTAGAACTATAGTAGATACTTGTTTTCTTCTCATTGGGTATGTCCCTAAGTTGCTGGTTTTGGCATTTGCAACAGAAAAAGGGGAGGTATTCTCATTGGGTATGTCCCTAAGTTGCTGGTTTTGGCATTTGCAACAGAAAAAGGGGAGGTATTCTCATTGGGTATGTCCCTAAGTTGCTGGTTTTGGCATTTGCAACAGAAAAAGGGGAGGTATTCTCATTGGGTATGTTTCTAAGTTGCTGGTTTTGGTGTTTGCAACAGAAAAAGGAGAGGCATTGTGGTTGCATTAAGGCAGCGATTGTTTGGAAGGATGCTCAAGTCGGTTGGAGCAAAGGCTAGCTGCTTCACCAGGCTGGCTCGGACACATATGTCACCATGCTTTCTGATGACACTGCATTGTCACTGCAATGACACCACAGTCATTCTTATTAAGTCAAGCTGCTCCACCTGCCTGCATGAAGGTCATAGTATGACTCCAAAAGGTGCCACTGAGTCCTAACTGACATCCTCATCATGTATTCCTAATCACTTCAGCCAGGCAGGTAACTGCTGTCACTTTCCTCCCTGAGTGAGGCACGGGGACGCCCTCATCGCTGTAACTGGAGGAGTGTTGGCTCTGACTGCTGGTAACCTTAAGAAAGTAGAACAAGATGTTGCCTAGTCATGTACCACCTTCCTGGCTGTGAGCATGCTCAAGTCTGTCCGCTGTGGCAGACCCTGGATCTTCTGCGAGCCTTCCAACCTAGAAGCTCACCTTCCGGCATTCATTACAGTGTTTGTGAGCCATACATAAGGTTTTCAATACCTAATTTAGTAAGTAGGTAACCAGGTCTTTCTTTCTAATCTGTCTTAGTTTGGAAACATCACTGAAATGTGTCCACCGTGGATGGCCCTGCTGGTAATTCTGGCACAGCTTCCAACTTCAAAAGCCAAAACATGAAACCCATGAGCAGAGAGTTGATTCTCAATCATAGGGCCCCTTCTTTGATTTCCTGAGGCTGTAAATCTTACGGGAGGTGACTGTCATGTTTCTCCTGCAGAGTGGCCTGGTGGATTCGAACAGCCAACCTTTTGATTGACGACACAACACAAAGCACACTCCATTACCAGAGCTCGTCATGCCGCACCATGCAGTTGCTAAGTCCTGTAGGGCTGATTCCAACTCATTGCGGCCCTTTGTACAACAGATCGAAACACCCAATCCTGTGAGACCCCCCCCTCCCCACGGTGGGCTGCAGGCATTGTGTTAATCCATCTCGTGCTGGGTTTTCCTGTTTTCATTGACTCTACTTTTTCAAGCATAATAGCCTTTCCCAAAGACTGGCCCCTCCTGAGAGCATGCCCAAAGCACATGTGGGATGAAGTTCCACCATCCTTGCTTTGAAGGAGCACGCTGCCTACACATATCATCCGAGACAGAGGTGCTTGCTCTTTTGGGAGTTCATAGTATCAGAGCAACTTGCGCATCAACATAGTATGACAGATTGGTGGGCGGTGGCCAAACACTCCCGTAAACCTCCTCAAACTCATTATTAAGATCCTCATGCAACTTCTGCATGGTTATAAAACACAACATAGTAATCAAACTCATCATTCATCATTATTAGATCTCATTCAATAGAGCCGTGCGTATCCCAGAAGTAATTGCTTTATAAATTATGATATTATCTTGGCATTTGTTGGGTAATTTGATGCCTCAGTGTCTGCTACTTGAGTCAGACATTTTCTATCTGTTTTTCATCAAAACCCTTACACTCAACAGGTCATCTTTCATTCTGGACCACCAGTACTCACTGGGAGATGTCCTTATTCATCTAGTCTGGACCCATCCCACCGGGAAGAGCTCGCCAGGGATTCACTGGCCAGATTAGTGCTGACAACGTGCTTCGCTTGTTGAGGGATCTCATCCTCAGCACGCTCCTTAGAATAAAGGATGATGAAACTCACATACTTTGTCATGCGATCAGGAGGGTTCAGTTCCCGAGAAAGGACATCACACTTAGAAAGGTGGAGTGTCAGAGAAGGAGAGGAAGCTTCTCAATGAGATGGACTCATTGAGACACAGCGACGGCAACAATGGGCTTAGGCAGGGAAGAGATTGTGAGGATGCTGTCGGATTGGGCAAGGTTTCCACCTGTTTTACACAAGGTCACAATGAGTCAGAGACAACTCCGTGATACTTCACAAGAGCAGCATCTAAATAGGACTAGCCATTTGTTAGAACTACTCATCTGACAGAAGTGATGGGTAAAGAGAATAAAGATAGATAAAGCAGGCCACTAAGTAGATTTCCCCACCCTGGGGTTTGTGTCTGAATTTTGAAAGCATATTATTTGATATCAATCAAATTATTATAAAGCACTGTCAAAACCCCACATCATTTTCAACCACGTAGCCCTGCACTGATACTGTAGAAAGGATTTTCTTTGTGTTAGCTACATTTCTAACGTAGACAATTTCTGGTCCAGAATCTAATTATCTTCCTTTCCCTGACCCCCTTCAATTACTTTTGTTGTTTTATTTTTACAGTTAAGATGTTTTACCTATTTTGAATTTACTTTTCTGAATGAGATGAAAAAGAGCATCTAATTTTATTTTGTTCACAAAAGATAGAAACTTAAAACAACACTACTTATAAGCAGTCCATGTCCTCTCACCTGTTCCCATTGCTACTGTTTCTCATAGGGGATGAGTCTGTGCTCTGCTCTTTGTCAATGTTTATGTGTGTGTTTCTGAGCCAGATGGTATAAGGCCAAGCGGGGCTTTGCTCTGTTGTGGTGGGATTGCTACGGCTTGGAACTGACTCCATGACACCACCACAAGGAATTATTACGCTTACTTCTGAGGGGCTGCCTGGTATATGGTATGCTACCCCGTGTTGGCATGTTGAGGTATCTACATCCCGGGGACACTTCTTGGAGAGTCAGTGGCGAGGGAAGCCATGGTTGGTGGGAACCGAGGATGTACAAACCATTTATGTTGCTTGAAGAAAGGTTTTCCCATCAAGCAGTGGTGGATCTTGCAGAAATCTGTTAAGAAATTTCCTGCATCATTTCTAATCACTAAGGCCAGGCTGTTGAGCTATGGGTCATTCTTTGTTTTCAACTTTTGCATTATAATCGATTGGTTAACATCTTCAATTGGTATTCCATCAGTTCTTGAAACCTTATTTTTTGCTATACATTCAGTGGACTTCTTCTTTCAATACTATTTGTACTTGATCCAATGATACGTTCTGAAATGGTAGAGTACTTAAGAATTATGTCTTTGGTTTAGTAACTCTACTTTGAGGAGGTAGCTCTTTCCTATGGTATTTTGAGTACTTTTCAGCCTTGTGTGAATCATCATGTTGGAACCAACCCATAGCTGCCCCTCCAGTAGGTTTTCAGAGGCAGTTGATTGAACGGGAGGAGATTGGGACTCATTTTGTGGCACTATGTCAGACAAGGTTCTGTTGTTATTCATAAGATTATCACTGGGCAAGTCTGTTGGTTTTTTTTTCTTTTTCATTAGAATATCAAGTCATTCACAGACACATGAAAAAATGCTCAAACTCACTGGCAATAAAAGAGATGCAAATCAAAAGCACAATAAGATGCCATCTCATCCCAGTAGCAGTGGCAAGTTTAACAGGATAGCAAGTAATAAATGTTGGAGAGGATGTCGTGAGATAAGAACTCTGATACATTTTTGGTTGTACAACCACTCTGGAAGGCAGTTTATCACTTACTCATAAAACTGAACATAGAAATTCCATATGATCCAGCTATTCTACTGCTTGGAATATACCCTGAGAAAATGAGAACTGATGCACAAATGGAGACTTGTACACCAGTGTTCATAGCAGCATTATTCACCATCACAAGAACATGGAAATAGCACACATGTCCAGCCACAATCGAATGGATTGAGAAATCATGGTACATTCACACAGTGGAATACTATACAGCATGCAGGAGTGCAGGAGCAATAATTTTGTAAGTTATTACTTAACTTGGGAGGGACTGAAGAGCATTATGCTGAGTGAACTAAGTCCCACAAGGACAAATCCTGTATAAAACCATTATTATAGAATGAGTACGAGGATCCAAGGAGGGAAGAGGGGTGAAGCAGAAGGATGAGGATATGTGTGTGTGTATGAGATTAATCATGGGGTCACACAATTTGATGGGGGGTGAGGGAAATGGGAAGGATCTGGGGTGAAAAACAATGTATTAGAATTTTACAAATAAACTAGTACAAGAAAAGAAAAAAAAATAATATCAAGTCATTCTTCCTAGTATGTCTTAGTCTGGATGTTCCATTAGAATCTGGCCACTAGGGGTAACCCTACAGGCGTCTGAAACACGGCAGCACAACTCCTAGCATGAAAGCAACATCTATACCACATGGTCCAACACACTGACAGATGAATAGTTAGAAAGACACATTAAACTTACATTAAAAAATAATAACGGAAGGATGTAGAATAATGTCAAAAGAATAAGGAGAGAAAGACAATAAGGACAGAAGGAATATGGACAAGAGACACAGGTAGAGCGAGGTTCTCTAAGTTGTCCTGCTGCTCCATAATTAACTTATTGTTGATTGCTGTCAAGTCGAGAATGACTTGTAGTGATTCTCTAAACAAAAGCCCTAATGCCTTTCCATAATTGTCATCGTTTCTCCAAGTTCCGTTTCCATAGGCATGTGGTTTAGGGAGTGGATGCCACTCCTGCTCCCAAACCTGTTTTACATCGGGTAGCTCCACCAAACACTGTCCAACATTGGGAGATCATTATGGTATTTGATACCCCAATGGCACAAGGTTCAGCATCACAGGAAATACAGATTACCTGAGTACAGTAAGTTGATGAAGATTAATGTACAAAGTAGAAGAATATTCCTCCAGCTATAACAACACTAGTCTCACTTAGCAGTGGTTAAATGTCGTCAAGTCAAATATGACTCATAGTGACCTTATGACCAAAAACCATGAACTCTGTTCTCTAACGTCATTTCTGTATGTTTATAGAGTTTATAGAGTTTCCAGAAGCATCTGATTTAGGAAATGGATACCACTCCTGCTTCCAAATCTTAATCAATCTGGAAGCTCCTCAAAACACTGTCCATAATGGGTAACCACTACGGTATTTGACATGACTATGGCATAGTCAAGGATGCTTTAGGCAGAATATTAAATGATCCAGGAAGTATCAAAAGAAGATGGAAAGAATATACTGAGTCATTGTATCGAAAGGAATTGGCAGATACAGAAGAATTTAATGAAATAACATATGAGCAAGAGCCTATGGTGATGAAGGAAGAAGTTCAAGCTGCTTTGAAGGAAAATAGCAAAAAACAAGGCTGCAGGAATAGATGGTATACCAATTGACGTATTTCAGCTAACAGATGCTGCCCTGGACGTGCTCACCAAGTTATGCCAAGAAATCTGGAAAACAACCACTTGGCCAATTAACTGGAAGACTTCACATGCAAGCAAGATTCTTCTGAAGATTATCCAAAAACAACTGGAGCAGCACATCAGCAGAGAACTGCTGGAAGTTCAGGCTGGGTTTAGAAGGAGTCATGGTACTAGGGATATTGTAGCTAATGTTAGATGGATATTGGCTGAAAGCAGGGAGTACCAGAGGGATATCTATCTGTGCTTAATTGATTATGCAAAGGCATTTGACTGTGTGGACCATAACAAACTGTGGCTGACTCTGAGAAGAATGGGAATCCCAGAACACTTGATCATGCTAATGTGAAACTTACACTTGAACCAAGAAGCAGTCATCAGAACAGAGCAAGGAAACACTGCATGGTTCAAAATTGAGAAGGGTGTATGCTAGGGATGTGTCCTGCCTCCATACTTTTTCAACCTATATGCAGAACAGATCATCTGGGAGGCTGGGCTCTGTGAGGAGAAGTGTGGCATCAGGATTGGTGGAAGAATTATCAACAATCTGTGTTATGCAGATGACACAACATTGCTTACCGAAACTGAGGAGGACCTGAAGCGCTTGCTGATGGGGGTCAGAGACTGCAGCCTCCAATATGGACTGAGGCTCAATGTCAAGAAGACAAAGATTCTCACCATTGGACCAAACGGCAGCATCAGGATGAATGGTGAAGAGATTTAGATTGTTCACAGCTTTAGTCTGCTTGGCTCCACAATCAACACTCTTGCAACCAGCAGCCAGGAAATTAAAAGATGTATTGAGATGGGAAAGTCTGCTGTTAGGGACCTCTTTGCAACGGTGCATCTCTGGAGACTAAGGTGCATCTGGTAGAGGCTATGGTCTTTGCAATCACTTGTTATGGGTCAGAGAGCTGGACAATGACCAGGGAGGATAGAAGGAGAATTGATGCTCTTGGGCTTTGGTGTTGGAGAAGAGTGCTGAGGGGTGCTGAGGGTACCATGGACTGCTAAGAAAACAAACGGATTCATCCTGAACCGGGATGCTCCTTGGAGGCAAGGATTTTGAGACTTTGTCTAACATACTTTGGTCATGTTGTAAGGAGAGACTGGTCCTTGGAGAAGGACATCATGCTTGGGAGGGTAGAGGGCAGGCGCAGGAGGGGAAGGCCCTCTGGGAGGTGGATTGATTCGGTCACTGGGGTAATCAGGATGTGTGTGTCAAAGACAATGAGTTTGGCACAGGACAGAGCAGAGTTTAGAGCTGTTGTACATAGGGTTGCTATGAGTCACAAACAACTCAATGACACATAACAACAACAACAATAACATAGTGACAAACAGATAAAGCAAAATAAAATTAAACTATTAAGGTAATGAGTCATAGAGAAACTATTTAAAACTACTTTAACCAGTCATCTTACTGACATCCCTCAAAAATATACCCAAAGGGAGAAAGAAAAGAGAGTGAAAAGTAGCTCAGAACTTCTTCAGTAATTTTATATTAACCAATAAATTTGGCATGGTACTTATTCTGTCCCTTTGTCTGTCCGGCTACCTCACTGCCTAATATTCTATCATATGGAGAATGCAAGTGAGAATGTGTATACATATTAACATTATTAACAATCAAGGTCTTTAACTTGTTAGGAATGTAATAAAAAACAAAATTCAAGAATTACTGAAAAACTTTTAAATAGTAAATTTGGATTAGAAAGACCAGGATGCATGTGTGATATATTTTTTCCTTTAAGCATTAATGGGACCCCCAGAAGGTCCTGGGATTTGTTCCCATAAAGACTTACGTCTTCAGGGGCTGTTGAGCTGTTTTGCCTCAGAAGGTCGTACGTACCCCATGTGACTCACAGGGCAGACGGGCTTCACAGGGTTTTCCTACAGGGTTTTCCTAGCGGGCAGTCTTTGCAGAACAGAAACACAGGTCTTTATCCCTTAGAATCACTAAGTGGATTCAAACCATTGACCCTTTGAGTCACAAATAGATGCTTAACCATGCTCCACTGGGTTCCACTTGTAAAGATTTCAGCCCAGGAAACCCTATGGGGCAGTTCTCCTCTGTCCCATGGGGATCGACTCACTGACACACAACATAAGCACACGTGTGTAAGAGGGTGTCCTCTCCTGGTCTGCAGCAGGAAATGCACGAGTTCAGCCTAGCACCTCTCACATCTGAGGAGGGAAGAGAGCAGGAGCTGCTCAGGTCAGAGGAAAGAACTCAAAACAGCAACATGAGAGCCTCACCCTGGCTAAAGGCTATCAACGTCGTCAACAACGGCAGCATTACTCTTATTTCACATTTTGTTGTAGGGCACTGAGGACAATATGCACGTGGTAACCACACCCTTCCTACTTCATCCCTGTGAGTGCAGTCTCCATTCATCCTTTCATGCTTCCCCTTCCTGCCTTCTGAGCGTCCTCTCCGAGACAGTGCCGCCTTTTGGATCCAGCATGGTTGACTAGGGAGCTATTCCACGGGACAGTGTGGTGGTTATGTTGTGTGCTGTTTGCTTTTTTTCTTACTCGTAGTGCCCACACATGACACAGAAGACTTGACCCATCATTCTTCTAGACCGTTATCTCACTGGACCAGACCACCAGGTCTTCTCCGGCAAAGCTGCTGTGTGAGTTCAAAGTGATGACCTCCTGGCTAGGAGCTGAGCCTTTAACCACCGTGCCACACCGGGGCATCTTCACATCAACTCTGCTGTCACTTCATTCCAACTCATAGAGAACCTCCGCTGGGACTCTCGTGAATTCGAACCGCTGACCTTTCTGCTGGTACAACATGTGACAGCAGTTCCTGCTGAGCCACTGTCCAGACTCCAAGATCTGAAACAGGATGATTCTTCCTCATTTCCTATCTCCCTCCTCCTTTCTTCTTCCTCCCTTGGCACTGGTCCACCAAGAGAAAAGAGGACAGTTTTTGCATTTCTCTGTAATCAGATCAAATGTGGGCAGGTGGCAACCCTGCAGGCATCATAATTATGAAAAATGTCTATGCATAATGCAAGCTGTCCTTCCAGCTCCCCGGCCGACAGGACCAGTGGCCCCACCTTTCAGCGTTCTGCTGCTGACTCACACAGCAGTTGCTGGCCCTGGCCTGGGTGGAGTGGTGATGCAAAGACTAGAGAGTAAAGCCTTTGAAAGAGTAGGACAGTCTAGTTGGTTAAGATTGGGTAATTTAATATGGAATAATACTTCTCTTGGAACCCCTCCATGCTAGAAGAGAAAAACACAGCCCCTGTGGTGATCTGTTATTAGAAGACACCCTTGTACACAACTGTTAGATCTTGCCACTTGCAGACAAAAGGAAACAGGTCAGAAGCCCCCCTGAGTTTTTTGTAAAGTGTCCTGGCCAGGAGAATGCAGGCCGTGGTTGCCGCCAACCATATTGCAAATCAGCTGAGGCAGACACACAATTCCATCCTGCACGAGGTGGACGCCACCTTCAGCTTCATTTAGAATGTTGTTCCTTGGGAGGCATCTCAGCTCCACAGTAACAAATGTTTTCTCGGAGATGTGCTCAGCGACAATTGCAATTGAGTCTAGGCAGCGATTTTTCAGGATGTCAGGGTGATACCAGGACACCACAGGAACAAATTAGCCAGTGCAGGCTTGGCTGCTGGCTTGCTGTGTTAGCAAGGCAGCGTGATGTCCTCACGGACGCATCTCTGCAAATCAGGTGATGAATGCCAGTGAGGGCGCCGTCCTGTGTGCGAGGCCCAATTCATCACCGGGACACGGACCAAACAGGATGTGGCAGGAGCCAGGCCCTTTCCCTTCCAATATTGAAAAGGAAAAAAAAATTAAAAGTGAGTATTTAATCTCTGTTTTGTCAGTGGTATAAATTCACTTCCAGTCTGGCATTTAGGACGCCGTCTCTGAGTGTGAGGTAAGTGTGGATACTCTCTTGTACAAACAGCCACTGTTAAGTATCTGCTGGTGTCTCAGAGAGGACAGCAGCACAATGCCAGCAGTCACACAAAGAAGGCTGGGTGACCACTCAGATTTATGCATGTGGAGATACAAGGCCAAGCCCTGCGAGAAACGGCGTGTTCTAGGCTTAGTGGTTCCTTAGTGACCAGGGAATGAAATCCTCTTAAAGTGGAATGGACATTTTCTCTAAGTTGTTGTGTACCACTGAGCCAGAACCAACCCACAGCTGACCCTCCAGTGAGCTCTCAGAGGTAGAAAACAGCACTGGAGGAGACTGCCTGTCTCTCTTTTACGGAGCAACTGTTGGATTTGAACCATGTACATTTGTGCTGGAAGTGCAATTCCTTACCATCAAGCCACCAGAACTCCCTGAACTGGAAGGCGGTCAATTAAAAGACTATTAGCGTTTTAGTCAAGTCAGTTAAGAGTTTCATGTTCCCAGAATGGATAAGGAATCATCAAGACTGAAGGGATGGCGAGAATGGCCCAGGATTGTAGCGAGAAGGCTCTGTTCTGTTGTACAAAGCACCGCTGTGACTCCATGACAGCCAACAACAACAGTATGTACCAGACACAAGCCGTCAGGGAAAAGGAGGCACCCTTCTGATTATGTTTTATAGCAGAGCAATAGAACTGCCCAAGTGACTTCTAATTTCCTTTCACTGCTGCTGCTTTTACATGTTTCTGCCTCCTAGTCTTCTGTAGGACGGAGTGCAGCTGTCCCCCTTCCTCTTCTGGGCTGCAATCTTCACCAGAGCAGGTCAGCAGGCCTCTCCTCCCGAGGGACGCGCGGTGGGTCTGAACCACTGACTTCTGTTCTGGGCTAGTAGTCCAGTGCTCACCCACTGTCAGGTTGCCCATGAAGAATGACCTTGGCCTGTCTTTGGGTTAAGCACCACAGAGGCCGCTGGAGGACTGTCTGTTGCCCCTCTGCCCTTCACTGGACACTGGCCTCATGGAGTACAGCAACGGCCACTATGGGCAGTGTTCTCCATGGCGCCCTGTTCTGTGTCTATGCACGTTAGCAAAGAACATGTATGGAGACTCCTCTGCCCTTCCCAAGGCTGGATTTCAATCCAGAAGGGACGAGATGGTTCATTTTCACTCCATTCTTCACTACACTTATCCAAGGGCCTTAAAATAGCTCTGTTATCAGAACGCACTAATCCAAATCAGTTTATAAAAACCCCTCAGATTAACAAATCAATGAGACTTACACACCACCAAATTGGTTACCACTTAAAGGCTTTATTCTGACTAGATTTATAGCCTGCATAAATCCCATGCTCATGTAATTTAGATGAAGACCAGCAAGAGGTGTCCTCGCTATCTATTTGCCAGAGAGGAGAGCAATTCTCTATTATTGATGCATATCTAGCAGCCTGAATTTAAAAGCTATTCAAGAAAGAGTGATGGGGCCATCATAGATCAAGTCCTAATTTTTCAGTAAAATACAGTTAAGGAACCTTTTAAGGGGCCATTGTAGGGATGTTAAACAGTCCCTGAGGGATCTCCTTTCGTGTCATTTACAGCCTGGGACACTGATGGAGCGTCAGATAGGACACAGAACACATGCAATGGCAATGAGCTGAGATGAATAGGCCATACCAATAAAGCTAATCATTAGTAAATCAAACCCAATCCCTTAGAGAAGTTGTCAGACAGAGTGGAGTGGCCCCCACAGTGTCTCTGAGGTTGTAATCTCCATAGAAACAAATGACTTCCTTTCTGTCCTGGAAAGTGGATTCAAACCATGGATCTTCCGCCCAGCAGTCCAATCTCTAACCACGACAGTGTTTTAAGAGTCACGGTTGCTATTGTTGTTGCTAGGTAATGCGGAGTCTGCTCTGACAGTGGTGACCTTGTGCAAAGCAGTATGAGCTGCCGGATCCTCCTAGCTGAGTTTGTGTGTATTGCTGTGGTCTCTGTGTAAATCCAGCTCACGGAGGCTCGTCACCCAGGATGGGACATTGTTGCCCCCTCTTGCTACCAATGCGAATTGTGTACTTTGTTTTTTGTTATTAAGTTTATATTGGTTTGTATAAAAAAGCATACGTTGTGTTTCATTTATATACATTCTGCTTCATGCATTCCACCACACTGCTTCTTGTTATCATTCCTATACACTGTGTTTTATAAAATTAATCATCACTGATCCATGCCCACCATCACCCCACCTTTTCAGATCTACACTGGGTCTTTCCTAATTTCCTCATCCCCTCACTTTGCCCATCAAACTCTGCAACCTTGAGATTTCCTCCCCTTCCTCCTTCGCCCTTTGGTACACATCTTACTATTTGGTACATGACCTTCTATGTATTACAACAATGGTCTTATGAAGTATTTTTCCCTGTGAGAATGAGTTCATTCACTCAGCATAAAGCTCTCCAGCCTCTCCCATGTTATATAGTATTTTTCCAAATCATTGGTACTAAGTGCTACATAGTATTTCATAATGTGAATATACCACAATTTCTCAAGCCATTCATTTGTGGATGGACATTTTGGCTGTTTCTAGCTTTCTTGCTATTGTGAATAACGCTGCTGTGAACATTGCTGTACAAATCTCCATTTATGTCTTGGTTCTACTTTCCTTGGGGTATATTCCTAGCAGTGGAATAGCTGGGTCACACGGAATTTCTTTGTTCAGCTTTTTGAGGAAACTCCAAACTACCTTCCACAGTGGTTATATCATTTAACAAGTCCACCAACAGTGCATCCCATTCTATGACTCATTTAATAGCAACTCAGGTGGCCTTGTAGTAAAAAGCTGAGCTGCAATCCCAAAGGCACACAGTTTGCGTCCACCGCTGCTCAGTGTTAGAAGGATGGCAATCTCCTCCTGTGCAATTTACTGCCTCTGAAAAGCTGCTGGAGGGTCAACTATGAGGCTCTTCCCACTTGATGGCACACAGCAGCAACAACAACAACAAGACTCATGGCTCAGTCAGTAAAAGGATATAAGGCAGTCCATGTTAATAGCATCAAGTCAGGCTTCTTGATGTGATTGTTGTTGTGTACCGTTGCATGGCAACCAACTCAAGTCAGGCTTCTTGATGTGATTGTTGTTGTATACCGTTGCATGGCAACCAACTCAGAGCTGACCCAGCAGTGTGTTTTCAGAGGCTGTCCATGACCTGATGGCACTTAACAACAACAACAACAGCAACAACAACAACGAGAGAAATCAGTTGGCCTAGTGGACAGAAAGTGAGGCTTCCAAGCCAAAGGTGAGTGACTTTAATCCACAGCCCTCGGGCCTGGTTTTAATTGTTTTTGGTCAAACATCCTTCTAGGTCGTATAGCCCTGGTGTGTCCACTTGCTGTACAGAGGTAAGTAACTACTGGTTGCTGTGAAGCTGAACACTGTGACACTGATGTGCCAAATGTGACAATGGTTACCCATGGTGGACAGTGTTTGGTGGAGCGCCCCGATTAAAACAAGCTTGGAAGCAGGAGTGGCAACCACTTCTGAAATAACTGGTCTCCAGAAACCCTATGAACCTTGAGAAATGATGGAAGTGATACAAGTGTTCAGATCTTTTGTTCATAGGGTCACTATGAATCACCTATGACTTGATGGCACTTAACAACAACATGACATGGGAGGAGAGTGCCCAACTTTCTCCTTCACAGCAGCTTGGGGATTGGAGATACTTGCTGTCTGAGTGACAGCGCAACTATTACTGCTGTTTAAGTGTGGGAATGGGGATGAAAGGAACATATCCTGGTCCTGGCAACGCAGACTCTGCTGTGACTCAGAGTGCTGAAGTTCACATGGTTCTCAGTGACCGCTACTCTGAAGGCGGATGACCAGCCTTTCTTCCTGGTCACCTCAGCCTGGGAGCTCTGCAGAAGGCTGGTCAGCGGCTCCACCTGAGGGAGAAGCCGTAGCTCCTTCACAAATGCATTAGCCCAGGTCTCCCTTAAGAAAGGCAACAATTTTATCACTGAACCACAACAGCCCACGCGAAAGGAAACGAGAGGACGCATAGGAAGCGGAGAGAGGTGAGTCGGCCACAGCCAGGGTGCACCCCAAAGCTCCTGGGACGTCAGGGCCGCACTGTTCTGGGGCGTGGGCTCCAGATTTGCCTCTGAGCTTCCAGAACCCAAGAAGAGCCACACGAAGCAGGTTTTCCATCCGCTTCTCAGATTCAGACAAGCCACTCTCTTCTTCACTTAGGCCTGTGTTGTTTGTGGAGTTTCTTTTACATTTTAATTCGGCTGAAGAAGAGTCCTTTCTGAAAAGCAATTGTAAATCAACCAGGCTCATTTTGTATCTAATTTAAAAAGTCTTAACACAAACTTTTTCTGGGAAGAAAGCCGATAACCACCTACTTAATCAAATTATCAAAGTGAAGAGCCCCAGTGTTGGGGAGCCGGCATCCTGAGTCTGCAGGTGCCACGTGCCAGCAGGACCAGAGCTCCTTGTCCAGGGAACTCCTGCAAACAGCTCAGAGCTGGGATCCAGATGGAAGGGAACAGCAGACAAGTCTAAGCTGAGAGAAGCTACAAAATAACAGCACTATTCTGCACAAATGCCTGTGCCATCAACAGACAAGAAAGACCTGGAAGGGAGGCCAAAGAGAAGAGGCCAGCCAGCGAAGCGCTTCCTCTTTTCTCCCTGTCAGGTTCATAATCAGGAGAAACCTTTGAAGTAGACAAACCAGCTGATTTGTATCTCAGATGAGAATAGAGATACCACCACGATGCCTCTTAGAAGCAAGGGTGGAGAGACGTGGCTTGCTGTCTTTGGCCAGGCCATGTGGAGAGACTGACTGCCCGAAATCAATCACGTGTGGTGACAAGGAAGGGCAGTGCGTCCGAGGGGAGCCCCGTGAGCCGGCCTGACACAATGGCCAGCCTGACCTCAGACATATGGAGGGGCATGACGACCATCACCCGCACGTCTCCTCCCTAAGGCTGCCCTGAACCACAGGGACCCCTACACTCACTCACTCACCCATCAACAACTGCAACATCACCAGTTTCATTTAAAAAGGTCAGACAATAATTGTCCTGTGGTAATGTAACTGTTAGCCTGCATCTGGAGATTGTGGGGGGCGGGGTGTGTATATACGATGATAGTTAGAGAAAAGCTTGAGGTCTTTTGTTCATAGGCTCACTGTGAGTCGTGTTCGACCCAATGGCAATCAATAACAACAACAGGAATAAAGGAGCATTCTCTCTGTAAATTACACTAAAAAGCTTGAGAGACGGGGGGGTGTGTGTGTGTGTATTTGGGTGATAAGCATAAGGAAATTCTTTGTTCTAGTCTTGCAACAGTTCTATATACTTGAAATTATGTCAAAAGAAAAAAGTTCAAAAGAAAAAGAGAAGCATTTCCTTTGGCAGAAAGTAACCTAATATCATTAGGAGACGCATCTGCTTTGTTTTGAAGTTTTGGGGACCGTAGATAAAGGTGCTAGGATGCAGCCACCAGCTCGAATACATAAGGCCACCTCTGCCATGTCCCTGGCGGGCCCAGGATGGCTGCCTTGAGCCTCCAGCCGTCTGCATGCTGACTGGTTATTGCAAGCTTTGATTTTCTTTTTACAGCTGAGAAAGTTTCCGTTTCTGTCATCTCTACAGACAATTTGGACTACATCTAATCAAGGCAGTACAATATAAAGCAATGTTTCAAATATCTAAAGGTAAGGGCAGTTCCTTCTTCTCAGACTGCTACTGAATCTAATTGAATAGTCTTACGAATTGACTGAAATGGCATGCTAAATCAACCGAATCTCCAATAACCCTGTGGATTCTATCCCAAGCCCTTTTCTCTCTCACTAGAAAATATTCTAATGTAGAACAAAGAAAGGAATAATGCAATTTTCACCTGAATCTTTTCAAGACAAGTTAATGCCTTTTTTTTTTTTACTCAAAGGATATTGAATAGATATATCTCCTAAGGAACAATGCTTTGTCTACAGTTAAAGTGATGGTTGGCAATTGGTATATGTAGGATTATTTTGTACATGTTGTTGTTATGTGCCGTCGAGTTGTTTGTGACTCTTAGCGACCCTATGTACAACAGCCCTAAACCCTGCTCTATCCTGTGCCAATCGCACTACCTCTGACACACCCATCCCAATTACCCCAGTCACTGAATCAATCCACCTCATAGAGGGTCTTCTCCTCCTGCGCTGTCCCTCCACCCTCCTAAGCATGATGTCCCTCTCCAAGGACCTGTCTCTCCTTACAACATGTCCAAAGTATGTCAGACGAAGCCCCAGAATCCTTGCCTCCAGGGACTAGCCTGGTTTAACCCTCTCCAGGATGAATCTGTTTGTTTTCTTGGCATCCCATGGTACATTCAATATTCTTCTCCAGCACTACAGCTCAAAGGCATCAATTCTCCTTCTATCCTCCCTAGTCATTGTCCAACTCTCTGATACATAACAAGCGATTGCAAATACCATGGCCTGTATCAGGCACACCTTAGTCTCCAGAGAGACACCGTTGTTCTTGAGTACTTTAGAGAGGTCCCTAACAGCAGACTTTCCCATCGCAATACGTTTTTTGATTTCCTGGCTGCTGGTGCCAAGAGTGTTGACTGTGGAGCTGAGCAAACTAAAGCTGCGAACAATCTCAATCTCTTCGCCATCCATCCTGATGCTACCAATTGGTCCAGTGGTGAGAATCTTTGTCTTCTTGACATTGAGCCTCAGTCCATACTGAAGGCTGCAGTCCTTGACCCTCATCAAGTGCATTAGGTCCTCCTCAGTTTCGGCAAGCAGGGTTGTGTCATCTGCATAACACAGATTGTTAATAGATCTTCCACCAATCCTGATGCCACACTTCTCCTCATAGAGCCCAGCCTCTCGGATAATCTGCTCTGCATACAGGTTGAAAAGGTATAGAGATAGGACACATCCCTGGCAGATACAGAAGAATTTAATGAAATAACATTTGAGCAAGAGCCTATGGTGATGAAGGAAAAAGTTCAAGCTGCTTTGAAGGAAATAGCAAAAAATAAGGCCCCAGGAATAGATGGTATACCAATTGACATATTTCAGCTAACAGATGCTGCCCTGGATATGCTCACAAAGTTGTGCCAAGAAATCTGGAGAACGACCACTTGGCCAACTGACTGGAAGAGATCTATATTTGTTCCCATTCCAAAGAAGGGCGACCCAACTGAATGCGGAAACGACAGAACAATATCATTGATTTCACATGCAAGCAAGATTCTACTGAAGATGATCCAAAAACGACTTAAACAGCACATCAGCAGAGAACTGCCGGAAGTCCAGGCTGAGTTTAGAAGGGGTCGTGGTACTAGGGATATTGTTGCTGATGTTAGATGGATTTTAGCTGAAGCAGGGAATACCAGAATAATGTCTATCTGTGTTTCATTGATTATGCAAAGGCATTTGACTGTGTGGATCATAACAAACTGTGGCTGACTCTGAGAAGAATGGGAATCCCAGAACATTTAATCGTGCTAATGCAAAACCTATACTTGGACCAAGAAGCAGTCGTCAGAACAGAGCAGGGTAACACTGCTTGGTTCAAAATTGGGAAGGGTGTACGCCAGGGATGTGTCCTATCTCCGTACCATTTTGTACATACATAATGTAAAAGAACAAATTTTTAAAAATGTAATACATTGATTTTAATTGATTTTCTTTTTAGACAGCCTAATTTAACATTTTATTATTCTCATATAATATAGTGCTGCAGATACAAGGAAACTGGCACGCAAAAAAATAGCCAATCTAAAGTTGATGATTTATTCCTTCAATAAACCTATTTTGGACAACTGTCTAATGCTAAGAACGGATCAAGGTTTAAAGATAATAATGATACTTTAGATTAATCTGAGGACTAGAAAGCCCCAATACCCACAGAATTTACATAACATGTAGATAAAGGGATTTTTTTAAAATAATAACAGCAAAACACAAACAATTCACTTTTTCAGATCTGGCCAGGAATGCAGTCCTTTCTAGGAGGGGTGTGGATATTTAACATGTTTGGTTGTTATCCAAAGAGGCTGGTGGATGGAACACATTAAGTCAGATCTCTAAAGAAAGGCCTGGTAAGCTACTTGCAGAACAATCAACCCTAACAACATATACACAAATGAAACAATGTATATGAATGATTGTCTACAAGCAAATGGTTGTTTAAAGAAATAATAAGCTAAAAATAGCAATCCTGGGGAGTGCATTTCCACACTAACCACATGGGGCCACCATGAGCTGGAGTCAACTTGAGAACAAGTGTTGTAGGGAGAAAGAGAAAGCAAGCCAGGCTTTGGGGAGGAACCAAGATGTTAGAGAGTCCTCATCGAAGAGGTAGATTGGGCAGAGGGCCAACTACAGCTGGGCACAGGAGGACAAGAAACAGAGACAGAAGAGAGGGCAGAGCACTGACAAGCCAGGACCCAGCCCTGCGGCCGGAGAGATGGTGCTGTGTCAGAAAGGACCTCAAGCAGGAAGGTGTTCTTCCAGTGCAGGAGGATGAACAGGAAGGGCGTGGTCCAGGGATTGGATAGGAGTCAGATGAGGAAGGACTTCACGGGCCCGGACAAAGGCAATTCCGAAAGTGATGAGATGGCATTTGAGACACTTCATACATAACATGGATATGATGTCTAAGGTTTTAGAAAGCCCTTTACAATGAAGTTAATTATTTAATTTTGAAAGCATAATTTCCAATTGATGATGTTGTTAGGTGCCACTGAGTCAAGTACAACTCATAATGACCCTGGGAACAACAGATCTGAACCCTGTCCTATCCTGTGCCATCTTATTATCTCTGACACACTAGAGCCCATTGCTGCAGTCACTGTGTCAAGCCATCTGGTTGAGAGTCTTCCTCTCTTTTGCTGATCCCTCTACCTTTCCAAGCACGATGCCCCTTTCTAAGGAATAGCCTCTCCTAACAACATGCCCAAAGTGTGTGAGACGATGCCTTATCATCTTTGCCTCCAAGGAGCACTCCGGCTGCACCTTTTTCTAAGACATATCTGTTTGTTCTTTAGGCAGTCCATGGGATATTGGAAAATAGTTCAGAGCATTCTCAGATGCCCTTTATTGAGACTCCACAGATGTTGACCCCATACACAGCCATAGTACATTTCTTTCCACATTTTACTTCTGAAAATGGATTTGTCTCCATCTGTGCAGAAAATATTTAAGCCTAATGATGATGGAAAACATATTTCAAACGCTTCCTGTGTTCCAGGAGTGCTGGCAAATGCTGTATATTTATTAATTGGTCAGTCTGCGCAGACTCAGTGGACACGTGCAGGACGTTGGTACTGTATCAGAATTCCAGTTCATGGAGAAGCAGACTGAGGTGGAGAGAGGCGAGAGCTGGTTTCTGGTCCAGTGTCATAGAGCTGATAAGCAGTGAAGTGGTTCCAGACTCACTGTGTCTCACCCTAAAGTTGAGCTGTGGAAGAGGCTGAAGACACAAAACTAGAAGCAGGGAAACCAGTCAAGCAGCCACGAAGAGAAAGATGAGAATGAGACATGATGGGTTAGGGTGGAAGGAGGCAAGAGAAGTTAGGGTTAGCAGAACTGGCTAATGGTCCCAATGCTGGGTTCTGGTTTAACAGCACCATATGGTAGCACAGGAGAGACTGAGGGTTTCCAAAGGAGGGAATGGGAAACAGGGCTACTCTGCTATGAGAGATCAGCTACATGAGTCTGGACCATCGGGTCCAATGAAATGGACCATCGGTGTTTGTCTTAGTACTGCTCTAAGAGAAATATCACACATAGGTGGCTTTCAAAACAGAAATGTGTTTTTCCTACTTCAGGACCTGGGTGCTGTTTCTAGGGGAAGCTGCCCTCTCTGCTGGTTCTAGGGGAATATTCTGTGTTCTAGGTTAGGTGCCTTTGAGTTGACTCCCACTCATAGTGACCCTTTGAACAAAAGGTCAAAGCTTTATTCTACCCTGGGCTATCCTCACAATCTCCAGCACGCTCCAGCCTACTGATGCAGTAAGGTCCTTGAGGTATTTTGGATGCTGTCTTCTGGCTCCTTGGGGGTTTTTATGTGGTCTGGAATCTCTCTCTTCCCATCCTTGTTTCCTCGTTGAGTGTGCCTTTTGTGAAGGAGCTCTTGTAGTTCAGTCCACAGCAAGTTGTGCTGACAATTCAAAGGTGGCATCTCTCTAGTGGTTCAAACCCAGCAGAGGCTCCGTGGGAGAAAGAAGCAGGAATGAGGTGAGTTTTGTTTGTGGGTTTTTTTTAATCTCAAAACAAGTTGACTTAAGACATGTTATTGTTGTTGTTAGGTGCCGTTGAGTCAAGTATAAGTCACAGTGACCCCATGAACAGGAGAGCTAAATACTATCCCATGGTGTGCTGTCCTCATCCTCTCTGACAGTCACCCACCGCTGCAGTCACTGTGTCCGTCCATCTCATCGAGGATCTTCCTCTCCTTTGTTGACCCTCCGTCTTTCAAAGCATGATGTCCTTTTCCAGGGAATAGTCGTTTCTAACAACACGCCTCAAATATGTTGGATGAAGCTTCATCATCCTTGCCTCCAAGGAACATTCTGGCTGGACTTTGCCCAAGACATTATCTGCCTGTTCTGTTGGCACACATACCCTATCTATCATGCTTCATTAAAAAGAGAATGTACTCCAAGACGGATGGCAGCACAAGTATACCAAAACCCAGAAATAAACTGATCGCTACAGAGGAGACTCTGAGTCAGTCGAGACGCTGGTGGCTTAGTGGTAAGGAACTGAGCTGTCACTTCACAGCATGATGTTTGAATCCACTGCCAGATTTTCTGCAGGAGAGAGACAGGCAATCAACTCCTGTGTAACCTGTTGCCCCAGAAAACCGGCTGAAGGGTCAACCATGGGTTAGTTTTGACGCCACGATACACAGAAACAACAGCAACGTAGAGCTTCCAGAGCATTACGTCTTTGAGGAAGTATAGTGTTAGGTGGTTTGTGGTGGGTTTTTTTTTTTTTTTTTTTTTGTCATTGAATGGCTGGTGAGTTTGAAACTCTAATATTTTTGTTAGTAGAATAGTGTTTTAACCACAGTGCCACCAGGTCTCACCAAACAAATATATTAAAACAAAACAATCAAAACCTACTGCCTCCAAGTTGATTCTGACTTACAGTGACGTTTCCTCAGGCTTCCAAGACTATATAAATCCTTAAGGGAATAGACTGGCCATCTTTCTCCTATGGAGCACTTGGTGTGCACAAATTGCAGACCTTTGGGTTAGCAGTCCAATAAGTAATATATCTCACCTTTAGAGCCCCTTATGCACAAATACAGGGGTTAGGATTTAAAATACATTATTTTTTTGAAATTTAATCTCATACAGATTTGGTACCACATCTTTTTCTTTT
>NW_006399774.1:15423749-15442407 GCF_000299155.1 Elephantulus edwardii
AAAAAAATTCAAAATGTGATTCCCATGTGGGTCACCAAGTGAACGTCCCCAGCCTGGGTCCTCCTCTCTAATTCCTTTAGATCGATAGATAGATGGACAGAAAGACAGACAGACAGACAGAGAAGGAAGGATAGAGGAAGAGAGAGAGAGAATGAAAAGGAAAAAGGGAAGAACAAGATGGAAGAAGAAAAAAGGAATAAAAAAAATCAAAGGAAAGAAGAACATTTCTAGAAAGTTCCCTTTTCACTTTCTTTCCAACAAAGATGTCCACCAAAACCAATGACTTATTTTTTCATTTCTATAATTATTATTTTCATTATTATTTCTCCAGGCCGCTGATTTCATGACCACATACCTGTAATTAAGTAAATGACAGGATAATTAAGTTAGATCTAGTATAACCTTTGTTGTTGTTGTAAGTGCCATCGAGTTGTAGGCAACTCATAGAGACCCTATGAATGAAAGACATGAACACTTGTATAACTTCCATCTTTTCCCCAGGTTCATAGGGTTTCCAAAAAAGATATCCATATTTCTGTAAGTTATAAAATGCAAGTTATAAAATCTCTAAATCTGCTCACAAAAGCAGAGAACTAAGAACTTTTTAAAAATCAGGTGCTTGAGAAGTGTGATAGGACACACAAGAAAATTACAGAAGAAATCATAGCTTGTGACACAGACAAGAAAATAAAAGATGGAAGGAAGAAGATAAAGGTGAAAGAGAACTAGATTACAAAATGATAAGTTAGAAGATCCAAAGAAAAGTTCCAAAAGTCTCAAATTTGCATGGTCCGAAGTTAGATGACACTAGTGGACTTGAGTCAGTAACTGCTTATCTCTATGAGCTGGTCAAAATGGACCAAGTCAGGAGAGTCTTTGACTGAAGTGGGAAAGTAATGCTATCTGCTGAGTGTCTTTTGTGTTCTTCAGAGAGGTCAGTGGGAGAGAACTCTAAATGTACCTTCTAACTGTTGGCTCCAGTCATATTGTTTATTATAGTGACAAGGTAATTACAGACACCATTCTACTTAGTGTTGAGTGAAACAGCACACATTCTTCCACCTAGGCATTACAGGAGTCTTGAGAAGCTAAGGAGTTTTCAGAAGCTACAGAACTTTAGATGGAATTCCATGCTATACTCTCTGATTCTACAAACCACTGATGCAAAGATACTTCAAAGGCACATCTGTGTGTAGCAGGAAACACACATTTCACACATACACAGACAAGAAGCAGAGGTGGCACCCAATAGGATCTTAAAAATGTGTGAAAGCAAAAGGTTCTGATAAATCATGGGATTTGATGCTGTTTTCTAATGCTTTGTAACAAAGTAACCCAGCACCTAAACCGCAAGATGAACCTTCCCTGTGCAGGTGGTCTGCCTCATAGGATTGTGGGATATCACAGTTAGGGACTGGCTGGACATCTGATCTGTCTCTTTTTTGCCCCGACTCCCTATGCCCATCCACTCTATTTGGTACATCTTTTTCTTGCTGTCTCTTGGGTCACTCCTTGTTATTGGCCTGGAGTTCTGTTCAACACAACAACCTCAGGGTATCGGGATTTCTACCCAGCCAGGGGAGGCCTTCCGAAGTCAACATGGACAGTGATTTTTTTTTTTAAAGGCTATCTCTGAAAGTGGAAATGTCCTTCTTACCATACTCCATCAGTTAAAGATAAAGACCAGATTCAAGGGAAAGGAAAACAGACTCCATGCCTTGATGGGGAAGATGACAAAGAATTTGGGGACTATAGAAGCTGTGCTGCAATCCTGAAGGCACACGGTTCGAGGCCACCAGCTGCTCTGCGGAAGAAAGATGGGCAGTCTCCTCCCATATGATGTTACTGCCTCTGAAACCCACTGGAGGGTCAGTTATGGAGTTGGTTCTGACTTTATCATACACAACATCCCCCTCTACACCCCCATCCCCACACACTCTTTCTCTCCATGACTGAGGACCAGATGAATTGTGAGATAGTATCAAATGCATCATTCATGAAGACATCAAAAGATTATTACAAAGCCAAGGAGAAAGAAAAGACCAAAATGGATGTCGGAAGACACTGAAAACAGCGTTAAGAGTGTTGAGAAACCAAAATAAAGGAAGGACGTAAAAGAGCAAAGCAGAAGATGTCAAGGGGCAGCTCAAGAAGACATAGCAAAATATGATAACAGAATGTACAAAGAATTGGAGTTGGAAAATAAAGGAAGAACTTGCTTCACATTTATCAGGTTGAAAGAACTGAAAAACAATCCAAGCCTCCAGTTGTAACACTAAGAGATTCTATGAACAGAATCTTGAATGATCCAAGAAGCATCAGAAGAAGCTTGAAGGAATACACTGTACCAAAATGAACTGGTTGATAAAAAAGTTGAATATAGAAATTCTCTATGACCCAGCTATTCCCCTACAACAATATACCCCAAGGAAATTAGAAACTGAGACACTAATGGAGATCTGTACACCAATGTTCATAGCAGTGTTATTCACATCGTAAGAACATGGGAACAGCCCATGGACAGTGAGTATAGCATGGAATTCCATCTAAATGCTTAACCACAACTGAATGGATTGAGAAATTTTGATACAGTCACACAATGGAATACTATGCAACACTCAGGACCAATTATTTAAAAAAAAAATACTGCATAAAGTGGGAGAAACTGGAGAGCATTATGCTGAGTCAACTAACTCAGTCTCATAAGGATAAATACTGCATAAGACCACTGTTGTAAAAACAGAAGGACAATTAGTAAAACATGTATGGGGACCAAAGGGGGAAAGGGATTGGAGAAGGAGGGGAAAGAATTAATAGGGGCAAAATCACAGGGTTGCACAGTTCGGTGGGTGGCGGGAGAGGATGAAGGAAATGGAAAAGAATCAGTGGGGACCTGAAAAGACAGAGAATGATGGGCATATTTCAATGGTGATTAATTTTATAAAACATAATGCATGGAAATGATTGTGTGAGACACAATGTGAATGAAGAATAGTGTGAAACAACATATGTAAACTTGGTAAGCAAACCAACATTTAATAAAAATTTTTTAAAAAGAATTGATTGATACTGAAAAATTTCAGGAAGTATCATATGATCAAAAGCCCATGGTAACCAAGGAAGAAGTTCAAGCCATACTGAAAGCATTGACAAAAAATGAGGCCCAAGGAATGAATGGGATATCAGTTGATGTGGTTCAACCAACAGATACAGCCCTGAACATGCATACCAGTGTGTGTCGGGGATAGATATTTGGTAAGCTGACTTAAAGAGATTCATATTTGTTCCCTTTCCAAGAAAGGTGATCCAACAGCAGGTGAACATTAAGGCACGGGGGGGCTCCTTCAACAACATTCAGCAACCTGCTTTAGAAGCTATGCAGGTTACCTAGTCATCTCAACCAGATGGACTGACACAGTGACTGTAGCATTGGGCTCTAGTGTGTCAGTCAGTATGAGCAGAGGAGAGGGTTCAGATCTGTTGTTCTCAGGGTCGCTATGGTTTGTATTCAACTCGACAGCCCCTAAAACAACCACCTACCAAAAGATGATAAAACACTTATTTTACTGATGAGAATCAATAGAAAATGTATTTCAATTTCAAATGTCTTCTTCTTCTAGAACGCATCACTGACCTGTTCATCAGAGAAGCATAATTAATGGACAGATTATAGGCAATAATTTAGAAAATGTAATCAATAATTCAAATTGCTATTCCCCAGTCTCTTGGAGAGGAGGAACAACTGCTAAATCAGACTCCTATTAAAAAATTAATTGCATTACCCTTGAGAGTAATTTTTCCTTTCCTTCATTCATAATTCAGCAATGTATTTATTAATGAGAACCCCTAAGTGGCAATTCACAACAAAGACTTCCTAAATTATGTGGGTCTTTTTTCTAAAACCCACATTAGTTTTTCAAACCACACAAAATCACATTTCAAAGTTATTTACCACTTAATTTCATATCATTTTTTTTCAATGTTCTACTTGTTTAGTTTAAAAAAAAGTAAAATAGAATCCAGGAAAAAGGCATAAAACATTTTAAAGTCATACTTACTGAAGGCATATTTTATTTGTCAGAGGCGAAAACTTTGCTATTAAATTTCTTGCAATGCTATTTTTAAACATCCTAAAACAATGATCCAATACTCCTATGGATTGAATTATGTCTTCTCTAAAACATGTGTTGAATTCCTGGCTTTTATATATGTGATAAACCAGTTTGGTTGTAAACAAACAAAGTTTATCAAACTCATTGCTTTGGGGTCCTTTCTGATTTATTTTGTATGCTAATCAAGTCAAGCCCAAGTAGATTGGGTCCTAACCCTAAAGAATTCTGAGTAATAAAGAGCATTCCTCTGGCTACTGACAAGGGGGGCTCCCTCCTGGAGCTAATGTTCTGACTCAGCCCCCCAGACTGTAAGAAAATAAATTACTGTTCTTCAAAGCCACCCACTTGTGGCTAATTTTGTTACAGCAGCCCTAGGAAACTGAGAAAAAATATTAGGAGGTAAGGTATCTCATATTATTTCCTTCTCTTAGTGTAACTGATGATTGTATTATCAAATTACATCCCACTTAGATCTATTCGGATCTATTACGTGGGAGTTGCTTCTCTCTCATACACATACACATACACATACACATACACACACTGCCCAGTCCCCAATGCAATAAATAGTCTCTGTCCATTTGAAATCCATGCTAGTGTGCAGGAATCACGATGTTGAATTTGATATCTGTTGCTCAAACTATGGAAAAGAACTTCCAACAGAAATAATTTGTTGGATTAAAACTGAGCACAAGTGAAATTCAATTTTGTGCCCTTTCCAAAGTCTTGAAATGTTTTAATTTGATTTGTTGAGGGTATCAAGGCGCACCCTCACTAGCACTTCTGCTTATAGTTTAGGTCCTGACAGACATGCCATATTTTCATAGAAAACAGTAACATCAGGTTTTTCCCTGTGGAATATATTACTGCAGAAAGAGAGAAATGGCACTGTGGAATCACTAAAAGATCTGCGCTCTGTAGGCTTCTAGATTACAAATAATCTGCCATTGGCAGCATCAAAATAGTCCCCACAATTACAAATCCAACGTATCTTTTTTTCTTTTGCATAACACTTAATCTCTAGACCTGAGTTTCTAGACTGACATTATTGCTCTTTAGCTTCCTGGAGACGTCCCTGAAAGCAGATTTTCCCAGTGCAATTTGTCTTTTGATTTCCTGACTGGTGGTACCAAGAGTGTTGTTGATCATGGAGGCAAGCAAGTTGAAACTGTTAACAAGTTCAATTTCTTCTCCTTCTATTGTGGTGTTGCCAATTGGCCTAGTGGTTAAGAATGTTTATCATCTTGATGTTGAGCTTCAAATTATAATGAAGACTACTGTCCTTGACCTTCTGCAGCAAACCCTTCAGGTCTTCCTCAGTTTCAACAAGCAAGGCTGTGTCATCCGCATAATGTAAGTTGTTGATGAGTCTTCCTCCCATCCTGATGCCACATTCCTCCTTTTAAAGTCCAGCCTTCCAAATGATCTGTTCTACATACATATTGAAAAGATACAGAGACGGGACACATTCTTAAAACACTTCTTTCCTGATTTTGAACCATGAAGTGCTTCCTTGCTCTGTTCTGAGCACTGTTTTCTGTCCAAGTATAGGTTTTGCATGAGCACTATTAAATGCTCTGGGATTCTTCTCAAGGTTAGCCATATTTTGTTGTGATCCACCCAGTCAAATGTCTTTGTATAGTCAACAAAACACAGATAGACATTCCTCTGGTACTCTCTGCTTTCAGCCAAGATCCATCTGACATTAACTATAATGTCTCTAGTACCACAACCTCTTCTAAACCCAGTTTTTATTTCTGGTAGTTCTCTGTCAATGTACTGTTCTGGTCATTTTGAGATAATCTTCAGTAGCATTTTTGCTTGCATGTGATATTGGTGATAAGGTTTGATAATTTCCATGCTCTGTCGGGTCACCTTTTTTTTTTTTAGGAATGGGAATAAACATGGCTCTCTATCAGTCAGTTGGCCAGGTAGATGTCTTCCAGATTTTTTGGCACAAACTGGTGTACACATTCTGGGCAGCATCAAAAGATGAATTGAATTAGGAAAAATCTGCTGTCTGGGACCTCTCTAGAATGCTGGAGAACAATTGTATCAGTACAGAGACTAAGATGAAGCTTATCCAGGACATGGTCTTTGCAATTACTTCCTAAGTATCAGAGAGGTGGACAATGACTAAAGATGACAGAAGAATTGATGCCTTTGAGTGGTGGTGCTGGAGAAGAATATTGAACATACCACAGACTACCAAGAGAACAAACAGTACTGTCCTGTAGAGGGTAAAAGTAGGTTGATCATTGGAGGCAAGGAATTTGAAGCTCCATCTCACATACATAGGCCATGTAGCCAGAAGAGGACTAGTTCTTGGAGAAGGACATCAAACTTGGAAAGGTGGAGGAATAGCACCAGCAATAAAGACCATGAATGAGAGATGGATTGACACAGAAACTGGGGTAATGGAGGTAGGTGTGTTGGAGACAGTGAGATTAGCTCAGGATAGGGCAGGGTTCAGAGGTGTTGTACGTGGGGTCACTATGAGTCACAGATGACTCAATGGCACATGACAACAACAGCAGAACATCCTTGGATCTTGCTTTTTGCCAATTCCTTCAGAACACCCTGAACTTCCTCCCTTATCATCATTGCCTCTTGATCATATGTTGTTTCACTAAATTCTTCTGTGTCATCCAGTTCTTTTTGGGATAGTGACGCTGTATACACCTTTTATCTTCTTTTAATGCTTCCTGGATCATTCAATATTCTTCCCTTGGCATCCTTAACTTGAGGCTTGAATTTATTCTTCAGTTTCTCCAGCTTAAGAAATGCTGAGCGAGGTTGGATCTTTTGATTGTCTGACTCCAGCTCTTTGCACATTTTGTTATAATACTTTGTCATCCCAAGTTACCTTTTGAAATCTTCTCAGCTCCTTAATTTCCTGATTTCTTCCCTTTGCTTTGGCTTCTTGGCACGCTAGTGCAATATTCTGAGTGTCTTCATGTATTCATTCATCTTGGTCTTTTATTTCTGTGTCTTTCTAATGATCTTTTGCATTCTTCATGGATGACATTCTTGATAACCTTCAAACGCTAGAGACTAAGGTACACTTGATCCAGGACATGATCTTTCCAATTACTTCCTATGCATCAGAGAGCTGGACAGTGACTAAGGATGATAGGAGAAGAATCGATACCTTTGAGTTGTGATGCTGGACAAGGGTATTGAACATACCATGGACCATCAAGAGGGGAAAAAATGTCTCTCCTGGAGAGATTGAAACCGATTTTCTCCTTGAATGATTCTGAAGCTCCATCTTATATGTTTTAGGCATGTGGCCAGGAAGGACCAGTCCTTGGAGAATGACATCATGCTTAGAAGGGTGGAGGAAGACCCTGGACAAGATGGATTGACACAGCAACTGGGGTAATAGGGGAGGTGTGTTGGAGTCACTGAGACTGGTTCAGGATACGGCAGGCTTCAGAGCTATTGTACAGAGAGTCACTATGAGGTTCAGGTGACTTGATGGCACATAACAACAACAACATAACAGATCTACATTTTCAGAGCACAATAAGAATATATTGTTTCCTTGCTATGTCTATAGTGATGCAGTTTAACAAATAAGTGCTAATCGTCAACAAACTAAGGCTGCTTGGGGATATAAACAAGGCAGCTTTGCCCCCAAACAGCTCACAGCCTAGTTGGAGAAATATGTTCTCAAATAACTGTAATAGAAGCAGAAGGATAAAGGTACAAATAAAATGTATTTGTTTATAAAACTCTACGGGTTTTAAAAAAATCTAATTCTTTTTATAAAACTTTTTATTTTAATTGTGATTTAAAAAAATGTACAGAGAAGTTAGATTTTCATTTATTCATTGTTGCACATTTTTACCTCCTCTCCTTTCCTCCATTCCCCCTCCCCCAGTACACTAGTTTTGTTTTTTAAAATATTCATTCGTTATTGTGCAATGATCTCCTCTCCCCACAAAGTCCTCTTTGTAATGTACATTTTACTCCGGCCTGCTGTCATACATATAATAGCTATCATATAATGCCTAATCATATACAGTTTTTAAAGCCCTGGTGGAATATTAAGTTATATGTTGGCTGCTAATCAAAAGGTTAGTGGTTTGAATCTACCAGCCACTTTGAAACCTCAGTGTCCCTGTGTCTCCTCTCTTATATAAGAACACCACTCGGTGTCTGTTAGGATCCTTCCTACTTCAGTGTGACCTCATGCTGACTTAACAGGAATTTTTTAAAAATTCATTTTAATGAAAGTTTACAGAGACTTAGGGTTTCCAGTCATTTGTTGTTGCACCCCTACCAACCCCCTCTCCCCCAATTCACTCTTCTCCTTGAAAAGTAAAAGAAAAACTCTTTCATTGTTATGCAATCCCTGCCCTCCTCCTCCCCCCTCCCTTCCACTCCACCATGCAGCCTTCACTCTGGACATCTATAATGACAAGAATACCCATTCATATTTCCCTTTTAAACAGTTCTCTCCCTAATCTGTTTCAATGCAATATACATCATTCCTCCCCTCCTTTTCTGTCTTTCCTTAACCCTGATTTACAGATCCTGTTTTACAACAGTAGCCCTATGCAATATTTGTCCTTTTGTGACTGAGATATTTCACTCAGCATAATGTCCTCCAGGGTCATCCATTTTGCATAATAATTCATGAGTTCCTTGTTTTTCAATGCTGCATAGTATTCCGTTGTGTGAATATACCACAGTTTCTCTATCCATTCATTTGTTGATGGGCATTTGGGTTGTTTACAGCTCTTTGCTATTGTAAACAAAGCCACAATAAACATGTGTATGCATATGTCTTCTTGGATGACAGTCATGGTTTCTTTAGGGTAAATTTTCAGTAGTGGAATTGCTGGGTCAAATGGTATTTCTATTTGCAACTTTTTGAGGAAGTGCCACACAGCCTTCCATAGTGGCTGCACAGGAAATATTTTTAAAGGTCTTGTTTCCAGACAAGATCATGTTCACAAGTATCAGGGGTTAGGAATATAACATGTCTATTGAGGGCATCATTCAATATTTGACAATTATTAACAAGTGGATTTTTTAAAAAAAGAAACCATTAGAACTAAATAACAAAACTTTAACAGAAGGATGTTGGTGTGGATGATTTGGCAAATTTGAGATGGAAGTGAACTGTCCTTGCAAAATGTAGCTGTTGCCCTATTCCACCTAATAGCTCTTCCTCAAACCCCCAGATCTCAGAAAACATAGACTGAAGGGTTAAGCTGGAGAGGGGATGCTGATGTCGGTGCTTCTGAACCAGCCTGGAACACAGGCAGATGGCTTTGGATAATTAGGAATAAGGGACAGTTATATTTACAAGGGCATCACTAATGAATTTCTTATGGGTATCTTTTGACTAAAGAAAAAGTTTCATTTATATTGAGGCAGTGACTTATAATATGGATTTATTCTGAATAATGCAAATACATATAGTACACATGTGTGTACATATTTGTTATTGTTGTTGTTGTTAGGTGTTATTGAGTCGAGTATGACCCACAGTGATCCTATGAACAACAGATCTGAGCCCTGACCTATCCTGTGCCTTCCTCACACTTCCTGACACATTAGAGCCCGTTGCACCAATCACCACATCAATCTACCAACCCTCTACCTTTCTGAGCATCATGTCCCTCTTCAAGAAATAGTCCCTTGTAGAAACATACCTGAAGTAGGTGAGGTGAAGCCTCATCATCTTTGCCTCCAAAGAGCACTCTCACTGCACCCTCTCCAAGACATACTTCTTTGTTGTTTGGCCGCCCATGGGATGGATGCTCAGTGCTCTTCTCCAAACCCACAGTTCAAAGACATGAATTCTTTTTATGTCATCCTTATTCACTGTTCAGCTCTTAGATGCATAGTAAGTGATCAGAAAGACCATGGCCTGAATAAGACACACCTTAGTCCTCAAACTAACAATTTCTCTTCAAAAATTTGGAGAGGTTCCTAACTGCAGATTTCCCAGGGCAATACATCTCCTGATTTCCTGACTGCTGGTAGCAATGGTGTGGCATTAATTGTGGACCCAAGTAAGATGCAGTCCTGGACGTGCCCACCAGTCTATGCCAGGAAATTTAGAAGACAGATGTCTTGCCAGTGAATTGGAAGAGGCCCATATATATTCCAATTCTCAAGAAAGGTGATCCAACAGAATGCGTGTGGAAAACTATCAAATAATATCATTAACATCACCAGCAGTATCATTAATTTGCTGTACTTATGTGCAGTCAAGTCAGAACTGATTCACAGCCTGACCCTTCAGTGAGTTTTACAGAGGTGAAAATCACATAGGAGGAGATTGCTGATCTTCCTCACACAGAGCAATGGTGGATTTGAACCACTTACCTTTGGGAAGGCAGCACAACTCTTTACTCACTAAGCCACTAGAATTCTTTGTATATATTACACAAATATTATAAACTCGTAAACATGCTGAAGACCAAGGAAGTCAGCTCAAGAACTAAAGTGTGTCTGACTCAAGCCCTTGTCATTTTGTCTTTCTAACTGCCTCATGTGAATGTGAAAGTTGGACAATGAATAAGGAACATAGTGAATGAACTGATGCCACGAGTTGTGGTATTGGAGAAGAAGTACTGCAAAGACTGTCCCAAAACCAAAGAAATGTGTCTCGGAGAAAGTGCCATCAGAATGCTCCTTAGAAGCAAAGATGATGGGATTTCACCTCACATATTTTGGACATGTGGCAAGAGGGGACAGTCCTCGGGAAGAGACATCATGCTTGGAAAAGTAAAGGGTCAGTGAAGGAGAGGAAGATCCTCTCTGAGATGATGCGGTATCAGGGGTTGATTGTGCAAATGGCTTTTCTAGCCAGTGGCTTTGACCTTTCACCATCTGACTAGGAGGGAACCTAAAATAGTGAGTATGTAAACTAATCATTATGTGATTGTTCCATTTCCCCCCATCCCACCAAGTTAGAATGAGGGGTTTAGCAGTGAAGGAAGAGAACCTCACCGTTGGTAATAAAGAATAAACAGAATACACATGCAGAGAAAGTCCTTCAGGACCAGAGATCATGGAGCACCAGTCAGACTGGGATCTACACAAGCCCAATCACAGCCTCAATGGAGAACCAGAAACCTACATGAGACAGAGCTGGCTTGGGACTGTTGCCTCGTGGGACCAGGGCCAGAGCCAGAGTGTGCTGGCAGACAGACAGGAGAGACAATAATTAGCAGGTTTGAGGGAACTTTGTAACACTGAACTAAACCTCAAAGCAGAAAGTCAAAGGACATTCAAACATGAGAAGCTGCATTGTACTTTATTGTCAACCATAATTGTAACCTGGTAACTTTCATAGTAAACACCAAAACCATGAGTGTGGCTCTGTGAAATCTGTGTTGCCACTACAACAGATTTTGGATCTAGCATGGAATAGTATGACTGGTGTTGAAATGAGTAAAAGTTGGTGCAGAATTGTGGGAGCCATGTCTGACCTTATTAATTTTGTATAGTAGATATTGTTGATGGGTACAGTACCCCTCTGTAGCATTAACAGACGTCAGAAGCTGCCCTCTTCATGCTACCCTACTCTTTGAACAGATGAAATGCCACAGTAACTACAGTGGTGTTAAGCTCACCGGAGATTGTAAGTCTAGGACAGCATTGGGAAGAGCTTCCTTCTGCTGTGCTCATAGTAGGGTCACTATGAGTATATATAAGCTGACTTGATGGCACCTAGCATTCTAGAGAGGTCCCTGACTGCTGATTCTCCCAATGAAATCCATCTTTTGATTTCTTTAATTCCTGTACCAAGAGTGTTTATTGCGGACCTGAGCAAGATGAAATTGTTAACCATCCCAATCTCTTCTCCATCTATCATGGTGTTGCCAATTGGAACAGTGTATGCAAACTCTCTTAAGTTGTTAAAGACACACTGTAGAAAAGTTCTGCAACATTGTATAATAATGCCTCAGGTATTAAAATAAGAGAAAGTCTGGTTTTATAAATACCAATCTATTTGATGTCACTACCAGATGAGATTTTTGATAGCTGACAAAACCCCAAATGTCATCTACAGAATTTCAATGAACTCCCTCCCCACCCTCCTTCACACACTTTCCTCTCCTTCACTTGTAATCAATCGCAGATGTCAAGTGGCCATCAAAACGCTCAGGTGTCTTTGTAGGTGGTAGGTCCTGCTGTGTTTCTCCCTTCCTCCAGACTCTTGAATACTTAGCAACAGAGTTTTGACTTTTTGAGAAAAGAATGCAGCTATCAGTAATAGATATGCCTATGTGCAGCTAAGCAGTCATGGTGGCAAATGCGTCTTATATATTGTGCTGCTAACTGAAAGATTAAAGGTTTGAATCCACCAGCTGCTCCATAAGGAAACTAATGGGCTGTCTCCTCTTGTAAAGATCTACACCCTCAGAAACCCAAGGGAGGGTGGTTGTGAGTTAGAATCAACTCTTAGGTAGCAGGCTTTGGTTTCTGTTTGATGAGAGGCTATGAGGCCTGGCACTGGATATTACACATCAGTTGAAAATGTAGTGTTTTGGAGCACTGATGCTCTGTAGGAGAAAGATGCCTCAGTCCACTTTCAGAAAGATTTCTTCTAGTCATTATTATTATCATTGGTTTAATTCTGACTCTTGATGACTCTTCACTGGGTTTCCAAGCATGTGAATCTTTATTGGACGTACTTTTTTTTAAAAAAAATTATTATTAATTTTTAAATTTACATGGGAGTTTAAAAACCATATTAATTTTTCATTCATATATATTTTATTTTACATCAATTATAATTGATTAATGCAATCAGTTAATTATAGTATCTCACCATCCCCTTGTTGCATACTGCTTTTCTCTTTGCTTAACTTACCTATTTATTAATTTTTACTCCACTCTTCCTCCCTGCCTATCCCTGGTATATCATTCCAGATTGATTATATTTGTGTGAAACTATTCTGTTAGGGTTTTTAAAATAATGTTGTTGCTGTCGTTGTTGTTATGCGCTGTCGAGTCACTTGTGACTCATAGTGACTGAAACCTCCTCTATGGTGTGCCAACATTATTGTCTCCAACATACTTACTCTCATAACCCTAGTCACTGTATCAATCCATCTCATTGATGGTCTCCCTTTCTTTCTCCGTCCCTCCACTCTTCCAGGAATGATGTCTCTCTCCAAGGGCCGGTTCCTCCCTTCAACATGCCTAAAGTATGTCAGATGAAGCCTCAGAATCCCTGACTCTAAGGAGCAGGCTGGCTTCACCCTCTCTAGGATGAACCTGTTTGTTCTCCTGGCCGTCCATGGTGTATATTCAAAACTCTTCTCTAGTACCACAGCTCAAAGACATCAATTGTCTTTCTGTCATCCCTAGTCTTTGCCCATCTCTCTGATGCAGAACAAACAATTAGAAAACTATGACCAGGATCAGAAGCACCCGAGTCTCCAGACTGACACTGTTGCTCTTCAGTACTCTGGAGAGGTCCCTGAAAGCTGACTTTCCCAATACAATTCATCTCTTGATTTCCTGGCTGCTGGTACCAAGAGTACTGACTGTGGAGCCAAGCAAACTAAAGCTGTTAACAGTCTAAATCTCTTCACTATCCATCATGATGCTGCCAATTTGCCTTGTGGTGAGAATCTTTGTTTTCTTGATGTTGAGCTTCAATCCATACATAAGGCTGCAGTCCTCGATATTCTGAAGCAAGTGGGTCAGATCCTCCTTATTTTCAGCAGGCAGGGTTGTGCCATCTGCATAACACGGGTTGTTGATGAGTCTTCCTTCAATCCTTATGCCACATTCCTACTCATACAGCCCAATCTGTCTCCATACTTTTTTAATAATAGTTACTTTAAATCATAATAGTCCTTCTGTGACTGACCTGTGTCATTCAGCATAATTTCTTCTAGATTCCTCCACATTGTTGTGCGCTTAACAAATCCCTTCACATTCTTCAGTGTTTCATAGTACTCCATGAGGTAGAAGTACACACACATATGTTCCTTTAGCCATTTGTGTGTTAATAGACACTTGGGTTGTTTCCATCTCCTTGCCATTGGGAATAATACTTCAATGAACATGCATGTACATGTATCAGTTTGTATCACAGGTCTGATTTTTTAGGATAGATACTGAGCACTGTGATCACTGGATTGAATGCTATTTCTAATTTCAACTTTTTAAGGAAGTGCTGCTTCCTATAGTGGCTGTACCGTCTTACGTTTCCATCAGCAGTGTATGAGAATTCCAATTTCTCTACACCTTCTCCATGTGTTGTTTATAGTCTTGTTGAACTTTGCTGTTACTGGGGAGAGATGATGTCCCACTGATGGTTTAATTGATGCATTTGGTCTATCTGTGATCTCACTCATGGCTTGCCATCTTATCAGGATTCTCACCCAGGCTGACTCGACCTGCCCCTTTGACTGTGAAATCCTTTGTTGTTTGGAGTAAAAGGTACTCCATGCCAGGTTTGATTTCAGGCTTTCCCTCCAAGAGGAAGTATCAAGTTGCCCCTATTCCCTTTTGCATAAAAAAAATAATCAAGATTTGCTAGGAAAATGTATTTGAGAGACAATGTCCCAAAAGAGGTATATCCTCATGTATTGTTTCTGTACTCCAGCTTCCAGCAGTTAAATGGCAAGCCAGGAGTAAAATGATGAGAATAAAATTTACACTTATTATTAAGGGAACTCTGTTAGCTTAGTGGTAAGAAGCTGTGCTAGAATCACAAAGACATGCAGTTTGAATCTACCAGCTGTTCTGTGGAAGAAAGATGGACATTCTCCTGTGTGATTAACAGCCTTTGAAAAAAACTGCTAGAGGAGATTCAGCTCTGAGTTCTAACTTAATGGCACACAAAAATGGTATTATTAACAAGGATCTCTGCTGTGTTACATGTTCCACTGCTAAGTGAAAGATCAGATGTTCGAATCCACCAGTCACTCCACGGAAGAAAGATGAGTTGTCACTTCCATAAGAATTTCCAGTGGAAAATTTCTATGACTCAGAATAGACTTGACAGCACTGGGATAATCATTGACAACTTACATTTCCCCCAATATTTAAATGCACTGATCAACAATTTGGAATAAGTACTTTGAGATGAGCATTTCTCTTTCAAGGGGCAGGAACTGACACATTTTGTAGCTACTGCAAACTTTTGAAGGAGAATATAATTACAAATATTAGAACTGCAAGTGCATGATATTTATAGAATGTTTCAAGCTCTATTCTGAAATACAACATTGCTAGTGACAGGATAATATCCATACACCTACAAGAGAAAGTATTTAATGTATCTATTACTTAAATTTATGCATCAGCCACTAATGTCAAAGATGAAGAAATAGAAGATTTTATTTTTTTACCAACAACTGTAGTCTGAAACTGACCATTTGGACAATAAAAATGCACTGATAATTACTTGAGATTGGAATTCAAAAGTTGGAAACAAGGAAAAAGACCAGTAGTTAAAAACTGGAAATCTGATTCCTTAGTCGTAAGCAGTTGTGTTGCCAACTGGAAGGCATAAGGTTCAAATCCACCATCTGCTCTTCAGGGGAAAGATGGGCAATATTCTGAGCAATGACTACTTCTGAAAACCTGCTGGAGAGTCAGCTTTGAGTTGGTTCCATCTCAACAGTACATAACAATAAAGGTTGAGAAATATGACCTTGGTAATGGAGATTGATGCTGGAGAGTACTTGGTAGCATTTTGCAAAGCCAGTGGCTTACTAACTGCAAATAGCTTCTTTCAACAATAGTAGAGATGATTCTCCATGAGAACCTCATTGGATAAAATACACAAGAATCAAATAAACTACATCTGTGCAAAGAGGTGATGGAGAAGCCCCATGAAATCAAGCAGAACAAGGCTTGGGTGGGAGGGTGGGCTGTGGAGGAGACTGTTGATTGCTCATATGGAAATTCATCTTGATGCTAAAGAAAATATCAAAATATCCATGTGACCAAAGTATAACCCACCTGAATTTAGAAAGTATGTCAAGGATAAGTTTGATATGCCTTCAACAATAATGACTGAAGAACGGGTAAGTTGTGGGATGAAATAAAGGTCAACATACATGGGGGGGGGAAGCAAAGGTCATTGGAAAGATAGGAAAGAAAGGTAAGAATGGGTGACAAGAGAAACTCTGACTTTTGCTCTCAAATGTAAAGTAGCTGAAGCAAACAGAAGAAAAAGAAATGAAGTTAGAAAGCAGAATGAATTTCAGATGCCTGCTAGAGAAGACAAAGTGTTAAAACAAAATGTGTAAAGACAAGAGGTAAAAAGAAAAGAACATACTTGATATTTCTCAATCTGAAAGATTTGTAAAAAATTGAAGCCTCCAGTTACAATACTAGAAAATTCAATGAGCAAAAAGTGAACATTGCAGGAAGCATCAAAATAAATGGAAGGAATAGATAGTTACTTACCAACATGATCAACAATTGATCATCTCAGGAAGCAGCATATGGCCAAGACTTAACAGTATTAAAGAAAAAATTCCAATGTTCACTGAAGGAATTAGTAAATAACAAGGTTCCAGGAATTAATAAAGTACCACCTGAGGTATTTCAACAGAGATACAAGGCTGAACATGATCACTTGTCATCTTATGATAGTCAGACCAAGAGCATGTTAGGGACCAGGCAAGAAAAAAACCCTCTGTCACAGTAATGAAACATAAGAAACAGATTACCTCACAGAATATAAAAAGCTAAAACAAGATTTCACCCCAAAAATATGATATAAACACAATATCAATGGGTTTTCTGAAGCCAGAAAGTCTAACAAAACTCTGATACAGAATTCAAAAGAGTGAAGATAGAATATTTTCAATGGGCGAAAGAAAAACTTGAAGAATTGCAGGATTCTACAAATAAAAGCTAAGAGGAACTTAAAAAAATCAAGACAATACAGATAAAACAAATGTGATATTAGAAATCCTAGGAAAACAAAAAAAAATGCAATCCAGAATATTAAGATCAGCGTCTCAGAAGCTGTCACCATATAGGAGAGTTGGATGAAGAGAATTGAAGAGATGGAGCACAGTGTCAATGAAATAGAAGAGAAAGCTTTCAGCACTGATCTACTAGAGCAAAACGCAAAATAAAAAAGGGAAGGAAAATGCAGAAAGCATAACAATAATGTGATACAATATCAAGAGGAAAATCATAAGCATAACTGGAATCTCAGAACAAGAAGAAACAAACAAACAAAAAAGGCACCGAAAAAATTCTGGAAGAGTTACTAGAAGAAAACTTGGCAGGAATAATGAACAATGAGCAGATATACATACAAGAAGCAGAGAAAACTTAATATAGAAAAGACCCCAAAATAAAAAACACCAAGAAATACCAAAGTCAAATTCACTAGAATCAGAGACAAGGAGAGAATTCTGAAAGCATCTAGGTAAAAACAGAGTATCTTATAAAGGACAGCAAATAAGGTTAAGTGACAGTTCCTCAATAGAAACCATGTGAGCAAGAAGACAGCAGAAGGACATATACCAAACAATAAGACTCAATATCAAGAAAACAAAAAGTCTCACCACTGGACCAATTGGCAGCATCATAATGGATGGTGAAGAGACTGAGATTATTCAGTTTTGGTTTGCTTGGATCCATAGTCAACACTCTTGGCACCAGCAGCCAGGAAATTAAAAGATGTATTGTGATGGGAAAGGCTGAGGTTAGAGACCTCTCTAAAGTACTGAAGTGTAAGATGTCAGTCTGGAGACTAAGGTGCATGCCATGGTCTTTGCAATCACTTGTTATGCATTGGAGAGCTGGACAATGACTAGGGATGATAGAAGAAGAATTGATGCCTTTGAGCTGTGGTGCTGGAGTATAGTATTGAATATACCATGGACTACGAGGAAAACAAACAGGTTTGTCCTGGAGAGGGTGAAGCCGGGGTGCTCCTGGGAGGCAAGGATTCTGAAGCTTCGTCTGACATACTTTGGACATGTTGCAAGGAGGGACCAGTCCTTGGAGAGGAACGTCATGCTTGGGAGGGTGGGGGGACAGCACAGGAGAGGAAGACCCTCAATAAGATGGATTGAATCAGTGACTGGGGTAATAATGGGGGCAGGTAAATTGGAGATGGTGAGATTGGCACAGGACAGAGCAGGGTTTAGGGCTGTTGTACACACGGTTGCTATGAGTTATAGGTGACTCGACAGCACATAACAACAACCACCACAACAAAGAACACAACTTCCAACTCAGAATATTATACCCAGCAAAACTGTCCATCAAATATGACAGGGATATCAAGATATTCTTAGCAAAGGGGGAACTATGGGAGTTTGTAAAAACAAGACCAAAGTTGCTGGAAATACTGATTGAAGTCTTTCTCACAGAGATGCCACAGAAAGGAGGATTGATCAAAGTAAACAGCAAAAAGACCAAAAAGAACGCAACGAAATTATACCAAAAAACCCTTGTCTCTCAATAATTATACCAAAATGGTTTAAATGTACTGGTGAAGGGAAAAAGAGTAGTAGATGTGATAAAACAACAAAGCCCATCAATATACTATCTACAGGAGACATATTAAAAAGTGAAAA
>NW_006399774.1:15448017-15465834 GCF_000299155.1 Elephantulus edwardii
TTCACCAGCCCTCCATCTAATAACTTATATATGAAGCTTCCATGGCTTCTGTGATTTCAAACACATCAGCTGATGGTAGTTCCTTATGTTGGGATCAGTGTCTCTGAAGTTTAGTCACAATATTTATCGGTCAAAGGTGATGCATCCCTGTGTTTATATCTCTTAAAAATGTATTTGCAATGAGTAAGTCATTGATTGTGCAAAGTGCAATCATTCTTTCTCCAGCTCCATTTCTGTCACTGAGCCCATGTTTTCCAACTACTGAATCTTCTTCTCTGTTCCCAACTTTTGCATTCCAGTCACCCATTATTATCAGTGCATCTTGATTGCATGTTTGATCCTTCTCTGACTGTAAAAGTTGGTAGAAATCTTCTATTTCCTCTTCTTTGGCTCTGGTTGTTGGTGCACATATCTGAATGATAGTGGTATTCACTGGACTTCCTTGTATGCATATGGATATTATCCTGTCACTCACAGTATTGTACTTCAAGATGGATCTAGAAATGATTTTCTTAACTATGAAAGCAACTCCATTTTTCCTCACCTTTTCATCTTTGTAGTAATATATCATATGATCATCTGACTCAAAATGCCCTATGCCGGTCCATCTCATCTCATCAATGCCTAGTATGTCACTATTTATGCCTTCCGTTTCTTCCTTAACAATATCTAATTTTCCTGTATTTATGGTTCTCACATTCCATTTCCCAATCACTAGTGTTTGCTTACAACTGTTCCTCTTCCTTTGTATTTCCATACTTGAAAGCTCAGCCTCAGTTGCCCTTTCTGTTATTCTAATCATAGCAAGAATAAAATAGGGTTAGCAATATTATTCTCTGATAAAATAGATTTCAATGCAAAAACTATCACAAAGGACAAGCAAAGGCACTATATAATCCTTAAAGGGTCAATATGGTTATGTGCCATCAAGTAGCTTGTGACTTCTTGTTGTTGCTGTTATGTTCCATTGGGTCACCTGTGACCCATAGTGACCTTATGTACAGTATACCTGTCCGGAGCCAATTTCACTGATTCACACACACCAACCCCAGTTACTGAATCAACTGATCTCATCTGGGGTCTTCCTCTTCTGTACTGTTTCTCCACCCTTCTGAGCAAGATGTCCTTCTCCAAGGACTGGTCCCTTCTGGCCACATGTCCAAAGTATATGAGATAGAGCTTCAAAATCCTACCCTTCAAGGAGAAACTTTGTTGTACTCTCTCCAGGATAGACCTATTTGTTTTCTTGGTGATCTATGATATGTTCAAGACTCTTCTCCAGCACCACAATTTGAAGGCATCAAGTCTTCTTCTATTATCCTTAGTCACTGTCCAGTTCTCTGATGCATAGCAAGTAATTGTGGAGACAATGGCCTGGATTAGGTGTGCCTTAAGTCTCTAGACTGACATAGTTGTATTTTTTAGTACTTTGGATAGGTCTCTGATAGCAGATTTTCCTAGTGTAATTCATCTTTTGATTTTCTGATTGTTGGTGCTAAGAGTGTTGGTTGTAGAGCTGAGACAGCTCTAACTTAACAGCCTCAGTCTTTTGTTCATCCATCATAGTGCTGCCAATTCACCCAGTGGTGAGAAGCTTTGTCTTCTTGATGTTTGAACTTCAATTCATATTGAAGACTACAGTCCCTGAGCTACTGCAGCAAGTGCTTCAGGTCCTCCTCAGTTTCAGCAAGCAGAGTTGTGTCCTCAGGTTTGCAAGTTTGCTGCTTTATGCCTAAACTTATCTCTAAAGGATGCAATGATACAAGGGTAATTGTGCATAAAGTTTAAATTCTCTTGAAGTGCCACATAGAAATGCAAACCGAGCTGACAGTGTAATGGCCAGTGAGGAGCTCAGGCAGGACAGGGCCCCCTCCTCACTCCAGGACAGCGAAAGGATGCAATTATCTCTTTTGCACTCACAGGGACTTCTTCCGTAACCTTACTTTTATTATGCAAATGTATAAATCTAATTTTAATTCGATAGACCATCTAGAAGAATAAAACCACTCTCATGTCTTGCTTTCACTAAGAGTAATTAAAGATATTAAAAAAGGTTTCCTTTTCACTGGAGGAACAATTTCAACTGTCAGCTAGAGAGCCCTCCACTGCCCCACTCTACAGGTCAAGGGACCCGCTTGGGCATCAGAGGGCAGCCAAGATGAGTCCATGTTAATCCTCACTTCTGAGTGGTTCTTGACAAAGCAGAATGACAGAAAAGTGAGCTGAGGCATTCTCAGCAGAGGGCAGCAGACATTCGCTGCTCTGCGAAGGGACAAAGTCCTGGCTGAGTGCAAACTGGTACAAAGCGCCCCAGGTCTGAATGGTTGGCTTAGTCATCACAAAGAGACTGAAGATGTAGAAAGGCATTGACTGAAGGAGGCAGGGCGCCTGGTGTTTTAGGGACATTTGAACCAGTCTTCACCACACATCCTTCATTAAAAAAGGAGAGGAATGCATTGTGGATGCCCAGGGGGTCAGAGAGTGTCTGCCTTGTAAAGCTAATTGTCTGCCCTTCCTCTCCAGTGACTGTTCTATTTTCAAGGTGTATCAGTGATCCTGACAATAGTCTGGACCAGGGGATATCTCCTTCTGTTCTCTACTAGGTCACCATGAGCCAGAAAGTTTTAGGGCAATGAACAATCACTGAGGTTGTTGATGTTGTCAGGGTGGAGGTGGGCATGGAGTCAGCTGACTCGCCGTCACCTCATGCACCACAGAATGACACCCACCTGCTCCTGCACTATCTTCCCAGTGCCCCACAGCTCAGGGTAATCCAGGGCTTCCAGTGCTCCAACTGCTGTGTTTCTGTTTCATTCTGAGCAGCGATGTCAGGGGTAGGTAAATAAATTCCCTCCTGTAAACAAGCCCCTTTCTCTTCCCCTCTTTTCTCTAAACAAACTTCCATTCCTCTCCTGGCCCTTCTTTATTGGTGGTCCTGGGGTCTCACCCTGGCTAACTAGCGCTCTTCTCTCTGTTTTTATCTCTTTTAAGACAGAACGGTGATGTAGGGCACATCAACAGAAGCTCCTCTTATTTTGGAAGCAGGGCTGTGTCCTAATTTGTGGTGATGAATCCCATCCTTATCTTTACATCTGAGGGATCTTATCTGACCTTATCATGTCATATTATGGGAGATGACAACATTTTGAAATGACTGTCACTCACCCCACTTCATCAACATCATGGATATCAGGATTTACAATACACCTCAAGCTGACACAGAGTCTAGGAGGAGGGTTGATTTAATCTGTGATACCATGTGACTCCAAGTATAGTTGGCAGAACTGAAAAACCAAGACACAGAAGAAACTGACTCAGCCAAGATGCTTAATTGGACTGCCATCTAGTAGATTAGTGGGAGACAGAAAAAAAATATCTACTATTCAAAGCCACCCGTTGTGGTACTTAATGCAGTAGCATTAGAAGATTTAGACCAGCAGGTTCTCCTGAATCGCATCTGGGAATGACACCTTAGCTTCTGCCACACCACCCACTCACATTTTCTCAGAAGATATGTACATACAGATACTAGTATTTAAAATGAGGGGATGACTTATTGATTCACAAAAAGTTTCACAGAATGAGTCTTCCCAATAAAAAAAAACAAAACGTTCTATACCACTCAGGTCTTTTGTTCATAGGGTCGCTATGAGTAGTGCTCGACTCGACGGCAGTCAATAACAACATACCACTTTTACATGGCTGCCCTGGCCATGCTTACCAGGTTGTGCCAAGAAATCTGAAGGACAACTCTCTGGCCAACTGACTGGAAGAGAATCTTATTTACTCCCATTCCCCCCAAAAAGGTGATCCAAGAGAGTGTGGAGAGTATCAAACACTATCACAAATATCACACACAAGCAAAATCTTGCTGAAGAATATAAAGAAAGAATGACTGGAACATTGTACATCAGCAGAAAACTACCAGGTTTAGAAGAGGTCATGACACCAGGGACAACACAACCAATGTCGGATAGATCTTGGCTGAAGGTAGAGGGAACCTGAAGAATGTCTGTTTCATTGACTATGCAAATATATTTGACTGTGTGTGTCATAACAAATTGTGACTAACCTTGAGAAAAATGGGAATCCCAGAACATTTGATCATGTTTATGTGAAACCTATGCTTGGGCCAGGAAGCTGTAGTCAGAAGAAGACATCAGAGCAAGGAAATATTGCACGGTTCAAAATCAAGAACAGAGTATATCAGGAATGAATCTTGTCTCCAGACCTTTTCAATCTACATGTGCAATAGGTTTTTCAGGAGGTTGAATGTTATCATTCAGGATGAGGAACGTGTCATCAGAATTGGAGGAAGACTCATCAACAATCTGCATTACACAGATGAAACAATTTTGCTTGTCAAAATTGAGGAGAACCTGAAGCATTTGCTGTAGAAGTTCAAAGACTGTAGTCTTTGATATGGAATGAAGATCAACATCAAGAACATAAAGATTCTCAGCACTAGGCCAATTGGAGACATCATGATATACATGGAGAAATGACTGAGAGTGTTATCAATTACAGCTTGCTCAGGTCCACAATCAACTTCTTGATACCAGCACCAGCAATCAGGAAATTTAAAAAAAATTGCACTGAGAAAATCTGCTGTCAGGGACCTCTCCAGAGTGCTACAGGGCAACAATGTCAGTCTAGACACTAAGATGTGCCTGATCCAGGCCATGGTTTTACAATTATTTGCTATACACAAGAGAACTGAACAATGACTAAGGACGTCAGAAGTATCAAGGCCTTTGAGTTGTGGTGCTGGAGAAGAGTGTTGAGCAAACAGGTCTGTCCTAGAGAGAGTGAAACCAAGTTGCTCCTTGGAGGGACGGATTTTGGAGTTCTGTCTCACATACCTTAGGTTGCCAGGAGGGACCAGTCCTCTGAGAAGGACATAAGCTTGGAAGGTTGGAGGAGCAATGCAGGAGAGGGAGACCTCGGAGGAGATGGATTGACACAGTAGCTGGGATAATGGGAGTAGGTGTGTTTGGCTCAGGATGGGGCAGAGTTCAGGGCTGTTGTGCATATGATCACTATGAGTCACAGGCAAATTGACGGCACATAAACTACAACAATAGGGAGCTTTGGTGGCCTAATGGTTAGGGAGTAACACCATGAACTTAGAAGCAGGTGGTTTGAATTCAGCAGCTGCTCTGTGGGAGAAAGATGGGCGATTTCCTCCTGTGTGACTTCTTGACTTTGAAACCCCACTGGAGGCTATCTCAGAACCATCTCAGGAACAGATGTGAGGCTTTGAACACTAATGAGCGAAGGCCAGAGGAGTTGTGGGAGGATATCAAGGGTATCATCCAGGAAGAGTGCAAATGGTCATTGCAAAGACAGAAGAGAAAGTGAAGACCAAAATGGACGTCAGAAGAGACTCTGAAAATTGCACCGGAGCGCAGAGAAGCCAAAGCACAAGGAAGAATTCAAGATACTAAAGAGTTGAATAATCATGAGTTGATTTCAACTGGGCAGCACATAACAATAACAATCACCTCTACTGGACCACTGTGGTGTTGTGTACCGTTGGGTCAGAACCAGCTCATAGCTGATCCTCCAGCCCGGGTTTTCACAGGCAGTAAATTGCATGGGAGGAAATTACCCTCTTTTCTCCTTAGAGGAGCTGGTAGATTCAAAGTGCAGGACTTTTGGATGGAAGCACAATTCCTCACCAGTTGGCTACCAGTGCTCCTTCATACTATACTGTTAGTCATATATTTTAAGCGTAGTCATTTCTATAATCAAACTTTGGTCATGTCATTAGGAAAGGTCAGTTTCTAGAGAAGGACAGGATCCTCACAGGAGAAAAGGGTTTTCCATAAAGGCAGATCCTCCGTGAGATGGATGGCCGCAGAGCCCGCTGCAGTGACCCGATGCATGGCAGAGACAGTGAGGGTGTGACAGGGACAGGCAGGGCTTTGTTTTGTTGTATGTGGGCACTCAGGTGTCAGAGCAGACGTGATGGCACCAGAGAATAGCAGCTTAAGCATAGGAGAACAGTGAGGGAGAGAAGGCAAGCCCCTTGAAGTCTGTAGACTTTATTTTTGGGAAACAAAGTCCAAATCAAGCATTAGCTCTTATCCTGCATTTCAAGACAGTCTTAGGAAAACATTGGAGGCTGCAATGAGACAGAACTGACTCCCTGGTTCTCTGTGTGTGTGTGTGTGTCTCCACTGGTTTTCAATCATGAAAGTCATATTTTTTCATTATCAATTATGTTAGCATGCATATGTGGTTTCTATGAATGTGCGAAAAAACCAACTATCAGTTTCCTGATTGTGAAATGAAACACCACTGTTTTTGAGACAAGTAAAAAATGTGTAAAAAAAAAAGAGCATAGAGAAAGAAGAAAAACAGGTAACTTCTTTATAAGAATGCATCTTGCCTTGTATGAGTATTTTATTATTTGCTACACGTATGATTGATTACACAACCAACCAAGAGTCAGTAATAACTGGTGACTAAAATACAAAAGTTGAGAATAAGGAAGAAGGATCAGAAGATGGAAAATATGGGCTTGGTGACAGAAATGAGGCTGGAGATGGACAGAATTTTATATAATCAATGACTTACTCATTGCAAATACCATTAATAAAAAATACAAATGGTGACTGTATAAATAGACCTCACTGGATGGACTGCACAGGAATCAGATTGACTGTATCTGTGAAAAGAATTGTTGAAGAGACTTAATATTAGCTGTGAAAACCAGGCACTGACTAGGGAACAGACCATCACCTACTCATGTAGAAGCCCTTATTGAAGCTAAAGAAAATGAAAACAAACTGTCAAAAACCAAAATATGACTTTGAATCTATCACACCTAAACTTAAAAATCATCTCAAGAACAGGTTTGGGGCACTGAATACTAGTGAACAATGACCAGCTGAGCTGTGGGAGGATATAAAGAATATCATCCATGAAGAATAGAAAAGGCCATTTCAAAGAGGGGAGGAAGAAAAGACTGAGATGGCTGTTAGAAAAGACTGAATATTGCACTGAGAAGCCAAAACAAAGGGAAGAAATCAGGAAGTTAAAAAGAGTTTAACAGAAGATTTCAAAGGGCACCTCGTGAAGACAAAGCAAAATATTATGAAACATGCAAAGCTGGAGTCAGAAAATCAAAAGGGCAGAACTCACTCAGCATTTCTTAAACTAAGGGAACTGAAGAAGAAATTCTAGTCTTAAGTTGCAATACTTAAAGATTCTGTGGGCAGACCACTCAATGATCCAGGAATCATCAAAAGAAGAGGGAAAGAAAAGATACACACACACACACACACACACACCTGTCATAGAACATTTTTAGAAAGAAGCCTATGACCAGGAACCAACGGTGATGGAGGAAGTTCAAGCTGCTCTGAAGGAATTACCAAAAAAAAATAAGACCCCCAAGAATTGATGGAATACCAATTAACATATTTCAACAAACAGATGCAGCCCTGGATGTGTTCATCAGGTTGTGCAAAGAAATCTGGAGGACAACTGCCTGACCAAATGTCTGGAAAAGATCTCTATTCCCATTCTCCAAAAAGGTTATCCAACAGAATATGGAAATTATCATACAATATTACTAATATCTCATGAAAATATAATCTTGCTTAAGATTATAAAGACAGCTAGAATAGTACATCAACAGAGAACTGACAGAAATACAAGCTGGGTTTAGAAGAGGTCCTGACACTATGGATATTATTGCTGCTATCAAATGCACATCCTCTCCCCTAAAAGCAGAGGGTATCAGAAGGATTTATATTTGTGTTTTATTAATTATGCAAAGACTTTTGATTCTGTGGATCACAACAAATTTTGGCTAACTTTGAGAATAATGGAAATCTCAGAACACTTCCTTGTGCTAATGTGAAACCTATACCTAAGACCAGGAAGCTGTTGTCCAAATACAGCAAAGTTCAACATCAAGAAAGGAGTGTGTCAGGTATATATCCTTTCTTCATAGGTATATATCCTTTCTTTGTAAATTTACAGTTATGCTGAACAGTTAATTTGGGAGGTTGGCTTTATAAAGAAGAATGTGGCATCAGGATTGGAGGAAGACTCATAAATAACCTATAATATGCAGATGATACAACCTTGCTTGCTGAAACTAAGAAGTACTTGAAGCATATTCTGGAGAAATCCTTCAACATGGATTACATTTAAACATGAAAACAAATACTGATAAAACTGTTATTGTAAAAACAGAAGGATACTAGTAAAATGTGTATGGATATCCAAAGAGGGAAAGTGAAGGAGAGGGGAGCTGAGGCTGGGGAGGGGGAGAACTCACAGGGTGTCAGAAGTTTGTAGGTGGTAAAAGGGGGTGAAAAAACACAACAATGCCTATGAATGAAACACAATGTAAACAAATTATTGTATGCAAACCAATAAAAAAATACAAAGATTCTCACCACTGGGTCAGTTGGAAGCATCATTTAGATGAAGATTAATGATTTCTGCCTACTCAGATCCGCAATCACCACCCTGGCACCAGCAGTCAGAAAATCAAAAGACACGTTCCATTGGAAAAATTTGCTGTCAAGGACTTCTCCAGAGGGCTAAAGAGCAATGATATCAGTCTAGAGACTAAGGTGCACTTGATCCAGGCCATAGTCTTTTCAGTTACTTGCTATGCATCTAAGAGGTTGACAGTGAATAAGGGTGATAAAAGAATAGTTGCCTTTGAGTACTGGAGAAAAGTACTGTACATACACCATCGGCTGCTAAGAGAACAAACAGGTCCTGGAAAGGGTGAAGCCAGGGTGCTCCTTGAAGACAAGGGTTTTGAAACTCCTGCTCACATACTTGGGCATTTTGCCAAGAGGGACCAGTCCTTGGAGAAGGACATGATGCTTGGAAGAATGAGGGTCAGAGCAGAAGAGGAAGACCCTCGATTGTATGGATTGACACAGTAACTGGGGTAATAGGTTAAGGCGTGTCAGAAACAATGAGATTGGCTGAGGATAGGGCAGGGTTCAGAGCTATTGTTCACAGGGTCACTATGAATCATAGTTGGCTTGAAGGCACATAACACCACCACCACCACCACCATGTATAATTGGTGAAAGGCCAACTGGGAGCTGGGCAACATTCTACACTGACGGCACCTTCTGAGAGACATTCCAGTCTGCCTGGTTTAAGAAGGCAATAGCCAATCAGAAAAGAGCACGACCACCAACCACATCTTGCATGACTGAGCCGCGCCATATTTGGGAACTAAAAAAGGCCATCCAAGCAACACCCTCCACAAAGAACTGACCACCGGGCTGACCACCTTACCCCCAATTCCTACCTATAAAGTTTGGCCTGTATTCTCCTTTTTTGCAACTTTGCTGCCTGACCCTGACTTTCTCTGGCCTCAGACAGTAAATCTGCCCGAGAGCCACTAATAAACTCTTTTGTTTCACTTCACCCTGTTCTCTACTCCTTTTTTACCTTACAATTAGTCCTGGTATCACAGTGTGCTATGTGTTAGGCTGTTAACCCAAAGGGTCATTAGTTAAAACTATCAATCAATTATCAGAAAAAGATGTACAGTTTCCTCCTGTAAAGAGTTACAGACTCAGGACCTGTCAGAGGGTCACTGAGTTCGATTCGACTCCACAGCCGTAGATTTGCATTTTGATACATGTATTTGTATGTTTGAAATAACTTGGAAATCTGATTCATTAGCCAAATGGTTTGTTTTGCTTTCTTTCAAGTAGTTAATTTAATATTTAATAGTAAATCCAAGATTTTAATTTTGCATTTTTCTTTTAATTAAAGGAAGAACCCTTTAGTGTGACAAGCATTCTCAGAGGTCTTACTGTCTTGAATCCTGTAGAAATGACTGTCTTTCCTCTTGAAATCTCATAATAAATAAAATTGTTAATATTTTGACTTTAATTACCCTCTTGTTTCCAGTTGTAAATAGCTACAAAAAAGCATGTTACCTTAGTTACAGCAATTTAGTTTGGGGACACCAGCAGAAATCCACACAAAATCCATTAATGGCCCAATGGCTCTACCTATTCTTATTAAAAGGCTAAGTGACATTTATGGAGTGAGCCATTCAACTTCTCAGAACACAGGAAATAGTACAGATGATCTTCTGAGCACCTAAAACAACAATCCCTGCTGTACTTAAACCAAGGTGTTTGTTTTCAGAGAATTGTAACATAATGTGTTAACATTACAATACATTCTCATTGCCAAATGAATATAAATTGCAGAGGAGTTATCTTAGATCATATTCTTGGTCCATTAAACCTGGTTTCCTGCCGCTGGCAGTGTTTCATGCTCCAGAGAAAAGCAACAACAACAAAAAAAAATGATGAAGTAAATGATAATAACTTTCTAACTCCTCTGATGAATCATGCAAAGTTAGCAGTGGGAGGAAACCAATCATTCCTTCTTCTCCCACAAATTGTATGACTATTGATGAGGAGATCTTGGGAACAATGTTTTCATCCCATAAACTGTTGTTAGGTGCCATCAAGTTAAGTATGACTCATAACAACCCTACGAACAACAGATCTAAATCCTGTCCTCTTCTGTGCCGTCCTCACAGTCCCTGACACAATTAAGCCCATCGCTGTAGTCACTGTGTCAATAAACCTGGTTGAGGGTCTTCCTCTCCTGCTCCACCCCTTACCTTTTCCAGCATGTCCCTCTCCAAGTCACATACCCAAAGTATATGAGATGAAATGTCAGTGTCTTTACCTCGAAGGAGCACATTGGATACATCTTCTCCAATACATAGGTGTTCGCTTGGCAGTCCATGGGATATTAATACAAACATACGATTCTATTTTCTAAATAATTTTTTAAAAAATACTTTCATCTGATAATTAACTCACTAAGAAAGTATTTCCTGGGCTAACGGCACAGTTCCTACAGCGTGTCTGTATCTTATCTTCATCTGAAAAAGCCCTTCAGAAGAATGCATTGTAGATACAATGAACAGGATTCAGATAGAAGAGTTACTTTTATAGAAAAATATTCATGGAAAAAATTGGAAAATATGAACCTAGAGGTAAACCAAAGTGTAAACACACATATCTACATGAGTATCACTTCCAGTGCACTCCTGCAAGCCACATTTCTTAGTTAGAATTTTCCTCCTGCAAAATATTTGCACCCTTTTAAGCTAGACAAGTCCTCAAGGTTATTTTCTGCATATAAATGATGCAACATGTAAGGGAGCCAACTCAAAGGTTGGTGGTTCAAATCCATCAACTGCTCCACAAGAGAAATTTGTGCTGTCTCTTCCTGTAACAATTACAGACAACTTAAAGGAGGTTGCTGGGAATTGGAATCAATGTGAAGGATTTGGGCATTTTTTGGTTTGGGAGAGGTGAGCTCATACAGTAGCTTCTGATACTTCTGCGAGGTGTTCAAGGTGATCATCATGGATTGAACTGTGTCCACCTAAAACATTGGGATTTTTGTTTTGTTTTTAACTTTTATTTTATACTGGTTTGCACACACTGTTTATGTACACTATTATATAATATAATGTTTCACATTATCCTTCTCTCACATCGTGTTTCATACAATCATTCCCATTCATTGCATTTTATAAAACAAATCACCACTAACCTACACCCATCATTACCCTGTCTTTCCAGGTCTCAGTCAGATTTACCCATTTCCTTTACCCCATGCCTCTATCTACCAAGTTGCATGACTAGGATGGATAGGGGGGAAATAATGCGCATGTTTAATGGTATCTCGTGATGTGATGTCATAAAGAGAAGGATCCAACACTCTTCACTCCATCACAGCCAATCTTGACAAGGGCTTTCCTGAGGATAGTTTATAATTTTTTTTTAATCTCTTGAGAGACAAAAGGAAAGACAATTTACTGGAGACAGAGAGTGAGGCTGGGCATCAGTACCACCAAGTCAGAAGGGCCTGTAGTAGAGAACATTGCTCGGACCCAGGCCAGCATTTTTGAAACTCCTAGACAGAGAGAAATAAAAACTTCCCCTGCAGTCTATACTCTGACTGGAGACTTGTAGCACCCTAAACTGTGAAAGAATACATCTCTGCCACTAAGTCATCACCTGTGGTCTCTGTCACGGCAGTGTGAGAGCACCAAGGCAGATGCAATGTGCACACCTATCTCAACAGAGATAGTCAAGTTGCTGAATCTTTATACTTGGTCCTGTGCCCAGGTGAGGCCTCCTAGATCTGATCAGCCCTCTCAGATGGACAGATTTCCTCATAGAGGGACTGAGGAAGGGGAATCAGGGACCGAGTATATGACCCTATTCAAATCCAGTATAAGGAACTGCATTTAAAAGTTAAGTTCAAAACAGAACAGGATAATTATTGAGATTTATATGCCAACATCATCTGAGTTAATTTCTTCTCTCCTGATAATGGACACTGGTCAAATAGATTATTCTAGCATAAAGATTCTATGTGGTTTCAGTGGTTTCTCTGGGCAGAGCAAGTGGTTAACATTCTTGGCTACAAATATAAAGAAAAGATGTTACTTCAGAAGTAAAAGCAGTCATTGGAAACTCTAGAGAACACAGTTCTACCCTAATATATACTGTATTTCCTTGAATCAAGTCTCCACAGCAATGGATCACTTATATTTCCAGTGGTTGTTACTGTTAGGTGCCATTGAGTGGTATACGATTCACAGTAACCCTATTAACAGCTGACCTGAACCTTGCCCTATCTCGTGCCATTCTTATAATTTCTGACATACTTGAGCCTATTATTGAAGTCACTATGTCAATTCATCTCATTGAGGGTTTTCCTCTCTTTCACTGACCCTCTATCTTTCCAAGCATGATATCCCTTTCCAACAGGTGATTGAGAAGACCATAACCTGAATCAGGAACACCTTGAACTTCAAACTGACATCACATTCTTCATCATTTTGGAGAAGTCCTTGACAGCAGACTTACACAATGCAATATATTTCTTGATTTTCTGACAGCTGATACCAAGGGTGTTGATTGTTGATCTAAGCAAAATACAATAATTGGCAGCTTCAATCCTTTCTCTATCATAATGCTGACTGTCCTGTAGTGAGGGTGTTTGTTTTCCTGATATGAGATGTAATCCATACCAAAGGCTGTATTTAGTCCTTGATCTTCTGCGTCATGTATTTCATATCCTCTTCATTTTCAGCAAAGTTGTGTCATCTGCATAATGTAGATTTTTTAATGAGTCTTCCTCCAAATATGATGCCACATTCTTCTTCACAGAATTTGGCTTCATGAATTATTTGCTCAGCATGTAGATTGAACAGGTGTGGAGAAAACATACAACCCTGACACACACCCTTCCTGAGTTTAAATCATGCCATGTTCCCTTGGTCCATCCATACAACACCTTCTTCTTGGTCTAGGTATAAATTCCACATGGGTACAATTAAGTGTTCTGGGATTCTCATCTTTTTCAATGTTAGCCATAATAGGGTTCACATTTTATGTTCTTGGCACTAACATGACATCAGCAGAGAATAGATCACATTGAATTATTATTGGCTGAATGAGAAGATGATATAATTGGGGCAGTGTATCCCAGAACACCTGATTGTGCTCATGTGAAACCTATATTTAGACCAAGAAGCAGTCATCAGAACAGAGCAAGGAAACACTACTTAGTTCAAAGTCAGGAAAGAAGTGTTTCAGGGATGCATCCTGTTTCCATACCTTTTCAATTTATATGCAGAACAGATCATCTGGGAGGCTGGACTTTATATGCAGGAATGTGGCATCAGGATTGGAGATGCAGATGACACAACCTTGCTTGCTGAAACTAAGAATGTCCTTAAGCATTTGCTGCAGAAGGCTGAGGGCTGCAGTCTCCAATATGGACTAAAGCTTAACATCAAGAAAACAAAGATTCTCACCACTGGGCCAATTGACAGCATCTTGATAGATGGAGGAGAGATTGAGATTGGAAGAATTTCAGCTTGCTCAGGTCCACATCAACACTCTTATCATCAGCATTCAGGAAATTAAATGATAGATTGCATGAGGAAAATCTGCTGTCAGGGTTCTTTTCCAGAGTTCTAAAGAGTCTCTGTCTGTCTAGAGACTAAGGTTTGCCTCATACGGGTTCTAGTATTCACAATAACTCACTATACGTCAGAGAGATGGACAATAACCAAAGATAACAGAAGAAGAACTGATGCCTTTGAGTTGTGGTGCTAGAAAAGAGTATTGAATATATCATAGACTTCCAGGAAAGTAAATAGGTCTGTTCTGAAGAGGATGAAATCAAGCTGTTCCTTGGAGGGAAGGATTTTGAGGCTCCATCTCACATCTGTTGGGCATGCTACCAGTCCTTGGAGAATGAAATCATACTGGAAAGGGTGCAAGGACAGCACAGGAGAGGATGACCCTGAATGAGATGGATTGACACAGTAACTGGGGTGATGGGAGTAGGGGTGTCAGAGGCCATGAGATTGGCTCACGATAGAGCAGGGTCCACACCTATTGGTCGCTATGAGTCACAGTCGACTCGATAGGACATAACTACATGCACTCAGTTAAGAGCTTTATGGATGATGTAACTCTGGTTTCCTCTGGTTCTTCAGGCTGGATTCAGAAGAGGCATTGGAACAAGAGCTGTCACTGCTCATGTCAGATGGATTTGGGATGAACAAAGAAAATATCAGAAATATGTTGACTGGCATTTTATTGACTATGCAAAGACATTTGCCTGTATGGGTCATTATTCATTATGGATAACATTAAGAAAGATTCCCTGAACACTTAAATGTGCTTACTCAGAGCATGTACTTAGACCTAGCAGTGTCTAATAGTCTTTATTGTCTCATAAACGATGAAGACAGCACAGAAAAGGCCAGGTTTCAGGTTGGCTGACTTTAGAGTTGCTATGAGTTCTATGTAACCTGACAGCACCTAACAACAACATTACCAACTCAGATCTAAAAGTATTGTTTCAAACAGAATAAGGAGATATGCTGCACAGTTCAAAATCAGTACAGATGTGAGGCAGGGTTTTATCCTTTCTCCATGTCTATTCAAACTGTATGCTGAGCTAAAAATCCAAGCAATTGGACTACATGAAGAAGAATGTGACAGCAGGGTTAGAGGAAGGTCCGTCAACGTGTGATAGGAAGATCACACCACAACCTTGCTTCATGGAACAGAATTGGATTTTAAGCCCTTATTGTAGAAAACAAAATACGGTAGTTTTCAGTGTGGATGTCACCTAATATTAAAAAACAAACCCAAAAATTTTCACAGCCAGACCAATAAGCCGAATTATGATACATGGGGGGAAAAAAGATGAAAATTGCCAATGATTTTACTTTATGCACCACCACAACCATGGAAGTAGTGGTCAAGAAGTCAAACAATGTGCTGCATTTCGTGAATCTACTTTCCTGGAACTCTGTAAAGTGTGACGGAGTACAGACACACGTTAAAGTCGCAGGCTCACCTTACCCAGTCGATGGCATTTTCAATACCTTCATACGCACGTGAAAGCTGGACAGTGAATAAGGGAGACAATAGCTTTGAACTGGCGCTGCAGTGACTACCGAAAGAACAAGCAAACCCATCCTGGTAGACGTGCAACCAGACTGCTCCTTGGAAGCAGACTGTGCGATCTAGCCTCACGTATTCTGAGAATGGTGTCAGAAGGAGCCCTCTTTCTCCTTCTGATTGCATAGGGATTGCTGTTCTTGTCATTGATCGCCGTTGAGTTGAGCACAACTTTAGCAGCCCTATGACCAAAAGGCCTGCAGCCTTTCCATAACTATCGTCGTTTATCAAAGTTCATAGAGTTCCCAGAGACATGTTGTTTAGGGAGTGGATGCCACTCCTGCTTCCAAACCTGTTTTACACTGGGAGCTCCACCAAACACTGTCCACCATGAGTAACCGTTACGGCATTTGTCACCCCAAACGCACAACGTTCAGCATCAGAACAACCCAGGTAACCTCAGTACAGCATATTGACAGAAGGCTGCTCACTTTAAAAGGTTGAAGATTAGCGACATAGAGGAAGACGTACTCCATTTGTTGATCATCACCTACTTCATCAAGTCACCCTGGGGCAAAGCCACATGTCCCATGATTCCTGGGACTTCATATGTTACTTGAAATTGATTCAGAATGGTTCGTATTACATCAAACATTTTACTGACTATCCCACGGACTGCCAAAAGAACAAACAGATATGTCTTAGAAAAATTGTAACCAGAATGCTTCTTGGAAGCAAAGATGATGAAGCTTTGGCTTTCCTCCTTTGGACATGAAGTTGGCAAGGTCAGTCCTTGGAGAGGGACATCATGCTTGGAAAGATGCAGGGTCAGCGAAGGAGAGGCAGACCCCCATGAGACGGATTGACACAGTGACTTCAGCAATGGGGTTAAGTGTGTAATAGGTGATGAGTATGGGACAGGACAAGGGCGGGTTCATTCAGATCAGTTGTTCTTAGGGTTGCTGTGAGTCATAGCTGACTCACACGACACTTAACAAGAACAATCACAAGACTAACGTGGCCAGTGTCACTAATGTAGACCTTGTCAACTGACAGTCAATGACTCATGTCTAGGAGTAGAGCATCTGGGACCTTGAGAAGGTGGAGAGCTGCAGGAAGTACCTGTGGATCCCACCTGAAGGGGCGTCCTGTGCCTGGTGGGAGATCAGCGATGCTTTGCTGCTTAGCTATGGCCCTGCAGACCTCAACCCATGGGAGGAAGGGCAGCCCTGGGAAGACTCCCTTAGCCCCGACGTGGGTCAGCTTCACCACTGCTTCAGGTCACCTGGGTGACTCACAAACTCTCAGAACATTTGCACTGCATTAACTCCTGTGGCATTTGGTAAAGACAGAAACCAGATGCTTACAATTAAATCCTTCTTTTGAAACACATTTTGGTTCATAGCTTTATTCTGAAATGGTTCAGGGGAGTTCTTTCTTTATATAACGCGGAGGCATATATTTTGCAGACAGTTATACAATTAATTTTTGTTTAAAAAATTATAAAAAGAAAAAGATTCTGCTTCATATATCAATTAGAGCTATGCTGGACATTATTAGAAGAATACAAAACTTCTCACAGTTGTTTTATTGTTTTCCTTTATGTTTTTTTAATTAGGTAGAAAGACTCAGGGAGTTCTGGAATTTTGAAAAGAAGAGTCTTTAGAGAGTCACGCTGCTAACTAAAAGCTGAGCCTCTCTGGTGGTTCAAAAGCACTAGCAGCTCAGTGAGTGAAAGATAGGAAAGTCTCTTCTGTGTGATTTACAGCCTCGGCAACTCAAAGGATGGTCAGCTGTGAGAGGGTTTGAGTCAATGGATGGTCAGCTATGAAAGGGTTTGACTCAACAGCAAAAAGACGTAAACGACAAAACCATCATTAAAAATCAATGTTATTGGTGTGACATTCTAATAAAGAGTCATAATAATTTGGCAGTTCATGTTATTTATTTCAGGATATATGAGTATCATTTAGTCCTTTAATATTGACACATCAAAAAATGGAATTTCAACTAATTAAGCGAACTCATATCTAAACCTTCTGGAGAAATGGTCTTAGAAAGGGAAGCTTGGAACTTCCTCAACCAGTTGTGTCTAATGGTCAGTTGTAATTGGTACCAGTGAGTAATTAAGGCACCCACATACTAATTCAATAAATGTGTTAGGACCAGTGAGGACACATAGAATCACTGAGGTGGGTTCTATGTTGACTTGTGTTTGTTCCTTCCCCTCTACTTGCCATAAAATGTATGTTGACATTCTAACCACCAGTAGCTATGAACCTGACCGTTTTTTAATAATTGTGATTTTTATAAAAGTTTACATAAAAATTGGATATTCATTTGTTGT
>NW_006399774.1:15468289-15469457 GCF_000299155.1 Elephantulus edwardii
ATGACCATTTTTGAAAATAGGTCCTTCAAAGATGGTATCAGTTAACATAAAGTTATATCAGATTAGAGTGAGTTCTACTTCCAAGTGCACGGCATCTTCATAAAAGAACAAGGGAGACAGAGAGACACAGAGGAAAAAGTCATTACTACTGTAAACTAATAGTCAAGGACCACCAGCCTTGGGCAGATGCGAGGAGAGTCATGGAAGAGATTGTTCCTCCCGAGGGAACCAGCACAGGTTCCAGCACAATGGGAGAGAAAATTTCTGCTCTTAAACAGCCTCCCACTTTCTGGCTTTATGACTAGTCTCTCAGGAGACTAAGACATCAGGCAAGACAATAGAGACTATCAAATGAACACAAACAACTCAGGTGCCAATTAATTAGAGCATGAAAGGAGCTCTGGTGGTCACCAAATGAGCCATACTGCAATCCCAAAGGCACACAGTTCAAGTCCACCAGCTGCTCCATGGGAGAAGTCAGGGCAATCTCCTCTCTCATGCGATTAAACTGCCTCTGAAGACCCATTGGAGGGTGAGCTCTGGGTCAGTTCTGACTCAACAGTACACGAAAACAACAAATGGACTCTGAAAAGAACCATTTTCTGTATACATACTTCTGTGGGATTTTTTTTTTAATAAGAAGGACAACTTTATTTCTGGATGAAAGATCTGGTGATACACTTCTGAACAGCAGCCAAGGAAAGCCCGTGAGTGAGTCACAACTGTCTAGTCTGCAACCCACCATGGATGTGAGTGGGCTGGACAGAGCTTTGTTCTGGGCTGTGTGGGGCTGCCATGAATCAGCCCTGACTCACAGTAGTTAAAAACACTGTTTATTTCTAGTAAGTTAATTGAGAGAAAACTTCAAAAAACAATGCCATTTAATCTGGTCATTACAGGTAAAGGGCAGAAAAGATATGAAAAGGGGCATTTCAAAGGAGAGACAGCTGGGGGAACACTGGAAAGGCGAAGAAAATGAGTGCCACATCATGGTGTCTTCTTGGGACATGGGGATAATCAAGAGGGGATGAAATAAGGGGAGAAAGGAAGAGAAGTAAGAATATGGAAGTTCAAAAAGTTTGGACTATATCTGAGATTGTGTCCTGTCTCTATGGTTTTCATTCTGTGTGCAGAACAGATCATTTGAGAGGCTGGGCTTTATGAGGAG
>NW_006399774.1:15470157-15475318 GCF_000299155.1 Elephantulus edwardii
TTGGAAAGGTGGGGGGAAGGGACAGCCGGGAGAGGAAGACCCTGGATGAGATGGACTGACATGGTAAATGGAGCAGTAGGATTAGGTGTGTCGGAGTCAGTGAGACTGGCTCAGGACAGGGCAGGGTTCTGAGCTGTTGTTTATAGGATTGCTATGAGACGCAGGCGACTCGATGGCACATAACAACATATTTGGGAAGCAATAAAAAGTTTCGAAAAATTATTGACCAAAGGTATGATCTAATTTCAACATCATTTTAAAAATATTATTGTGGTAGAAGTGTTGGTGTTAGCTGACACATGGTGACTCTGTGCACATTAGTGTCCAATACAACTGCATTTCTGAGATTCTCTCTAAAATTAGATGGGATCTATCCAAAGTCACACTTTTGTTCTAATGCTGTTATTTTCACTTTCTTCACATTCAAGTTTGCGTTTGTATATAAATGACTGAGAGTTTATTCCACTGGTGGTCCTAGCCTTACTCTGTCTGAGGAGAGAGAGCGTCCTTATCTTCTCTTTCTACAGATGGAGTTAATCTGATTACCGTGTGGTCAGTATGGTGAGGTCTATGGGTATGTTGTTGTCTGTAAGCACCATCAAGTTGACTCCAGTTCATGGTGACATCAGTAACAAGAGACTGAAACTTTGCCCAATTCTTTGGCACCTTTACAATCTCCACTGCTTCTACCCACTGCTGTGGTCACTGTGTCAAACCATCTGCTTGAGAGTTTTCCTTTCTGCTGACCTACTTTCCACACACGATGGCCTAAAGTCTGGTTCCTTCTAATAACAAGCCCAAATTATACGAGATGGAATCTCCCCACCCTTGCCTTTCACGAGCACCTTGACTGCACTTCCTTCAAGTCAATATTGTTCTGGAAATTCACGATACATCCAATAATCTTCTCCAACACTAAAACGAAAATGTGACAATTCCATTTTTGGCCTTGCTCATTTACTGCCAACATTCATATGTATATAAAGTATTTGAAAATCCTATGGCTTGAGTCAGGTGCACCTTAGTCTTTAAACTCACACCCTTGCCCTTTAGTACTTTAAAGAAGTCCTTGTATATAATTGCCACTTATATTACTGAAGAAACACATTTCTAGTGAATTTCAGGATTTTCCCATGTGATGTGTCTGGCATTACCCCTATAACCAATATCATGTTTTCCAATCATTGATCTTTATTTCAAACTTTCAAATTCAATTCACTAGGAGTTATGAATGCATCTTAATAGCATGCTTGACCAGTTTCAGACAACCTCAATTTCTTTGTCTTTGGTGTTCATGTTTGGTGAGTAAGTTTGAACAATCGTCATATTACTTGGTCTTCCTTGTGGGCTTATGTGCAAAGCGGTTCCTTGTCAATTTGCCATTCCTGCCACAGAAGTCCCTGCACTTGTCTGATTCCTAATGGCCAATACAGGCATGTTGTTAGGTGCTGTTGAGTCAAGTACAATTCATAGCAACTCTATGAACAACAGACCTGCACCTTGTCCTGTCCTGTGCCATACTCACAACCTCTGACACGCTTGAGCCCATTGCCACGTCATCATGTTGAGGGTAACACAGAGCTATCGTGGGGTCATTGCCTGGCCCCCATGACAAAGCAAATACTGCAATAAAGTAAGTTCCTGAAATTTTAAAGTTTGCCTTTGTAAGCAAACCAATGTTGTTGTTTCTGTTGTTGATTGCCTTCGAGTCAGTTGCGACTCATAGTGACCCTATGAACAAAAGGCCTGAAGCCCCTCTACAACCATTGACATTTATCAAAGTTCAGAGTTCCCGGAGGCAAGTTGTTTAGGAAGTGGATACCACTCCTGCTTCCAAATATAAAACAATTTTTTTTTTTAAATCTAACAATCAATCAACACACAAAACACTACAAAAACAAAACAAAACAAACAAAAACCTTGAGGGGAAAGTTATATTTTCCCATACTGTAATCTATGATGTTTGCGAGCATTGTGACGAAGGTTGAAATATTGCAAGGATTGCCACAACGTGACACAGAGACATGGTGAGAACATGCTGTTGGAAAATGGAATCAATAGACTAGTTTGATGCTGGGTTGCTACAAACCTTCAATTTGTAAAAAACAATGACTGTGAAACATGATACAATGATGCATTCTGGCACCAGTCCGCTTCAGCTCGCAGATGCCTAGAGTATCAATCTTTAAGTGTTCCATTATATCTTTGACAGCTTCACATTTTCCTAGATTCATCCTCCCTACGTTACATGTTCCAGCTAGTAGGCGTGCAGCTGCTTACGTCTCCTTCTGAGCCCACCACACAGGAGCAAACAAAGGTCCAGAAAGCCTGGCTCCATCCACACCATTAAGGAAGAGTCGGCTTTGACAAGGTGGCTCTTGCGTGGTTGTTAATTCGAGTGCCTTCCCGCCTCGAGGTTTCATCTGCCAGGTCCATAAAAGAAAGGAGCTCCCGCTGTTCACAGGCCCATTTTCCCAGAAGTAAGTTACAGGTCTGGCTGAGTCTGGAAGCGCCTCTAACCGTGTCCTGCCCACCCTGCTCCTGTGTTGGCATATCCTTGGCCTCGCTTCCAGCATCACAGCAGCATGCAGACCACTCCATGGCGACAAGGTGGCAGGTGTGATTGCATGGCGATCCTGACCCTCATCCCTGAGCTTTGCTGCTGATGACAAACGCTCTTCAGGGCACTGTGCTTCCACACACGGAGCAAGGTCCCCACCTGGAGCCGTGAAATGCTGCAGGACTTAGAGGCGCAGGATCTGGGAGAGGGTGGGTATGTACAGTGCAGGGCTGACCAGTGTCCTGCCGCCCTGCCGCTGTGGTCACTAGAGACTGAAGCACAAGAAGGCCTGTCGGTGTGCATGGTGTTCGCTGAGTGCTCTCTCTCCGAGAACATGCAGAAAACGCGGGAAAGCAGACTCTTGGGGACTGAAAAGTGGAGGATGCGTGCCAGAAAGCTCCCTGCACCTGCCAAGGCCAGGGGAAGCCCACCAAGGACTTTCTAGCTCGTTTTGTTATCTTTGAAAAGTATTGTTTGTTTTTTTGATAATGATTAACTTTTTATTATGGATTGGGTAAAAGTTTGTTGTTGTTAAGTGCTGTGGAGTCATAGGTGACTCCTAATGACCCCATGAATGAGAGACAGAAAAAATTAGTTTTCTATCCAACAATTCATATAGATTTTGGTTTTGCTTTTCCCCTTGACACTGACTTCAATCCCCACAATGTAAACAGGGCTGTGTTTCCTCTTTCCATCAGCCCTTCATTCCTGCCCCTTCCTGCCTTCTGCCCTTTCTCCCTGGGTAAGCATTGCCCTTTGAACATCACATGGCCAATGATTCTAAGAAACATGATTCTCCTTTCTGACACTTTCAAAACCAGTCTCTGGCTGAAAGTGGAACAAGGGGGTAAGATAACTCCTGGGCTTGAAGAGTGTCTGTCTGAGGTTGTCGCCAGTTTCCTTTCTCCCTCAGACCAGAAAGACTGGTCATCATGATTCCTGATCATTTTAGGAACATCTTTCTTTGAAACACTGGGTGATCAATGGCTGCTGTTGGGACTCGGTTTCCTTTTGCAGGTGCCGTGAGCATTAAACGAGACACCCTGAGGTCAGGGCCTCCTGTGACACACGAGGGAAGTCCTCACTTCTTCCACATCCATGTAAGGGAGCCTATGAACTGGCGCCATGGACACAGCACCTGAGAAACAGCACAGTCTGACACTACGGAGCCAGTGGGTGGCACAAACAGCCCTCAACAACCAACCCAAAGGTGGTCGTCTCCAAACCACGCAGGTATGCCACGGAAGAAAGGGCTGGTGATCTGCTTCTGGAAGGTCCCAGCCATGGTCCCCACAGACAGCAGCAGCTGTTGTCACTAACACGTGGGGTAGGGATGAGTCGGGATTGACATGACAGCTACTGGTCACTGATGCTGTAATGACTATCTTCACCAAATAAAGGCACAGAAAGAAAGTAAATGAAATAAGCCAAGTTTCCTCCATTTTACTGCTTTACCAACAACGGTTGTTGTTAAGTGTTGTTGAGAACGACCCATAAGGACCCACAGACAACAGATCTGAACTCTGTCATGTCTCTGCCAACCTTACATCTCTGACACGCTCAAGCCCCGCAATGTGTCAGTCTACCTAGTGGAGGTTTTCTTCTCTTCCATCGACCCTCCGCCTTCTCGAGCATGATGTCCCTTTCCAAGGAAAAGCCTCTTCTAGCAACATGCTCAAAGTTTATGAGACAAAGCTTTATCATCTTTGCCTCCAAGGAGCACTCTGACTGCACCTTCTCCACGACATGTTTGTCTGTCCTTCTGGCAGTCCACGGGCTAGCCAACAGCACAGAAGGTGTTAAATCGTCCTGTGCTTTCAACAGCACAGCAAGTCTTGGAATGCCTTGGGAAGCAGCCTGGGAAAGCAGCAGTGGGCGGCCGTTGACTGGTCAGAGCAGCACACCCACAGCCCCTGATGCAGAACGATCCATCTTCCTTAAAGACGGGGCTCCCTGGGCGATATCACTCAGCGGGCACCTCGGGCTCCTCCTGCTGCCGTCACCATCAGCAAGGGTGGGACCACCCACCAAGGTGCTGGCCCTACACTGGGCTCTTGAGCCAGGGTGGGGGACAGTGATTAATCACAGACAGCAGCGTTCCTGCTACCAAAGCCATATCGGCAACATGGACAAGCCAGCGGCAATCATCTGCCTGGAATTCAAGCAGCTGATGTAGGGGGGAAAATGTCAGCACGAGAAGTATGTTCTTCTGCTCGTGGCTCAGACAAAACATGATGGTTTGTGTGCTTATGTGTATACAGCCCCCAAGGAAGGGACTGGGGAAGTCCATAAGGTGCCAGAGACCATCACCACCGCCCCCAAAACAGAACCCAGAGCCACTGATGTCAAGCTGATTCCACTCGTGGGGGCCCCGTTGTACTTGCCGAGCTGTAAATCATCACCAGGGGGCTCTGTGGCATAGCTCACAGGGAGCTGCACTGCCAGCTTTAAGCCCACACCCCTCCTGGTGACTCTAATCTCCTGAGTGACTCACAGCCTGAGAGAGAGAGCCCCCAGAGGGTCAGCTATCAGCTATGAGGTCATCCACCTGGATGACAGTGACAAGGACTCACTGCCCTGGGCTTGCCTCTCACCCCCCCC
>NW_006399774.1:15475418-15477991 GCF_000299155.1 Elephantulus edwardii
GAGTGGTGGGTGAATTTGAACTGCTTATCTTTGGGTTGGGAATGTACCATCAAGGCTCCTTGGGGCAATAAGAGATGGTGTCAAATAACTGCAGGAGCAGACTGCCCTTCCTTTCTCCTATGGAGCAGCTAGTGGATTTGAACCAGCAGCCTTGTGGTTAGCAGCCTTACATATAATGTGCTACACACAGCACCTGAGCTCCTTGCAAAGCTGCCATCCTGCCATAAAGAGATGAAGCCAGTTTTCCAGGCAGGCTCTGCCTATGCAATGTCAGAAGATGAGCAGAGAGGAGGCACAGCTCCGGGTTCACGAGGTGAGCTGGGGTGCACCGTTCTCCAGAAGTGCGTGCAAACACACTCAGCTAGCACGGGATGCCTGCAGAGGGCTCGGCCCAGGCAGCTGTTCCCTGAACGGCTCTGTTAACCATGGCCTTCCACGAGTGGAGTCAAACAGTGTGTCATGTTGTTTCCTGCTGTTGTGAATGAAGTCTGTGCTGTTTTGAGTATTTTTTTAAATGATTTTTTTTATTTTTGTGTGCTTGTACCGTCAAATCAGATCTGACTGGTACAGGAGGAGATTGTCCCTCCTTTTCCCGGCAGAGTATCTGGTGGATTCGAACCGTGAGCCTCTGGGATTGTAGTTGCAGCTCCTTGCCACTAGGCCACCAGAACTCCCCTGTTTTGAGCATTTTCAAAGCACCCGAGGATCACTGAGTAGCCGAAGATTATGAGACCGATGAGATTATTTCGCCAGGGACTTCAGGAGAGAGCATGGGATGCCAGGGTACCTGCACACCACGAGGAAACACAGGGACCAGGACTGAAGCACCCTGGGAAAGCTGCTTCTCATGGTATAAAGGTGTATTGTAGAATTTGCCTTAATGCTTCCATGTTAACAGGAGGTTGACTCGAGGTTGTTTGGGAGTATCGGACAGTTTCCATGTAAAGAGACACAGGCCTGCTGGTTGATGTGGAGATGTTGCCCCCATAGCTTGGAGCATACGCTCTTCCTGGGTCCAATGATATTTTCTATACCGTGCCCAGCTGGTGTACACACGTCCCCCGCCTCCCACATACAGCACACCCTCAGGCGTCTTCATCCATTAGAAATTTACAAGCAAGAAACAGAGGAATGAGTCTAGTGTCTGCATACAGCTACAGATAGCAAAACATGCCCTGACACACCTTCCCACCCAATTTGTGTCATTTAGAACGGTAGAAAATGCATGTTGAAGAAAAGAGCATGCAGTAACAGTCTCTTGTTCGGGTTCAATTTCCCCCAGCAGCACAAGGAACCGTTCTGTTCATACTGATAGCTTCAACATTCAAAGAACATGAAAATAAAGCCAATCTGGGCTGCATCCCAACACCGGCCAGCCGCCTCTGCTGCCAATTAAGACAGGCACACACCCGATCCCAGAGCCCACTGTGGCAAGAGGTCTGATTTCTGTTTTTTAAAAAATTTCCAGTGTCAGTTTTAATGATGGCCATAGCGTCACATGGTCTGTTCATTAGCATAGACGGGGCCAAAGGTTAGGCAAGCTGTGGACGGAGGAATACTTAATTGCATTGCTTGTTCTAGGATTTCTTCCAGAAAAGATCCTTCCGTGCTCTGTGGAAGGATGCTTCACACTGAATCACAGTTGAGCCCTCTGTCCAACAGACCTTCTCCTTTCTGGTGAGCAGATACAGCTCCTGCCAAATGCTCGCAGTTGGTAGCCCAACAAAGCTCATCCCCTTGCATCTCACTTCAGGAAAGAGCGGAATAAAATACCTTCCCCTGAAGGCCGGGATTTTCAAATGCCACCTTGTACACCGAGGATTAGAATGCTCACCCCTTTTCCAGAGTTCACCAAAATCCTGTGTAGGGAGAGTATTGGAGGACAAAGTCTTGGAGGGCAGCAATGGTCCCTGGGCCTCAAGGGACCTTGAAATGAAGTGCTGAGGCCACTAGGGGGGCAGTTTGGGGAGATGCCACAGGATTACAGCATGAAGCTGTAAAGAGGCTCTCTCAGGCTTGCAGAAAGGAGCGGGGCCAAGACTCAGGGCCCAGGGGCTCTGCTGCAGGCAGAGCTGCTGCCCCTCCCCACTGTGGCCCTGCTTCTGAAGCTCTGGGTGAGTTCCAGGGACCTTTTAACTCGAAATCCACCTAACGCCTTTTCAAACACAGTGATGCCAGGCACCACATCCAGCCAGGGCACTCAGCACCCCCGAGCCAGATTGGCCACCTGTCCAGTAGCTCTCCCAGGAGGTGCGGCTCTTGGAAGAAGCATCTCTGCCAGGCTGTGTGTGGTCAGCCGCATCTTTTCCCTGTTCCATCCGTCTCCCAGACGGCCCTGCTCAGTGACGAGGCTCATGGCTTTCCCACAGCAGGACTGCTTCCCCTCTGAGCACTGAGTCTTAGTCTTCTTTTGCTCCTTTTAAGACCAATGGGGCTGAGTCATCTCCAAGGCCCTGGGACCCTTTGTGTGACAATGCAGAACTGCTCTCTGCAGGTTGGCCACAGCTTGCCTTTTTTTTTTTTTCTATAGTTATATTTTATTAATTTTCATAAACATTTACAGAGATTTTGGG
>NW_006399774.1:15478091-15479117 GCF_000299155.1 Elephantulus edwardii
AACAACAACAACATGAGATACCATATCACCCCAAAAATGACAACAAACTTCAACAAATGCTAGTGAGTTTGTGGAGAGATTGGAATCCTTATTCACTGCTGGTGGAAAATAAATGGTGCAGCCACTATGAAAGGTGGTTTGGTGTTTTCTAAAAAATTCAGAATAATTTTAAATACCACTTGAGCCATAAATTCCACTATTGTGAATATACACTAAAGAAAGCAGAACTTCTACAACCGGGAGAGGATAAAATAGATGAATGAGACCTTCTAAGAATCAAATCTCTAAGCACATCCAAAAACTTCTCCAACAGAGTAAAAAGGGAAGCCACAGATTAGGAAAAAATGTTTGGGAATGACACATCAGACAAGGGACTTATAGCTAGAATTTATAAAATACTCGAGCACCACAACAAGATAAAGGTAGACAATCCAATTTAAAAATGGGCACAGGATATGAATAGACACTTCACCAAAGAAGACTTTCAGATGGTAAACAAACACATGAAGAAATGTTCAGAATACCTAGCTCTAAAAGAGATGCAAATCAAAACAACTATGAGATATCATCTCAACCCAGTAAGAATAGCAAAATTTAGCAGAACAGCAAACATCAAATACTGGCGAGGTTGTGGAGAAACTGAAACCATTATTCACTGTTGATGGAGTGTAAAATGGTGCAACCATTATGGAAGGCTGTATGGTGCTTTCTCAAAAAGTTGCAAATAGAGATACCATTTGACCCAGCAATTCCACTACTAGGAATTTACCCTAAAGAAACTATAACTGCCACCCTAGCAGACATATGCACACCCATGTTTATTGTGGCTTTGTTCACAATAGCAAAGAGTTGGAAACAACCTAAGTGCCCATCAACAAATGAATGGATAGAGAAGTTGTGGTATATTCACACAATGGAATACTATGCAGCATTGGAAAACAAGGGACTCATGAAATATAATGCAAAGTGGGTGACCCTGGAGGACATTATGCTGAGTGAAATATCTCAGTCACAAAAGGACAAATA
>NW_006399774.1:15479979-15492978 GCF_000299155.1 Elephantulus edwardii
TTGGCAGTAGGAAACACATAGACTATTATGGAGATTGATTGCCTTTTGATGGTAGATCACCAAGAGACCTTTCTTAGGAGAAGAGTCGGTGACACTTGAACTTTCCTGTTGTCAGTATGTGTGCTAATCATTTGTACTCTATCAGCTGTCTTATCAGTTAAGACACCATTGGCTCCCACATGATCTGAGGAAGGGTGAAAAAAAGTGTTTAAAATTTAGAGCCCGGGGATTTTTCCAACAACATTTTTGATGCTGGATGTCACTGAGTAGACGACAGGTCATAGTGACCCTGTGAACTAAAGAGCTGAGCCTAGCCCTATCCTCTGCCATCCTCATCCTCTCGGCCATGCTCAAGTTCATTGTCACAGACACTGTGCCAGTCCATCTCTTTGAATGTCTTCCTCTCAACTTCTACTTCTTTCAACATGATGTCTTTTTCCAAGGCCCGACCCCTCCTGCCAACATTCCCACCGTACCCGAGGTGAAGTTTACTGTCCTTGACTCTACGGGGACACTCTGCTTGCACCACCTCCGAGGCAGACTTGTTTGTTCTTTTGGCAGTCCACGGGATGTTTAGTGCTCTTCTTCAACACCACAACTCAAAACGCATTCATTCTCTCATCTGAGTTATTCATTGTCCAACTTTCAGTTGTATATGAAACAGTTAAATGACCATGTTTGGGGCAGACACATCTTTGTCTTTAAATGGACAGCAATTAAAAATGTCAATTTTCCAACAATGGAACTTTGCCTTTACCCAGTAACTAACTGTAATTACCAAAGATTTATCCATTAATTCTTGTGATCAATACTGGAGCACTTGAGTGTGATTACACCTTGGCTCATCTAGTTGCTTCTTTTCCTAAGATGAGGAGGACTGGTGATGCACAGCCTTAAGTTTTAGGCTGTCAAATGAAAGATTGGCAGATCAAATCCACTAGCCACTCCTAGGGAAAAAGAATTAGATAGATGGCTCCCAAAAAGACAAGCATCCTCAGAAGCTCTGTGACCGAGGTACTCTGTCCACAGGGCTGTTAGGAGTTAGAATTTACCTAAATACTGTGGGGTTTAATAGAAAATGAAGAAAAACAAGTTTTCCTTTTGTTTTGTTCATGCTGAAACATTAACAGCCAAAATAAATGGAGTTGGGAGGAAAATGTGTCTGTTTCTAAATATTCAATAAGCTATTGAAAGCTTTGCAGATCATTAAGTGTCCTCTAATATGAAACCTGAGTCTCCAATTAAATTTCTATCTAGGCTTGCTGTCCAAACAATATTGTATTTGATCACTGGGACAGGAATTAAAATGGAAATATTTATTCCAGAAAATGTAAAAATACTTAATGAACTAGGCAATGAAAAGACCCCCCACATGGTCTCTGTCTCTTACACACACACACACACACACACACACTCTCTCTCTCTCTCTCTCACACACACACCCTAACGAGTTAACCACACACACACGCCATCACACACCTATCCCCATGCACACAAACCCTAAGGAGCTAATTTAGCTGATTTTCTTTGTTTTCTGACTGCCAAACAAACTTCTCTGCTGCACATATTGCAAATCGATCCTCCTGGTTCTTGGTTATCATACTGTATTTTTATCTTCTTTCCAATTGAAGATGTTGTATCTAAAAATACAATGTTCCAGAGAGTTGACTTCGATTCACGCTATATTCCCTTTAGTAACATTGCATTCTTAAGACATCTGTTAAAAGTCAGGTGCATTAAGCTAACAGCATAATAGGGTTGGGATCGGTGGAAATTTATCAAACAAATTAGCATTATTGACTTTTAAACAGACACTGTGGAGGGTTGCAAGAAACATCACAAGGCGTTTGCAAAATTCATGTCATATCATAGGGCAGACGAAACCTCAGTTGTGCAATATTTCTACAGAAAAGAAGGGGTGCATCAGGCGGTCTCAGTTCTCCCCTATCATAAAATGAATCTTGCAAAGGCAGAGAAGAGCCTGAACTCTTCTGAGCAGGACTTTTCCGGATACTGCCATAACTGCATCATAGGGCTCAGTACGATGGCTATAAAAGCCACCGTCCACAGACCATTTCACTATACTATCCCAACATGGGAATTGGTGTGAGGGGAGGGGTCAGCTGGCCATCCTCGTGAGGACCTTCCCTTCAAGGCCAGCTAACAACGGTTTTTTAAAGGGGGTACATATTCACCACCCACCACAAGGTCATGGAGGAGGCAGGGGAGCAGGTGTGACTCACAGTGTCTATAGGCTTTGGTGTCGCACTACCTTGCTGCATTTGAAAGAAAATCCTATCTTACAGGATTCTGAAAATGGTTCATGTACATCTATGAGGCCTGATGGGACTGTAAAGGTTGGAGTTTGTTCCTCTCAGAACACGAAGCAATATTCTATTGACATCACACTCCTCCTAAAGTGTGTGTGCCTCATTGGGAAAGCTGCTGAGATGGCACCACTGGATGTACCACGGTGGACGGGCAGGACAAGATTGCCAAGAGGAATCTGGACTGCTGTGGGCGTGAAGTTCTGCGATTGATAGGGGACATCTTTAGGCCCCCACTCAGCACGTGGAAGGGAACAGAAAGTGATGATGGAGACGGATGGCACAGACATTTGGGTGGGCTCGGCACAGGTGTGATTGCTCATGCTCGTTCCGGATGAAGGCTTGCAACAAACTAGTGTCTATGACCCAACATGCCACCACCTCCCATGACAAGCCACATCTGGGTTTATCAGTGTGGAGGGAGCCATGGTAGCAAAGCGGGTGACGTGTTGGGCTGCAGTGAAGGTTAGTGGTTTGAATACACCAGTTGCCCCATATAAGAAAGACAAGTGGTCTCTTTCTTTAAAGGCTTCTAATCCCACAAAACTGTTGGAGGGACACCCTATGCAGTAGCATTAGGTTTGCATTTGTGTGTTTCTGTTTTTGCACAAGGGTGATTTAATCCAGCAAAATAAAAGGCTTGAGGTGAAACAGTAAAAGAGGTAAGATACTTGTCTAATCCACTAAATCACACTGAGATTGGAGGGGTGTCTCCTTATGATTATGATGTTCATAAAGTCATTCATCCACTCTGAAAGGCAGCTGAGGTTCTGCTTGCATGACTTGGGTCGCCCCCACTCCTGACACAGATATGTACCAGTGTTGCATGCAATGCAGAGCACTTTAAGGCCAGTGCAGAAAGCTACGTCATCAGAATAGATTTCATTACCATAAATAAATGTCAAATGGCTGTAATACATTTTCTCTGATTAAACTGTCAAGGGAAAAATCATGTAAGAGCAATGATTTTTTTTATTCTTATGACAAAAAAGGAAGAAAAGAAAATGTCATGAAAATATCTGCATCCTATTATAATTCAGCTTTTAAACCAGAAAGGAAAACAGTAACACCAGTAGCATCAAATAAGCAGGCACATTTCTCATTTAAAGTAGCACTCCATCATTTGAAGCTGCTCCCCAAGTTGCCTTTTATGGATTTCTAGAGGCTAATAAAAACAAAACAAACAAACAAAAAAACCCAAAAAAACAAAACCCAAGTCATCTCAGTACAGCAAACTGACAGACAAGTGCTGTACCACTTAGAACAATGTTCTCTCCAAACACACCACCAGCCCACAGCTGATTTTTAATGAAAGCAGAAATAGCCAATCTGCTTACATGTGATCTATAACACAATCAGAAACACCCAAACATTTTATGTCCAGCTTTCAAGTAAATCAAAATCACTTATGCTCCAGGATCCAAATGCTCCCAGATGGAGATTCACTCTCAGGCAGGATCCAACTGACTTTTAAATGCAAATGCACGCCCATCAGATCCTGTTTGCTTAAACAAGAGGCTTCCAGCCCACAGCTGATTGTTAACAAAATCAGAAACAGCCAATCAGCTTACACTTAATTACATAGATTCTTACCACTGGATAGACAGGCAGTGTCATGATGGATGGAGAGGAGATTGAAACTCTCAGGAGCTTCATTTTGCTTGGATCTACAATTAACACACTTGGTCCCAAAAGTCAGGAAATAAGGAGATGAATCACACTGGGAAAATCTGTAGTTAGGGACCTTTCCAAATTATTGAAGAGTAGTGATGTCAGTTTGAAGTTTAAGGTGCATCTGATTCCAGCCATAATCTTTCTGATTACTTGCTATCCATCTGAGAACTGATATAACTAAAGATGATAGACAAAGAATTGATGCCTTTGAGCTGTGGTGTTGAAGAAGAGGCACTGAACATCTCATGGATGGCCAAGAGAAAAAACCAGATATGTCTTGGAGAGGGTGCAGCCGGAGTGCTCTTTGGAGGCAGAAATGATGAGGCTTTGCCTGACATACTTTGTACATGTTGCCAGGAGGCACTCTTCTTTGGAGAAGGACACGATGCTGGGAAGGACGGAGTGTCAGTGAAGGGGATGAAGACTCAACCAGGTGGATTGACATGGTGATTACTGCAATAGGCTCCTGTGTGTCAGGAAGTGTGAGGATAAAACAGGGTTTAGATAATTTGTTCATGGGGTTGCTAGGAGTTGTGCTTGACTCGATGGTACCTAACAACAACAGAATAAACAAATATCTCTGAGAAGAAGTGAAGCCAGAGTGCTCCTTAGAAGGGAGGACGGAGAAGTCTTGCCTCACTTACCTCGGGCATCTTAAACAAGAGGGGCCTGGCCTGATCAGGACAGGACATCTTGCTTGGATAAACAGAGGGTCAGTGGAAGAGAAGATCTTCAGGTGAGATGAACTGATACAGTGACTGTAAGAGTGGACACAGCACAGGGGAGATTGTGAGGATGGTACAGGACTGAGCAATCTTCCCCTTTGTTACACAGGGGTTGCTACGAGTCAGTGTCGATCAACTGCACCTGACAACAACAGGGGGCAACACTGTATTTTCCCCTTTTCATTTCCAGCTTTGTCATCAACCTTGATGAATCATTCAGCAGCAGTCCTTTCAAGTGTGATCAGCACTAACCTAAATGTTAATGGTTCCATTGTGCCTCATGGGACCCAAAGTATAACAAAGTTAAACTAGGGCTTTCTTAACTGAAGTCTTTCTGGGAGCAGAGAGATAGTCCTTTCTACTGTGGTAATGCGGGGTGCACAAGGCACACATAAAACCTCATCAGCTTGGGCCCTCCTCCCACTCTCGAGTCCAGTCCTGGTCAAGACCATTCACAGCTCACAAGAGGCCAACAGGCCAGTTCATGAGAAATTGTGGAACCCATCATCTGGCTCCACTGTCCTTTCTTCCTTAGATAATCAGTGTTCTTAGAGGTCTACTGGGGAACACACTTGGCTTGTGTTTAGGTAAATTACTTATATATGTAACATTTTTCATGACATTATTTATTTCCAAACACATACTCCACTCTCTGTTCAAATGATGCAAGTGCCTTGGCCTCTTCATTTATTTGAAAATCCATTTCATTCTCTCCCACCACCACGAAGCTGGCTGTCCTCTTATTCCTAAAGTCATAAGGCTTCACGTAATGCAAGAGACCATTGGATGTCCCAAAAGTTCATCATCCACTAACTTCTAAAGAACACTCAGAGGCAGGGAAGATTCTAGAACTTTAGAAAGCATTTGAATTGTGCTTGGCCTTAGGGACATGCGTTTGTGTGATCACAAGAGGCCACATTTCACTCAGGTAGGTTGCAGAAACAGCCATCATTATGACACATCTGTTCCTACATCCATTCCAACACTAGTTGACACTGGATGATGAAATTGATGTGGAAATTGTGAGGAAAATGATGTGGAATATGGAAATGTTGGCCCTATAACAAGTTATCTCTCCAGCTTGAGATTTAACAGGGAATATCATTCTGGTGTCAGCTTGAACACGTATTACTGTATCAGAAGTGGAAAAGACTATATATATCATTCATTCATTCATTCATTCATTCATTTACCTTGAATTAACAGAACCAATCATTGCTTTCAGTACCAGCGGTTCTTTCACAAAATGCAAAGCATCAAATGAAGAATTATCAAGGTTTGAGGCACAGGAAATACTAACCATTTCACCCCAGAAATTAGGTTTTCAAACTGGGTTTTACTGGTTTAGTCATAGCTGACAAATCTGAGAAGACCTAAATGTATAAAAATGAATCAGAATGGTAATCAAGGTGGGGAAATTATGGGTTCATGCCCTGCTAGAAATGGAATTTCTCTCTCAGAAAACAAGACCATTCTGCACACTGTATAACAACCAACTCTCCTTACCCACACAGCTGAAAACAACAATGCTGAGCTCTACAATGGCAGCCAAGCACCTTCCTTTGCATGTGTCACTCTGTTTTGTCCTGGCAATAATCCAGTCTCCTACATCAAGTTCCTGCTATGGGAAGCCAATACTAAATATTTGTGATAAACTGAATGTTGCTTCAGGATGTGGGGAAGGCAGGGTTCAAGCTAGAGTTCACCCTGAGGCACTAAGGCAATCCTTAATGGTTTACCAGATTCTTGCATTTGCTGACCCCTCCCTCCTGAGTCAAGCAGAAGGTTTTCAATAGAAAGAGCTTGGCTTCATTTGCATTGAATTCTCTTTGTGATTCACTTCCAGATAATTTTCAATAAAGATACAGAGAAGCTTGGCTTGGGGTCTTGGTGAGAACTGCTGGCTCCCTGTTTTATGCTCTCTGCTCTATCTCATTCCTGGCTGTTTGTCTCTTTATTAATAATTATAAAATTACTTTACCCTCCGTCTGTAACACTGCAAGTGCTCACTGTAACTCTTTCAAGTGTCCCTTGCTGGAACTTCAATCATAATTTTATCCTCGGACCATTATTGCTCCGCTTCTTTTAAATTGTAAATATTTAATCCTGCTCTGATTTCGCTCCTTGGTCTTGACTACAATGATCTGAATTCAAAGTCCAGCCTGAAAGTAGTGTTTAGAGTTTGTAGAATTGCACACATGCAGGACATCTGTTAGGTGTTTATTCTACGTGGTTTTAGTTCAGCATGATGGCTTTGGAGAAGAAAACAAAATAATTGCTTTTGGAGATACGGAAATAAAATTTAAAATAGGCAATGCTGAATAAGTTTACTTGACAAGAAGGCACTATCCAATGATCTTTCAGAAATGTTTGTTCAAGTGTTGTTAGGTGCTGTCAAGTCAATTATGACTCACAAGGACCCTATAAACCAAAGATCAGAACCTTGCCCTCGCATGCACCACCCTCACACTCCGAGGCACCCTCAATCCCACTGTTCTAGACTCTGTGTCAAGCTATCTAATTGAGGAGCTTCCTCTCTTTCGCTGACCCTTTGCTTTTCTCGGAGTGATGTCTCTCTACAATAACCAGGTACTCCGGACTTCAGATCCAAAATACGGGTTTCATCATGTTTGCATCTCAAGAGCACTCTGGCTACATTCCTCTAAGACAGATTTCTTTCTTCTTGATACTCTGTGGGATACTGAATATCTTTTGCCAAAATCATAATTCAAAGAAATCTATTCTTTGATCTTCTCTATTCAGTGGCCAGCTTTCAGATGCACAACACTTAGATCAGTGAATACAGTCTTAAATATAAGTTACATATCAACATCAAGGAAACAAGAATTCTCACCACTGGGCTGAAAGGCAATATTATGATTGAAGAAAGGAGATTGACATAGTCAACATTTTCATTTTACTTGGATCTATAATCAACATCCATAGTAGTAGCAGTCAAGAAATCAAAACACATGTTGTACTGGGGAAAACCTGCTATCAAGGACCTCCCCAAAGTACTAAAGAGCAAGGATGTCAGATTAAAGACTAAGGTGCTCCTGATTCAATGAATGGTATTTCCAATTACTTCCTACACCTTGATTACTGAATTAGACACCTTCTGCAGGGATATGAAATAAGGAATGCTCCATCTGAGGAACCAATCAAAGCCTTTATCTACGTGTTGTTGTTAGGTGCTATAAAGTCACCTGTGATCCATGGTGACTCTATGTACAGCAGCTCTGAGCCCTGCCCTGTCCTGAGCCAGTCTCATGAATTTTGGCACCCAAACCCTCTTTGCCCCAATTACTGTATCAATGCATCTTACCCTGGGTCTTCCTCTCCAGTGCTGTCCCTCTACCCTTCCAAGCATGCTGTCCTTCTCCAAGGACTGGTCTCTCCTGGCCACATGCCCAAAATATGTGAGATGGAACTTCAAAATCCTAGCCTCCAAGGAGAAACTTGGACTCACTCTTTCCAAGACAGACCTATTTGTTTTCTTGAGGGTCCATGGTATGTTCAAGGCTCTTCTCCAGCACCTCAACTCAAAGACATAGATTTGTCTTCTGTCCTCCTTAGTTATTTATCCACTACTTTGCATTATATTCAGAATGCTTTTGCTGCTTAAACAAGACAGAGCCTAACAAAGGCAAAACATTAAGGAGTGCTTTGAAATCTTTGTCTGCCATACCAGTCTGGAGTATTGGCACTATCTCTCCTCAAATTCCATAACAGCCAATTGGGAAAGGCCCTACGAGGCTCTTCCATTTCAAACATTCCTCAATAATACTGACATTCCTGCTGATATAATGAGTTCAAAAGATCTTTCCTCCCCCACTCCCTGCAGTGTTTAGACCTGATAAAGAACACATACAGAATATTTAATTTCTGAACTACCTGCTTGCATGCAATAATTAGGATCTCTCCACCATTCTACATCAGATGGCAAACATCCTATAATAATTGGACATGGAATGTATGTAGATTGACAGTTGGAAAATGAAAAATTGTGTAAAATGAAATGAACTTAAGAACATTGCCATTCTAGGCATTAGTAAGACAAAATGGACCAGCTTTGGCCATTTATTATCAGATAATCCCATGGTATTCTATGCTGGGAATGAAAATCAGAGAAATGGTGTTGCATTTAAAGTAAAAAATGTCAATTTCAGGTTCTAGCCTCAAATAAAATGCTGTGATATCCATACACATATAAGACTTGCAAATGTGACTATTATTTAAATACACACTCCTATATCTAGAGCCAAATGGAAGAAATTTAATTTTGTTAACAAATCTTGAAGTCCAAAATTGGCTGAATATGCAATCCAGATGTGTTAACAATAATTGGCAACTGGAATGCACAAGTTGGAAACAATGAAGAAGGAACAGTAGTTGGAAAATATGGGCCTGATAATAGCAATGGGGCTGCAAATAGAAGAACCAAATTTTGTATTTTCTTCTTTTTAAAAAAAATATTTTATATGGGTTTACTTACTAGTTTATATACATTGTTTTCCACACAAGAAACTTCTCATTTTCTTTACCTACCCTTCCCTCTACCTATTAAGCAGAATTTTGTATTTTGAATGTTTTGTTCACAAAAAATATCTTTATTAAAAAGACACAGATGGCGACTTTACACATGGATTTCACCTGATGAATTCCATAGGAATCAGATTGACTACATCTGTGGAAGGAATCTTTGGAGAAGCTCAATATCAGCAGTCAAAAGTAGGCCAAGGGAGAACTGTGGGTCAGACCATCAGGTACTCATGTACAAGTTTAAATTGAGGCTGAAAAACATTCAAAGAAGTCTATGAGAACCAAAATATGAACTTGAATTCCGTTTGCATTTCAAAAGCATCTTCAGAATAGGTTTGAAGCATGGAACACCAATGATGGAAGACCAGATGAGTTGTGGAATGATATCAAGAATATTATCCGGGAAGGGAGCAAAGACATTACAAAGATAGAGGAGAAAGAAAGAAAAAATGAAATGGATGTTAAAAGAGATTCTGAAAATTGCACTAGAGCATTGAGACACACACACACACTCCCCAAAAAAAGAAAAAGGAAAACATCATGCTAAAAGAGCTGAATAGAAAATTTCAAAGGGCAGCTCAAGAAGACAAAACAAAGTATTATAATGGAATGTGTTTGGAGCTGCATTTGGAGAATAAAAAGGGAAGAACTTCCTCTGCATTTCTCAAGCTGAGAGAACTGACAAATAAATTTAAACCTCAAGGAAAAATATTGAAACATCTTTCAATATATGACAATACAGTGAAGGATCCAGGATGAGAGAAGAAGAATTGACATCTTTGAGCTGTGGTGTTGGAGAAAAGTGCTAAACATCCCATGGACTGCCAGAGAACAAACAAATATTTCTTGGGGAATTTGTAGCGAGAGTTTTCTTTGGAGGCAAAGATGATAAAGCTTCCTCTCAAATACTTTGGGCAAGTTGCTAGGAGGGGCTATTCCTTGGAGAAAGACATGATGCTCGGAAAGATGGAGGGTTGACAACGGAGAGGAAGATCTTTGCCAGATGAACGGACATGGTGACTGCCACAAAGGGCTCTAGTGTGTCAGGAAGCGTGAGCTGGCACAGGGTCGGATGGGGTTCATATCTGTTATTTACAGGGTAGCTATGGGTCTAACTCAACTTGAGGCCACCTAACAACAACTGCATCAGATCACCTCACACAACCTAACAGAATGTGAAAGTCTTCTCTCGCACAAAACAACAAAAATAGTTTGCAAGCTGATTGAAAAGTGGCTGGCATTCTTTGAGCCGTCTGTTCTTTTTGTTTTAGCATCTCCACCTCTAATGGAATTAGTTTTGCCCATAAATGTGATCAAGATGGAACATGAAGTCATGACGTTTTAGAAATGAATTTACAGGTCTCAGGATAAAGTGTACCTTGAACCTCAAGTAATACAAATGTAAATTAGATATAGGTATTTGGATGTCTTGTTTATTGCTTTCCTTGGGTATGTGACAGAAAAATTATTGCATTGCTTGTTGATTTTAAATAAATCCTTGATGTCTCTGGAGAATGATGGTGATGTTGATGGAATGTAACAGAGGATTTCTGATGTGGACCAGAACATAACACCCTTCCATGTAGATTAGGTGTCTCTGTACTTACTTTTCTTTAAAAAGAGAAAACCCAAGGAGTTAAGTGGAAAAAAGTGGAGCTCAAGGAAGATCTAGTCATCTGTTTCCAGAAGGTCTCAGCCAAGAGCACACCATGGGGGAGAGTCCTTCTCTATAACACACAGGGTCACCACGGACTGAGACACCATCGAGTCCTTTGATTTTTCTAAATGTCAATTGAAGAAGGGTTGAGAGTGAAAGGAGGAAGACATTGGGGAGGAAATGAAAAGAGGTTACTGAGAAAAAAGGTCGACTCTAGGGCAAGAGGAATTATTCAATATGGTAGAACAATGAGAAATATTAATGTTCTAGTCTTCTAAAAACACGCCAGCCTAGGGACTGGGGTGCGCCTGATCGAGATCATGATTTTCACAATCACTTGCTATGCATCAGAATGCTGGACAATGACCAAGGATGACAGAAGAACTGATGCCTTTGCATTGTGGTGCTGGAGATGAGTCTTGGGCCTACTATGGACCACCAAGAGAACAAACCCCTCTCTACTGGAGAAGATTAATCCAAGGTGCTCCTTGGAGGCTAGGAATTTGAAATCCCATCTCACATACTCTGGGCATGTGGCCAGGAGGGACTGGTCCTCAGAGAAGGACATCAGGCTTGGAAGGGTGGAGGGACAGCACTGGAGGGGACGACCCTGAATGAGATGGATTGCTACAGTAACTGGGGTAATGGAGTTAGGATTGTTGGGGTCAGTGAGACTTGCTCAGGACAGGGCAGGCTTTAGAGCTGTTGCACATAGGGCACTATGAGTTGCAGGCGACTCGATGGCACATAACAACAACACTAAATAGGTAACTTGGCTGTTTTCTTGTGATGGAAGATCAACCTCTCTTTGTAGCTGCAGTGGAGGTCCACTTCCTGGGGCAGCTGGTCATAGTGCCTCCAGTAGCCATTTCCTGACTCTTTTCATTTTCCATCTCTTTAAAACAAGAGAGTCAGGAGCAGAGCAATCTGAACATTGCTGTTGTTGTTGTTATGTGCTGTCGAGTCGTTTGCGACTCATAGCGACCCTATGTACAACAGCCCTAAACCCTGCTCTATTCCTGTGCCAATTGCACTGCTTCTGACACACCCATCCCGATTACCCCAGTCACTGAATCAATCTGAACATTAGACTGTTTATATTTTCCGCTTTTACAGTCTTTACTTTTTTACAATTGTTCTAAGAAATACTTCAACAGTGATTTTAACCAAGCTGCTTTACAAAATCTTTTCAAATCACTAGACTTTTGGATTTGTTCATGAAAGAAGATGTTTGTGAGTTTCGGGTTTTTTGTTTTTATTTTTTTTGTGTGCGGTGTTTTATTTTGCGTATACATTTTTGTTTCATTAGTTTATTTTATTTACACGTAGACATTTGCTAAGGATTGTGAGTAGCAGGAACGTGTTTGATAACAAGCCCCTGACCGGGACTGAAACAAAGAGCCCAGTTACGCTGGTGGCACAGAGCATTCAAGGTTGTGCACCCCCAGAGTTCTCTGTGCACCAAGCATTCATTGAGCGCCACAGAGGATGCTCAGAGGGTCTGGAGCGTGATACAAGAAGTTCTGGTGGTTTATCGCATTAGCTTGTTAACATATGTCAGCAATTCAACTCTACCTGCTTCTCTGTACAAAGAGGGAACTCTGAGAGGGTTGCTCTATGTCCAGATCAACTCAAGACAGTGATTTTTAGGGGTAGTAGTGGTGGGGAGAGGCCTGGAGGATGCTGTTATCTAGATGAGTCTTTCTCACAGATGCTGCTAAGAAGAATCTTCCTGCTATTAAACTCTGACAATCCAAAATCAATAGTGTTTACTTTTGGGTAAACAATTTATTTGAGGTGAACATTTTTTATCTGAGCATTTAATTAGTTTTAAATACAGATTAATAAACAAACACTGAAAAGACATCTTCTGATCTGCTTTATTTCGAGGCTGCTTCAGGAAGAAGACTCATCCGTCTATAACCTATGATATGCTAAAGACACAATCTGGCTTGTTGAAAGTGAGAAGAATTTGAAGCACTGAATGAAGAAAATAAAACACTCTAGCTTTCAATGTGGATTACCTCTCAATATAAAGAAAAAAAATCTTCACATTTGGACCAATAAACAACAT
>NW_006399774.1:15493438-15505241 GCF_000299155.1 Elephantulus edwardii
AACTGGGTGCCTTCAGGATTGCAGTGTAACTTCTTGCCACTAGGCCACCAGAGCTTGTTTAACATTTAAAAGATGTCTTTTAAAATAGGTTTTTCCCAGTGCAATGTGTTGTTTTATCTTTTGACTAATGCTTCCACAGATGTTGATTGAAGGTCCATAGAAATGAAATATTTGAATATTGCAAAAGTTCATTGGTTTCTCATGATGGTGCTTACCGGTCCAGGTGTGGAGATCTTTGTTTCCTTTATGTTGAGATGTAATCCATATTGCTGCCAACAGGCTTTGATCTTTTTTCAGTAAGCACTTCCTCTTCACTCTCAGCAAGTAAAAACATCGCGTTGAGGACTAGGATTGAGCCAGACTGAAGATCCGACAGTTTCATTTGCCTCGTATGCACGAGAAAGCAGGAAAATGAGTAAGGAAGATTAAATAATCATAGGCACATTTGAATCAGGGTGTTAGACTATCTAGTAAACCACTGACAATGAAAATATACATTCTTTGTTCTTGTATGAAATATAACCTGGATACTCCTTAGAACGAGGATGGAAAGACTTCACGCCATATTAATACGGGCAGGACACCAGGAAGGACTAGTCCCTGGAGGATGGATAAAGTGGAGGAACGCCCTCAACAACACAGGCGGACATCCCCGTGGCCCCGAGATGGGTTCAAACACAGCTGTGACGGCGAAGGAGCCTGGGATCGAGCGGGGTTTCACTCTGTTGGATGTGGGGCTGCAATAGATTGGAAACACTCCACTCCTGCCACAGCCACTAAGAACCAAAAAACATAGTTTAACCCAATCAGAGGCTCCATGGGACAAAGACGGTGCTTTCTAGCCGCTTCCATGAGACCGCAGCCAAGGAAACCCTGAGGGGTAGTTCTCGGTCACATGTGTCACAATGAGTCAGAATCAGCCCTCCAGTCACACAAAACAGCAACACAGAGGATACAGATGAGAATCTCTCATTCTCAAGTCACCATTTTTGTTGATGTTGAGTGTTTAGGTCACAAAGTATCAATTCAACACTTTCCACACGCACAGTCGGTGGCAGTGATTACATGCTACAAGTCATGTAACCATTCTCCCTTTTCAGGTGTTCCTCAACCAGTAACATTAATTCACTGCCCTGACATTTCCTGCTGAAGCTCTAGAGTTGGGTGAACTCTCTGGCATGGGCAGCACAGATGTGCACAATGCTGGAGGTCCCTCAGCCCTCACCCCAGACCAAGGGGTGTTTTATATTAAAAATCTTCACCAAGATGAAGACTTAACATAAATCCTTGAAAAGAAAAAAAAAAAACCCACCTCAAATTAAGTCAACAACATGTGAAATATTGTTGTGGAAAATGTTTGAAGACAGCATGGAGGGTGTGCACAGGATACAAACCCCATACAATGAGCGTTGTTTGTGGAAAAGTGTAGTGTATCATCATTTGCAGTATATGATCGTCTTTATCCAATCTGACTACCTAGTTAGCTTCATTTAAATGTCTGATATATTTAAGTTTGGCAGACAGGTGACTTTTGGGGGGCTTATCTAACATTCTAGGGGGAACTATTTCGCTGATGTTCAGTGACATTTGAGTCCCTAGTAGAAGAAGAATTATTATTAACAATAAGTAGTTACTTCTTGTGAGAATGAATTATATCCTGCAGGAAATAGGCAAGGATAATTTTAAACAAATATGATGCATATTTTGTTATTGGGATGTGCCATCAACACATAGCCGGCCCTCCAGCAAGTTTTCAGAGGCAGTAAATTTCATGGGAGGAGATTTCCCATTTTTCCTCCCATGAAGAATGTGGTGGATTCAAACCACATAATCTTTGTGTTGGCAGTGCAGCTCCTTATTACGAGGCTACCAGAGTTAATATATATATATTTATATTTATATATTTTTTATATTTATATATATATTTATATATGATTTTTCTGTAGGATTCTAACTTAAACTGTGACTAAAAAGAGACCTCTGGTGTCATCTGACCAGGAGCATTTCAGGTTTGGAAGTATCTGATTCTTAATATAAACTTAGGCTGCAAAGACTAGGCCATGAATGAAGGCCTGGTGAATGACTTCAAATATCAGCTAAGAAAACCCTCTAGACCGTCCAGTGGGAAACCACTCGTGAAGATAGTGCAGAAGTGGACAGGATTTCTTTCAGCTGTGTGCGAGTCACTGTGAGTCAAGGGTCAACGCAGAGGCAGCTAACACCACCATCAAGACCAGCAGAGCACCGCCATTGATTAACAGGCCATGAGGCTGCCTCTTCATCAGAGTAAGTGATGCACATTGTCTATGAAAGGGTTTCCTCTCTGGATCGATCCATTCATATTATGTGAGACTGATGCATATTAGGCAGGGACAATTGTTTTTGTAACTTAAAAAAATGGAAAGACAGCATAGATAGATCTTGGAGACTGATAGATCAAAGTAATAGACACACAGAGGTTGTCTGAAAAGTATCTCTTGTGACCACCAGATCCCTGCACTCTCTTCAGTACATCTGCTCCAGAGAAAGCTGCCTCAGCTCCTAGCATGCTGGGCACCTGGCTATCAGAGATCTGTTAGACTTCACGAGGACATGTGGTTTTGGTTCACTCATTCATTCAGTTGTGCTCTCTGCTACTCCAGGGTTTCGACTGTCTGAGAAGAGTTGAAACAGGCAGAGGAAGTGCAGAATGAGGGGACGTTACAGCATCAGGGGGATGGACACGGTTTGTTCAGTAACTACACTGAGTTGTCAACAGCTAGAGCTTTCTCCTAAATGTCTTAGCAATCCATCCCCTTCGTTGTTTAAGGCTCATTTGTTAAATCAAACCTTCGGTTTTGAGTTTTTACTTAGAACTTTAAGAGTTATGACCAGAACTGTCAAACAGGAAACAGGCTGGACGAAAGCGAGGGTGTACTATTGCAAACATTCCTCTAGTCTGTATAGCCCGGGTGTACAAGCTGCCGTCCCGTGGTCACTTGTGGTTGCTGTGAGGCTGAACACTGTGACACTGAAGTGTCAAATGCGTTAATGGTTGGCTACCCAATGCCGGCAGAGAGTGGGGTGGATCTCCCCGATTAAAACAAGCTTGGAAGGAGGAGTGGCATCCACTTCTATAATAGCTTGCCTCCAGAAACCCTATGAACCTGGAGAGAGGATGAAAGTCACACAAGCGTCGAGGACTCTCCTTCATAGGGTTGCTATGAGTCGCCTGCGACTCGACGGCACTTAACAACAACAACAAACAACGATTGCAAACACACATCCTGCTTCCCTAGAACACTCCCATTGGGTGAGCAGGCTGAATATGTTAGAGGTTATTATCATGTCATTGTACTGATTTAAAAAGTGCGCGCACACACACACGCCGAGCCCTCAAAGAAGTGAAGTGAACTGTCCAGTACAGATGGATGACACAGGTAGGGGGAAGGAGGAGCTCTGGGGGAAACCACGGGGCGCTGGCCTGCTAACCCAACTGCAGCATCCATCTGGCAGGTCAAATCTACCATAGCTCTGAGCGAGAAGGATGGGCAATCTCTTCCAGTGCCACTTACAGCCTCGGAAGTCGGCGTCAGGGTCAGCTCTGAGCAGGTTCCAACTGAACGGTCACGAGTTGAGATAATGTCGGGGCAGTGAGCTCTAGCAGACTCACTGCTTCCAAAGTCTAGGTTCCATCTACTGGCACTGCCCAGGAAACACCAGCAGCAGAGATTTCACATCTCGGGAAGTGAAACAGGAGTGGTTTTGTCAAGAAATCACTGCAAAATTGTGAATGAGGCATACTAACGGATGCTTGGGGATGTGGACCTTTTAACTTTGCCTGTGGATTCCATTCGACTGGCCACCTGCAATCTGCAACTTTAGTGGGCATGGATACTCCGGGGCAGGCTCCCTGAGGTCCCTGTGAATCACCAGCCTCATGTAGTCACTGAGATAAATGGCCATATGAGAGAATTTCTCAGTCTTGAAAGTCATTGTAGTCATTCTAGCAGTAATTTCAAAAGAACCAACTAAAAATTTTGTAAATGAAAGTCTCATGCATACCCTATAAAGTGGTTTGCTTGATTTCACTTAATCCTCATTCAGATATTTTTAACAAGTTTTTACTTTATTTCATTTTGGTAATTGGTATCTAATAAATATTGTCTAGTCAATGTTTCCCTTAATGAATCAATAAAATCACAAGGTATTATATGAGCACTTGATTTAAGGTCTGAAGAATAAAAACACTGTGTCCTCTTCAAAGTCATTATACAGATGAAATCATGCCAACATGGTCATTAAAAATAGCCTTAGAGAAATGTAGAACACAATGCATCATCACAAAGAAGGCTGGAATCTGTGGTTTCATACAGATTGTCCCAAGATACGGTTCTATGCCTTCAAGTTGTGATAATGCCCACCCCAGGATCGCCTTATCATGAAACAGCAGACAGACTATAAAAAGAAAATACCAGGCAGGAATGTCCTCATCACAGCATGAAACCAAAAGGCAGCATTTGCCTCCGAACAAAGCTCAGAAGGAAGAAAGGGCAGGAAAGAAGGACAAAAGGATACAGGGTACTCCAGACAATAGCAGGAAGATTGTTGTTTAAAAGCAGGATTGTCATGAAACTGCCAAGCATAATGCTCTCCAATCCCTTCCAGTATTTTTCTAAATCATTTTTCCTGAGTGCTGTATAGTATTCCATTGTATGAACCCATTCAGTTGTGGCTGGACATTTGGGCTGTTTCCAAGTTCTTGCTATGGTGAATAACGTTGCTGTGAACACTGGTGTGCAAATATCTGTTGTGTTTCAGTTCTAATTTCCTTGGGGTATGTTCCTAATAGGGGAATAGCTAGGGTATAGAGTTTCTATGTTTAGCATTTTTAGGAAATGTCAAACTGCCTTCCATACAATCCCACTAATAATGTATGCAAATTCCCATCTTTCCACATCCTCTCCACAATTGCATTCTTCCTTGCTAAACTTAGCCACTGCTACTGGGGAGGGATCGTGTCTCATTGTAGTTTTGATTAACAGCTCTCTTATTGCCAGTGATTTTTTTTTTAATTCTATACTGGTTTGTTTACAAAGTTGGTACACATAGTGTTTCAATTGCCAGTGATTTTGAGCATTTCTTCATGTATCTGTTTGCCATCTGAATGTATTCATCTGTGGAAAGTCTTTCCACGCTTTTTGTCCATTTTGGAATTGAGTTATCAATCTTTTTCTTCTGGAGGTCCAGTAGTATTCTGTATATAAGACCATTATTGTAAAAATAGAAGGATAACTAATAAAACATGTATGGGGACCCAAGGCTGACAGGATTGGAACTGGAAGGGTGAGGATGGGTAGGGGTGAAATCACAGAGTTGCACAATTTAGTGGAGGGAGGGGGCAAAGAAAATGGGAGAGATATGGTGGGGACCCCAAAAGACAAGATAATGGTGGGCATAGTCCAATGGTGATTAATTTATAAAATATACAGAAGGGAGGCAAACAAAAAAAAACCCATAAGGGATGGTAATGATTATATAAAACACAATGTGAATGAAGAATAGTGTGAAACACGATGTGTATGAACATTGTAAGCAAACGAATAGAATTTTTTTTTTAAAGACAGCATTGCAATTAGTATTACAAACCAAGATGTGTGGAAATTGTTGAATGGAAAATCAAGTTGCTCTAAAAACTCAACCAAAACACAGTTGGGTTGTTTTTTTTAAGAAAGAAAGAAACAGAAAAAATGGGCTTGGGAAAAGATTTACCAAAGCGTAGTGTAATTGCGGCATGGGCATTTTCTGTGGAGGCTTGTGAAGTCACCAATACAACTGCTGTTGTTAGGGGCCATCCAGGGAACTATGACTCCAGGGAGCCTCTCAAAACAGACCCGAACTTGACTCTACCCAACAGCATCCACAATCTGAGCTGTGCTGAAGTGCACTGTAATAGTCACTATGTTGGTCCACTTGACTGAGAGTCTTCCTTTCTTTTTCTGCCTTTCCTACTTTTTCCAGTATGATTTTTTTTTTCCCCAAGGAAAACATGTCCAAAGCACGTGAGGCAAAGCTTTATAATCCTTGCCTCCAAGCCAGTATGCTCTTTGCACTTCATGACGGATTGGTTCTTTTGGGAGTCTATGGGACGTTGACTGTTCGTCAACACCACAGCTCAGAAGCATCAATTCCTCTTTGGTTTTCCTTATTTACTGTGGTGTTTGGTGCTGTCAAGTCCATTTTAGCTCACATGATCCCATGCACTACAGAGTGAAATGCTGCCGACATCATAGTCTGTGCCGAGTTCGAGCCTCTTACTGTGTCCACTTCCAGTCCAGCTTGTTGAGAGTCCGCCTTTTTTGCTTAGCTCTTATTTACCTAGCAGGAGATTTCCCTCTGGGGATTGTCTCCTCCTGAGCACACGCCCATAGGTCTGTGAGGTCAAGTCTTCCCATCCTTGCTTCCAAGGAACTTTCTAACTGGACAAAAATAAATCTGAGATTGCAGTGTATTGGCTAAACGGGAAATTTCCTCCTGTGAGATCTGTAGCCTCTGAAAACCCACCAGAGGATCAGCTATGAGTTGGTTCTGACTCTACAGCACCTAACAAAACAACAAGAACATGCCCCGAGGATGTGGGACAGCTTAATTCTAGAGACTATTTTTAATTTAGGTTTGTTTATTAACTAACTAAATATCGCAGCATCATATTTCTGTATGCTCTTGTACAATTTGCCTGTCTTCCACAACCACCAACCAGAGATGGATAACACAATTCATGCTCCCAAAATTTACAAACGGAATCTGCAGAACAGGGCAGAGGGAGAGACAGAGAGACGGCTCAACTCCTGGATAATTCTAACACAAAGCTTCACAACAATGAGATCAGGAAAAACTAGACAGTGCCCGGCTCTCATCACTGACTATTCTAAAGGGATTATAATATGGTGTCCTGGATAGGTGGGTGAAAAATATGGAACAAAAAACAAACAAACAAACAAACAAAAACCCCAACAAAAACCTAAACACAACATAAACAAAAAAACCCCACCCCACAATGCCCCCCCTCAAAACCCCAAACAAACACACCCCACATAAACATTGTTAGGTTTTTCTGGTCCGATAGAGCCTTACTGTGTAAATGTCAAAATCTGATCCTTAATTGCCCTTCAAAAACAGTCCTAAACTCACTCGCATGACTCAACTTTTAGCCAGACAGGCACGTCTATAAGGTGAATAATAACACCAAGGAGGCACTCATTTCTTAAAATAAGCAGCTACACAAAATCAAAAGGGCGATGTCCACTCAGGGATAAAACTCAGAACACAGGAAGGGTCAGCAGAAATGGGAAGTCAAGGGAAGGAGACAGAAAAAGTGCCATTGTATTGTGGGTATTGCTCTCAATGCTGCTAAAAAAATGGTTATGGTTGATTGAATAGAAAATCCAATTGCCTTATAAAATTTTACATGAATCCCAATTTAAAAATGACTGTTCATTTTCTACATGTCCATGCTACTTGTTTTTTCTCTTTTGATCAAACCTTTTAAACGTAATACAATGAATGGAGAGATCTTCATCTGATAGATCTGGTAACCTGTAAAGTTCCTTAGTTCTGTAGGGACTACAGGTCTTTAGTATAATGCCTGGCCTTGGAAGCAGTGTGCTTCAAGAATGTCCGAGAAACGAGTAAATGAGGCAAGCACATGAGCTCCATCCTGAAGGCCCAGTGGTCCCCATGACATCCAGTGACAAAGCCTTTCCGTAACTCCTATTTGCCATTTACAAGGGTGTACGATCCTTCGTGCTTCTCTAACATCTAGAATTTACTATACATTATTCTCATTCTAGTAAAATCCCCACCATATCCCCTGTAAGCCACATCTTTGTTGAATTTTCAAATATATCAGTCCTAAATCTATAAGGCTGCCTTTACGAGAGGCAATGGATTAAGACTGTTTTATCACAGCAAAAATTGAATGCTTATCTTTAAAAAGAGAGGTGTAAATTTAATTAAGTCACACGCATCTAAGATTTATGACAGTAAGGAGATACCTAGTGTCTGTGTTCAGAATGCACTAATTATGTTCTAAGGAGCAGGGTCAAAACAAGGCAATCTCGGGTACTTTATCCTTTTTAATGTCTTTCTTCCTCTTTCCCCACCTAATTCCTAGAGCTAGTCCTGCTTATAGCATGTCTGACGTGCTAACAATCTTTCAATGTGTCTTCAAATGTGGCTGGGATTATAGGTACCAAATTTACCTAAAGTGATATCTACCTGTGTATTCCTGCTGGATCGATATCTAAGTGGGTATAGGGAACAGGTTTTGTATTTTACCAAGACCAATGAGTAATTATTTTTTATGTATTTTTTTAATTAATTTTAATGAAAGTTTACAGAGACTCAGGGTTTCCAGTCATTCATTGTTGCACTTTTCTCCCTGTCCAACCTCCCCCTCCACCCCGCCCAGTTCACTCTTCTTAAAAAGTAAAACTCTTCCATTGTTATCAATGGGTAATTATTTTTTTTAAAAAAAATTCATTATTTTAATGAACATTTAAGAGACTTTGGATTCCCATTCATTTATTGTCACATTTTTCTCCCCGCCCACCTCTTTCCCTTATTTGTTCTTCTCTTTGAAAGGTATAAGAAAAATTCTTTCATTTTTATATAATCCCTCCCCACTTCCCCTGAGTCCCCTCTACTGTGCAGCCTTTATTCTGGAAATGAGTAATTCTTAAGAAAAATTTGTTGTTGTTGTTGATTGCTGTGGAGTCAAGCACCGCTCATAGAGAAAAAGACCCGAAGCCTTTCTAACTGTTATCATTTCTCAAAGTTCACAGAGTTTCCAGAGGTGTTTTTTTAAGAAAATGGATGCCACACCTACTTCCAAACCTGTCTTAAACTGGGAGCTCCACCAAACACCACCCACTATGGGTAACCGTTATGCCACTTGACATCCCAGTGGGGCAAGGTTCAGCATCACAGCAACCCCAGGTTACCTCAGTACAGCATATTAACAGATGAGTTATGTATCGCTTAGAAGAAAAATTTATTTGGAGAAATATAAGTCTTCATCTACTTACACATTTCTTATTTGATCCTGTTAGGTTTCAAGATATAAATCAGTTTAAACTGCATGTTGTTGTTAGGGGCTATTGGATTAACTACAACTAACTCATAGTGACCTTATAAACAGTGGACCTGAACCCTGCCCTATCCTGTGCCATCCTCACTACCTCCGGCACATCGCAGCCCATTGTTACAGACACTGTGTCAATCCACCTTGGGGAGGGTCCTCCTCTCTTTTATTGACTCTCCACCTTTCCAAGTTCTTTCCAAGGACCAGCTCTTCCTAACAATAGGCCAGCAGCATGTGAGACTATGTTTCAACATCCTAGGAGACCCCCGTTGCAATTCTTCCAAGACACATTTGGGTGTTTTTGTTTGTTTGTTTTTTGCAGTTCATTGGATATTAAGCATTCTGCTCCATCACCACAAATTGAAGGTATCTACTCTTCTTTTGACATTCTTACTCATTGTCCAACTCTCAGATACATAGGAAATAATTGAAAAGACCATACACTTTAGTCTTTAAACTGACATTATTGCTCCTTAGTCCCTTTGAGAGAAGTCCTCCACAGCAGATTTCCCAAACGCAATATATCTTTTGCTTTCAGATTGCTGGTATCAAGGATGTTTATTGAGGATCCAAGTAATGTGAAATTGTTAACAATGCCAATCTTTTCTCTGTCATTATGTTGTTGCCTGTTAGCTTGGTGGTGAAGATTTTTCCTATCTTGATGATGAAATAGAATTCTTATTAAAGTCTTTTAGCTTCAGCTGCAATCTTTTCAAGTCTTCCTTACTTTCAGCAAACAAGCCTGTGTCATTTGCATAACACAGGCTGTTGATAAGGCTTCTTCCAGTCCTGACACCACATACTTTTAAAAGTCCAACTTCTAGCATGATGACTAGCGCAGTATACAGATTGAATGAGTATGGAGAAAAGATACAGCCCTGATATACACCCTTCTTGATTTTAAGCCATGAAGTATTCCCTTGCTCAATTTAAAAACTAGACTCTTGGTCTAGGTCTCAGGTTTCACATGAGTGAAATTACCTGTTCAGAGATTCTCATCCTTTTCAATGGTATCCACAATTTGATAAGATCCAGGAAGTTTTTCCTTTTCTGCTCTGATTACTATCTCTTGGTTTAGATATACACTTACTGGGATTCCATGAGAGCTGTGAGGAGTATCAGAATGCCTTCAGTTGGTAATATTATGTGCCAATTTGCATAGGTTATGTAGTGGCTTCGAATCAACCAAATGCTGTACAGGAAAAAGATGGGCAATCAACTCCTGTGTGATTTACTGCCTATCAAAACCCACTAGAGGGTCAGTTATGAGTTAGTTCTGACCCAATGGTACCTAACAACTGCCAAACACTGTTGTTGTTATGTGCCATCGAGTCGTTTCCGACTCATAGCAACCCTATGCACAACAGCCCTAAACCCTGCTCTATCCTGCGCCAACCGCACCGCCTCTGACACACCCATCCCTATTACCCCAGTCACCGAATCAATCCATCTCATAGAGGGTCTTCCCCTCCTGCGTTGTCCCTCAACCCTCCCAAGCATGATGTCCCTCTCCAAGGACCCGTCCCTCCTGGCAACATGTCCAAAGTATGTCAGACGAAGCCCCAGAATCCTTGCCTCCAAGGAGCAGCTTGGTTTAATCCTCTCCAAGATGAATCTGTTTGTTTTCCTGGCAGTCCAGGGTACATTCAGTACCCTTCTCCAGCACCACAGCTCAAAAGCATCCACTCTCCTTCTGTCCTCCCTAGTCATTGTCCAACTCTCTGATGCATAACAAGCGATTGCAAATACCATGACCTGTATCAGGCGCACCTTAGTCTCCAGAGAGACACTGTTGCTCCTGAGTACGTTTGAGAGGTCCCTAATGGCAGACTTTTCCATCGCGATACGCTTTTTGATTTCCTGACTGCTGGTACCAAGAGTGTTAACTGTGGAGCCGAGCAAACTGAAGCTGTGAACACTCTCAATCTCTTCGCCATCCATCCTGACGCTGCCAATTGGTCCAGTGGCGAGAATCTTTGTCTTCTTGACGTTGAGCCTCAGTCCATACTGAAGGCTGCAGTCCTTGACCCTTCGCAGCAAGTGCATGAGGTCCTCCTCAGTTTCAGCAAGCACGGAGCCAAGTTAATACCCTTTAAAGTAACCTAGCATCATGTAACCACTTTCAATACTTGAACCTAATTTAGCAAATGAATCTGTTTAAGATAATTTCCTTAGGTTACGATTGGCAGACTATAAATATATTTCAAAAGGATACTTTTTTTGTGCTCTTCATCTTAAGCGTTTTCCCTTCTCTTTGTCCTATACATTCTGACGTGGAAGCCTGCAAAAGTGTCCAGCCTGTTACCTCACTACTAGATACTGAGGAGCAAGATAACAGACATCTCAAGCCTCTCACCCAACCTTTGGACTGGGGACTTGCCAAAAATCAAAACAAAACAAGACCCCTACAAAGAAAAGAATCCCATATGTTACAATCTAGCCCTTCTCTGTAGCACTTTCTTCCATGTGATTTTTATGAAACTGATCATCATACATTTCTTCTTTCTGAATCACTGATTTAAATTGTTGGGGTTTTTTTAGGTGTTGTTGAGCTGAGCACAACTCATAGCGATCCTACGACCAAAAGATCTGAACCCTGTTCTATCCTGCACCATCCTCACACTTCCTGACACACAAGAGTCCATTGCAGCAATCATCATGTCGATCCACCTGGTTGAGGGT
>NW_006399774.1:15505356-15512695 GCF_000299155.1 Elephantulus edwardii
AAGACATATCTGTTTGTTCTCTTGGCTGTCCATGGGATGTTCAGTGCTTTTCTCCAACACCACAGCTCAAAGGCATCAATTCTTTTTCTGTTGTCCTTACTTATTGTCCAGCTCTCAGATGCATAGCAAGTAATAGGAAAGACCACAGGCTGAATCAGAGGCACCTTAGTCCTCAAAATGGCATTACTACTCCTCAATAATTTGGAGAGGTCCCTATCAGCAGATTTCCCCAGTGCAATGGGTCTCCTTAATTCCTAATGGCTGGCACCAAGGGTGTTAATGGTGGGTCCAAGCAAGATGAAAATGATTTAAATAGCTCACTATAAATTGTCTATACCACTCGAGACCTTCTGGGCTGGCCAGTTATCCACAACTCTATGAGCCAGTTCCTTGAAATAAACAAATCCCTTTCTCTTTCTCTCTCACATATTTCACCAGTTCTGTTTCTAGTTCTAAAGACTTAGAAGAGAATGCTTAACCCATAACCATAACCTTGATGATCAGACAGTTTAGAGTGAGGTCTTAATGGACAACCTGTGTACAGGCAGCTTTTCAGCCACTAATAAAAATTTCTCATACACACTCTTATGTCTAATACACTTACTATTTCATTATCTGATATTTTGTATCTACAATGATAGTAAAAAATATGCTGATTGTTTTTCATATGAAAGATGCACATCTGGTAGGCAGGACTTCTGAGATGTGAGAGGAAAGTGGCGCTGGTTGTAATGGCTAAGGCTCCGTGTTAACTGGGCTCGACCATTATTCTCAATGGCTTGGCAGTTGTGTAAGGCAGTGATCTGGTCATCATGTAATGATGTAGTCACTACTCAATTTGGGATTTGATATGTTCTTCATTTGCACTTAATGAAAACTTTTGCATAATAACCTGGATTCTGGAACTTAACCATGAGAAGAGAAAACAAAGTATTATAAAGGAATGTACAGAGAGCTCATATTGGAGAATAAAAAGGGAAGAACTCATTGTATTTCTCAAATTGAGAGAACTGAAAAACAAATTTAAACCTTGAGTGGCAATATTGAAAGATACCATGGACAATATATTGAATGACCCAGAAAACATCAAAAGAACATGGAGGGAATATACAGAATCCTGAAACAAAAAGAATTGACTGACACTGAAAAATTTCAGGAAGTACCATATGAGCAGGAGCTAATGGTAATGAAAGAGGAAGTGGAAGCTGCATTGAAGGCATTAGCAAAAATAAGGCCCCAGGAATTGAAAGGATACCATTTGACTTGTTCCAAATAACAGATGCTGTCCTGGATGCACTCATCAGTCTGTGCCAGGAAATTTGGAGGAAAATCATCTGCCCAATGGATTTCTTTCCCAATCCCAAGAAAGGTGATCCAACAGAATGTGAAAACTATTTAACAATATCATTAATATTACATGCAAGCAAAATACTGCTGAAGAATATTAAAAAATGGCTAGAACAGTACATAGATAGGGAAGTTCCAGAAGTTCAAGCAGGATTAAGAAGAGGCCATGGCACCAGGGATATCATTGCTGATGTCAGATGGATCCTGGCAGCTGAAATAATGTTGTTGTTGTTGATTGTCTTTGAGTCAAGCACAACTTACAGTGACCCTATGAACAAAAGGCCTGAAGCCTCTCTACAACTATCGACATTTATCAAAGTTCATTGAGTTTCCAGAGGCATGTTGTTTAGGAAGTGGATGCCACTCCTGCTTCCAAATCTGTATGTTAATGTTGTTATGTGCCGTTGAGTCGCCTGTGCTGTATAGCGACCCTATGTACAGCAGCTCTGAACCTCTCCCTATCCTGAGTCAGTTTACTAATTCTGACACACCAAACTACATTGCTCCAGTTACTGTATCAATCAGTCTTATCCGGGATCTTCCTCTCCTGTGCTGTCTGTCCACCTTTCTGAGCATGATGTGCTTCTCCAAGAACAAATCTCTCCATAAGCTTCAAAATCCTAGCCTCCAAGGAGAGACTTGGTTTCACCCTCTCCAAGATAGACCTATTTGTTTTCTTGGCAGTCCATGGTATATTCAAGACTCTTCTCCAGCATCACAACTCGAAGGCATCTATTCTTCTTCTGTCACCTTTAGTCATTGTCCAACTCTCTGAAGCATAATAAGTAACTAAGAAGACCATGGCCTGGATTAGGTGCACCTTTGTATCTAGACTGACATCACTGCTCTTCAGCACTCTGGAGAGGTCCCTGACAGCAGATTTTTCCAATGCAGTTCATCTTTTGATTTTCTAACTGCTGGTGTTAAGAGTGTTGATTGTGGAGCCGAGGAAGTTGTAATTGCTAACAACTACAATCTTTTCTCCATACATCATGGTGCTGCCAATTGGCCCAGTGGTGAGAATCTTTGTCTTCTTGATGTTGAGTTTAAATCCATATTGAAGACTACAGTCCTTGATCTTTTGCAGCAAGTGCTTCAGGTATTCTTCAGTTTCAGCAAGCAAGGTTGTGTCATCTGCATATTGTAGGTTGTTAATGAGTCTTCCTTCAATCCTGATGCCACACTTCTCCTCACAAAGCCCTGCCTCCTGAACGATCTGTTCTGCATACAGATTGAAAAGGTATGGGGTCAGGATGCATCTCTGATGCACTCATTTCCTGATTTTGAACCATGTAGTGTTTCCCTTGCTCATATGTTGTTTCATGAAATTCTTCTGTGTCTTCCAATTCTTTTCGATACAGTGACTCAGTATATTCCTTCCATCTTCTTTTAATACTTCCGGGATCATTTAACGTTCTGCCGAAAGCATCCTTGATTATAGCAACTCGAGGTTTGAATTTGTTCTTCAGTTCCTTGAGCTTAAGATACGCTGAGCGAGTTCGGCCCTTTTGATTTTTTGAAGACACAGAAGAATTTCATGAAACAACATATGAGCAAGAGCCTATGGTGATGAAAGAAGAAGTTCAGGCTGCTTTGAAGGACATGGCAAAAAATAAGGCTCCAGGAATAGATGGTATACCAATTGACATATTTCAGTTAACAGATGCTGCCCTGGACGTGCTCACCAAGTTGTGCCAAGAAATCTGGAGAACGACCACTTGGCCAACTGAATGGAAGAGATCGATATTTGTTCCTATCCCAAAGAAAGGCGACCCAACCAAATGCGGAAACTACAGAACAATTTCACTGATTTCACATGCAAGCAAGATTTTACTGAAGATTATCCAAAAACGACTGGAACAGCACATCAACAGAGAACTACCAGAAGTCCAGGCTGGTTTCAGAAGGGGTCGTGGTACTAGAGATATTGTAGCTGATGTTAGATGGATCTTGGCTGAAAGCAGGGAATACCAGAGGAATGTCTATCTGTGTTTCATTGACTGTGCAAACACATTTGACTGTGTAGATCATAACAAACTGTGGCTGACTCTGAGAAGAATGGGAACCCCAGAACACTTGATTGTTCTAATGCGAAACTTATACTTGGACCAGGAGGCAGTCGTCAGAACAGAGCAAGGGAACACTGCATGGTTCAAAATTGGGAAGGGCGTACGCCAGGGATGCAACCTATCTCCATACCTTTTCAACCTATATGCAGAACAGATTATCCAGGAGGCTGGGCTCTATGAGGAGAAATGTGGGGTCAAGATTGGTGGACGATTTATCAACAATCTGCATTATGCGGATGACACAACCCTGCTTGCTGAAACTGAGGAGGACCTGAAGCACCTGCTGCAGAGTGTCAAGGACTGCAGCCTACAATATGGATTGAGGCTCAATGTCAAGAAGACAAAGATTCTCACCACTGGACCAATTGGCAGCATCAGGATGGATAGTGAAGAGATTGAGATTGTACACAGCTTTAGTTTGCTTGGCTCCATAGTCAACAGTCTTGGCACCAGCAGCCAGGAAATTAAAAGGCGCATTGCCATGGGAAAGTCTGCTGTTAGGGACCTCTCCAAAGTGCTGAAGAGCAGTGGTGTCTCTCTGGAGACTAAGGTGTGTCTGATACAGGCCATGGTCTTTGCAATCACCTGTTATGCATCAGAGAGTTGGACAATGACCAAGGAGGATAGAAGGAGAATTGATGCCTTTGAGCTGTGGTGCTGGAGAAGAGTATTGAGAATACCATGGACTGCTAGGAAAACAAACAGATTTGTCCTGGAGAGGGTTAAACTGGGTGGCTCCTTGGAGGCAAGGATTCTGAGGCTCCGTCTAACTTACTTTGGACATGTTGTGAGGAGAGACTGGACCTTAGAGAGGGACATCATGCTCGGGAGGGTGGAGGGACGGTGCAGGAGAGGAAGGCCCTCTATGAGGTGGATTGATTCAGTGACTGGGATAATTGGGATGGGAGTGTCAGAGACAGTGCGATTGGCACAGGACAGAGCGGAGTTTAGGGCTGTTGTACATAGGGTCACTATGAGTCGCAGGCGACTCGACGGCACATAACAACAACAACAACAACAACAACAACTGTGTTTCCCTGCTCCGTTCTGAGGACTTCTTCTTGGTCCAAGTATAGGTTTCGTATAAGCACAATCAAGTGCTCTGTGATTCCCATTTTCCTGAAGGTTAGCCACACTTTATTGCGATCCACATGGTCAAATGCCTTTGCATAGTCAAGGAAACACAGACAGACATTCTTCTAGTACTCTCTGCTCTCTACTAAGATACATCTGACATTGGCAATAATGTCCCTCATCCCATGACCTCTTCTAAACCCAGCTTGTATTTCTAGTAGTTCTCTGTCAATGTAAAGAATACCACAAAGACATTTATGTTTGCTTTATTGACTATGCGAAGGCATTTGACACATAACAAGTTGTGGTTAACATTGAGAAGAATGGAAACCTATACCTAGATCAGGAGGCTGTTGTGCGAACACAGGAAGGGAACGCTACATGGTTTAAAATGAAGAAGGGAGTGTGTCAGGGATGTATTATCTCTATATACCTGTTAAATATGTTTTCTATACAAATTATAAAAGAATCTGGACTCTTTGAGGAGTAATGTGGCAACAAGATTGGAGGGAGATTCACTCATAACCAGTTATGCATAGGACACAACCTTTCTTGCTGAAAGTGAAGAGGACTTGAAGCACTTGTTGTAGATGAGAGAAAAAAAATATAGCCTTCTCCACCAAAGAAGACATTCAGATGGCTAACAAGCACATGAAGAAATGTTCAAAATCTCTAGCTTAAGAGAGATGCAAATCAAATCAATGATGAGACATCTTCTCATAAGAATAGCACAATTTAACAGAACAGCAACCAGGTGGATTGACATGGTGACCACCACAATGGGCTCTAGTGTATCAAGAAGTTTAAAGATGTCACTGGATAGGATAGGGTTCAGATCTGTTGTTCATAGGTTTGCCACGGATCATGCTTGACTCAACAGCACCTACCAATAACCACCATGTTGATTAGTAAGATGTAGGTGTATTTCCCTTACTTCTCTAAGTCTGTATGCCTCAAAAGTTAATTTAGAAATTTGATTTCATAGGGAGTTTCTTATCAAAAGAGATTCCACATATCTGGTGTATATTGTCTCTTGAAGAAATCATACATATTTATAAAGAACTCCCAAGATGTGACTCACATATGGAAATGATAGTTGATTTGCTCTCCCATTATTTAAGATGAATTTAATAAAACCCAAGTGTCAGTCATTCAGGTTATACATAAAGACACTTATCAACATTTCTGCACATTCTGATGCTTCTGAAGAGGAGAATTTCTGACACTCTGCAACTTTTCCTAAACCAATTTACAAGTCTTTCTCATTCTTCATTTTATTATCTTGGCAAGAGTCAACTTGCTCTGTTTGCCCGATCAATCTGACTGACTGGTACGGTGCTGTAGAGCAGCGTTTTAATTTATGCAGACACCTACCTAAAAGCATCTCAATCACTCACCGAACGAAACCACAACCGCGCTGGGCTCCCCGGGAAACGTGCTTCTGCTATGCACTTAGATCTAAGGACGGGGATTTCTACCACAGAGAACCAGCAAGCGATGTGCGGCCGTAACACATCAGTGTCGGAAGGAAACGCAGAAATGGGCCTAAGAAGGCACTTTGGACGCTGTAATTTCATGCCTTCATTGGCAACAGGAGTATTACCTAATCACAAATGATCAATCACAGCTGAAGGTCTATCAAGTAAAGTATGCTATCACATTTATAAAGAGTATCCTTCTCTTTGAATCCAGATACCAGAATTCTATATTGCTTAAGGACTTTTCTAGCTTAATTATTAGACTGTGAAATTATAGTCAAGGTTTCTGAGAGAGCATAGTGTGGGTTGACAATGGAGTACTGACATTTATATAAAGGTTATTTGTTGCTGGTTTATTCATATCAAAACAATAAAAGAAATCAATATAACCTGTAAGAAACACCTTTGTTTAAATTTGAAGTAAAACATGTAACACTGAAAATGGACAGAATGAGACACTCTGTTTATGTGCCTTTATAAAGGCTGCATAATGTGCTGGAATGTAACTAAAACCGTCATTAAAAGTGAGAGGAGGTGGAAAAACTCGAAAGCAGGTAAAAGGAAACTTCCAAAGAGTCCCAGGTGATCTGAAGCTATAAAAGTTGGATCTGCTGTTACCACCCACTCAACACCATTTCTACGAACCGTCTGGAAACCCCTAACTGACATCGAAGCCCATCGTTAAGCCTGCCCACGATCGCCCATCGATTCTATCTTGCTTAAGCTGAATTCCCTGCTGCCTTGGAGGAGGAGGGATGGCTCAGCTGCTTCAGACAGCTCCTTTGGACAGCTCTCAGAGCACATAAATTCAGCCCAAACTTAAGCTCATGGGAGCTGACAATTCTTTCTGGTCAGCCCAGTTACAAGTCAAGGGTGCCATCATCTAGACAGCTGTTGCTCCCAAATCAAACTCAAACCTCTCTCCATGAGTGACTCCTACTCATAGTGGTCAGGACAGCGTAGAGATAGATGCCCCACAGACCTTCAAGGGGGTGAAGAGAGTGCTATGGCTTTCTCCTCCAACCTTTCCATTAATAAGCAGACAGTTAACCACCACACCACCAGGGATACTCTCATAACTACATCCAGATGCAGGAAAATATTTTTAATCCTTTTCCTTCCTTATCCAGCCACATCTTTCTTCTTTTTTAAAAATATATATTTTTTAAAATGATTTTTAGAGGGAGTTCTTGTGGTCTAGTGGCAAGAAGCTGCACTGCAATCCCAGAGGTGCACGGTTTGAATCCACCAGATGCTCTGCTGGAAAAGGAAGGGACAAAGGTATCCAAATAGGCAACGAGGAGGTAAAATTATCCCTCTATGCTGATGACATGATAGTATACTTAGAAAACCCTAAAGACTCAGCAAGAA
>NW_006399774.1:15514580-15522765 GCF_000299155.1 Elephantulus edwardii
ATACCAACATTGACAGCTCCAAGAAATACTCATGTGGCATTTTTAAAACATCCAAGTTAAGGATTTATTTTTAAAAAAATGATAAAAAATTATTTTTAAAATTGATATTTTACAGAAAACTTGGCCTTCTATTCATTTATTATTGCACATTTTCCTCCCTACCACCCTGTTTTTCTCTTTAAAAAGATTCTTTCATTGTTGCCCAGTTTCTTCCCTCCCCTTCCCCCCTCCCCCGAGTCCATTTTGCTGTACACCTCTTATTCTGGATTATTGTCACACTAAGAATACCTAATAATCTATTTCTTTTAGGCAGTTCTTTCCCTCATCTATTTAACTGCATTTTTCATTATTTATCTATCCCCTTTTTCTTAGTTTCCCGCCAACCCCCTTGTCAGTCCTGTTTTATAACAGTGGCATTATGCAGTATTTGTCCTTTTGCGACTGAGATATTTAACTCAGCATAATCTCCTCCAGTCTCACTCATTTTATATAATATTTTGTGTGTATTTTCCAGTGCTGTATACTATTCCATTGTGTGAATATATTGCAGCTTCTCTATCCATTCATTTGCTGACAGGCATTTCGGTTTCTAGCCACATCTTACCTGATATGAAATGGTCAGAGAGCCTACCACTTCTCACATAAGCTTCGGGTGACCTTCTCCCTGGATGAACCCTCTTCCACACAGTAGCCCTGCCTATGCTCCCACTAGGCCAGTGGATTCTTCCCATTGTTCCTCAGAACATAGCTGTAAGGTCTGTGGCCGGGCACAGTCCCTGCACAGCTGAATCCTCTCTCACGGCCACATCTGGCCAATTTTCTTTGGAGTTATTATGCTTCACCTTCTTCTTGTTATTATTTTGCATTTCCTTTAATCCTTCAACTACCTGCTTTATTTTGCCAATTTGGCAGAACTCCATTCCCTAACTCCCGTTATTCCAACATTTGGCAGAACTCCATTCCCTAACTCCCATTATTCCAACAACCAAATGATTCCTAAGCTGCCAGTTTGTGGGCCAGAAAACAGCTATTTTTCTGTTTCTAGGCACAATAGGGTCACTATGAGTCGTTTACAACTCGATGGCACCTCATAACAAGAACAACAATGACACAGAGAGAGCTACGTTGGCCCAGTGGACAGAAAGTGATGCTACCCAGCCGAAGGTGGGTGATTTTAATCTGCGGCACAGAGGCCTGGTTCAAATTGTTTAACTGTCAAACATTCTTCTAGGTGGTATAGCACTGGTCTGTGCATTGCTGTATAGAGGTAACTCGTGGTGGTTGTGATGCTAAACACTGTGACACTGATGTGTTAAATGCGATAATAGTCACCCATGGTGGACAGTGTTTGGTGGAGCTCCATGATTAAAACAAGCCTGGAAGCAGGAGTGGCATCACTTCTGAAATGGCTTGCCTCCGGAAACTCTATGAACAGCGCTCAGGCCTTTTGTTCACAGGGTTGCTATGAGTTGTCTACGACTCGACGGTACCTAACAACAACAGGCACAGTATAGCTTGCCGTAAAAGTCAGTGGATTTTCCACTTAGTTTTACCAGACACATGGCTTTAAAATGTGTACACTAGTTGACACTCCTTCAATTTATAACCTGTCTCCCAAATTTGGCCACATGACAGTAGTTTCTTATTTTCATCTGTCCCAAGTGACAAACTCCATCAAAAGAAAGCAAGAAGACTTGACACACTTATTTGAAGAAGCTCAAAGATTGCAGCCTTCAATACAGGTTATATTTCAAGAACAAGAAAACAAAAGTCCTCACCTCTGGACTGATAGATGGCACCGTGATATGGAGAAAAGATTGACGTTGTCCAAGCATTAATTTCACCAAAAGTCGAGCTTGGAATATTAGAGCGTCACCTCAAGAAAGGAAGATGTTGGATGACATGAATTGCCCATGATAGAGACTGTGGGGATGGTTCAAAGCAGGGCAAGATTTCAGTCTGTTGTTTATTGAGTCACTGTGAGTCTACATGCACACAGAAGACCAGTTCATAATAAAACTTATATACAAATTTAAAACAGCAGCAGCAGGTTAATTCATGGTGTGTGCATATTGTATCATGATCTTTTCCCAGAAATGCAGTTTCTCTCTGAGATCATGTTGCTCAAAAGAATAATTGCATTATTTCCTTGCCTTGTTCCTTTAATTAGAAGAGTCTGTCAATTATAACCAAAGCCAGCATCACCTTTCACTAAAGAGAGAAGAGTTTCCCTTTACTGTTTTTTCAGCCGCAATTATCACCACTCTGTGGAGCGTTGAGCACAGAGCGAAGTCAATCACTCAAAGGCAGAAATGGTCTTTGAGAAGTCAGCCAGGCAAGCAGGCCTCTGACAACAGTAACGGCTAGACAGTGTCCTTTGGAGAAACTCCAGAGTGTCTCTGAAAGAGGCACTGGATAAAGGTCATAATTTTAATTACTACAGGGGCAAATATCATAAATCACAGGCTGTCCTTGTCAGTATGTAGAAGGCTTAAAGGTGGGGCTTGGGGACCTGTGTCCGTAGGTGTTTATGTCATTCCTTGAACTTAATGTACTGAAATCATCAGGAAACATGAGTCACAGCAAAACTAACTGAGAAGGAGGTGAGGTGGCCTCAGAGAATCTTAAAAAAATTGTATTTTTTTACTGTTATTATTATTTTTATGAAAATTTACAGAGACTGGATTTCATTCATTTATTCACTGTTGAACTTTTCTCCTTGCCCACCCCTCCCACCCAGCTCGCTCTTCTCTTTGAAAAGTAAAAGAAAAAGTCTTTCCTTGTTATCCCTTCCCTCAAGTCCACTCCACTATGCAGCCTTCATTCTGGACTCCTGTCATGACAATAATACCTAATCACATATCCCTTTTAAACAGTTTTCTCCCTCATCTGTTTCAATGCAGTATACATCATTTATCCCACCTTTCTCAGTCTTCCCCCAATCACGATGTCAGTCTCATTTTACAACAGTGGCACCATGCAGTATTTGTCCTTTTGTGACTGAGATACTTCACTTAGTATAATGTTCTCCAGGGTCACCCATTTTGAATAATACTGCGTGAATTCCTTATTTTTCAACGCAGCGTAGTATTCCATTGTGTGAATATACCACAACTTCTTTATCCATTCATTTGCTGATGGGAATTTATGTTGTTCTTAACTCTTTTTTTAAAAAAAAAAATCAAGAACAATAAGAAAAAAAAGAAACAATGAAAAGAGCAGGTGCTGTCATTAAAGTGGTCTCACGTTGAGTCCCGCATCCTGTCAAGATCTTCCATGATAAAGATTCTGGACAATTAGGCAGTCTGCTCCTTGATTCTTTCTGTGGAGAAGACTTCAGGGCCTCATCTGTGAACTGGAAGAGTCCGTGGTTAAGGACCAATGGAAACTGTGGTGAATCCCTAGCAGCCAGTGTTTGTCAGATTCAATAGACACCAGCATCTGGGAGAATTGCAAAACATAAAATAATGAAAATGTCAAGGATCCCGCTGAGGCGGCCGCTGGACACTTCTGGCAGGGATGGGACTAGACAACCGATGTGGGACGTGTGGGGGGCACAGCAGGAGTGCACAATTACAGGGTCCAGATACAGTCATATTTCTCTCCTCTTGAATCATAAGTGACAACATCTTAGAGACCACAGTGGGCAGAAGATGGAAGTCAGAGTCACTGGATTCTGCTGTTTTTTCTTAGTGCATTTTACATTTGTCATCCTTTCTTGCAGACTACTTAGAGCACTCCTGAATTAAAAAATCTGTAGGAAGTTAGTGGCCAACATCGTTTCTCCATCTAGGTCTGCACTGCAAGGGTGGAGAGGCCCTGCTGGGGTCTCTCCTGACACTCACTGGAACTTTTTTTGTCAGGCTTTAGTCCACAGGTTATTTCCCGCCCCCCACCACCACCAATATTTCTTTGAAAACTTTCATTTAACTAGTCAAGGAATCACAGACAAAGAGCATAATGGCGGCAGCAGGTACAGTGGGAAAGAGTGGATGGTGCGGAGGGTGGGGACACTGTTCACCTAACTTCCCAGTGAGGGCACAGCTACTGTTCACGCCCAAGACCAGTGCACGGCTGAGGATGCAGGCTGGCGCTGGGGTGGAGGGATGGCATGGTAAGGAAGGAGAGGATGGTATTGTCCTTTAGGGAAGTGGACAGTGGCACAGGAGGGATGGGGCAGACTGACCCCAAAGGCAGTGCAGGAAGACCAAGCTCTCCAGTCCACAGACCCAAGGTCAAGAGCGAGCACTGACATGACTGCTGAGGGACTCGCAAGTGGACTAGGTCTGTCCGTGGTTCCCTTGGGACAGGGCAGACAGTGAGCTCAGCTCGGCTCCGCAATGGCTCAGGTTCCAGGTAAGCTGGGCAGAGGTCAGAGTGAGCAGTCGTAGTTCTCCTCTAAGGCCACCTGGTTCCTGAGTCCATGTAGCCAGAGGGGTACCCAGGACTCAGGCGGCCTGGTCGGTAAGAAGCTGCACCGTCAACCCAAAGGACCAGGATGTCCGGTTTAGTTTCTGCGTTTTTGGTCTGTTTGACAGTCTGTTTAGTCCACAGACTTCTCAACCACTGGATTTTGGAAAGGAGAGCCCTGGGTTTTTCTCCCAAGAAGCTTCTGGGTGGACTTGACTTGCAAGCTTTTGATGAGCTGGGTACAGTGAGGTTTGGACTATTCGGGACACCATAGAAACATTTAGAGAAAGGTAAATGCCTCCTTGCTCTCTCATTCCTTTCTCTTCTCCATATTTCCTGTGAGAGTTGACTCTCCCAGGAACCATCCTAGGCTTTTGGGGTCCCAGTGATGGGCAACTGGGGTCCTCTGTAAAAGAGCCAGAGAGAACACAGAGAGAGAAGGCCACTTAAGCAAACAATAACTCCCCTGAGGAACAAACTCTGAGCAAAAGGGAGGCATCTGCTCTAAACCAAACTCAGAAGGCCAGGAGAGGCAGGAAAGGATGGCCGGAAACAGGAAGTCCAGGGCGAGGCAGGAGGGCTGTGACAATGAGGGGATGGATTTAATACTTTGTAGTAAGACATGTATGAATCATTGAGTAGCAATCTAAATAGGCTCAACATTGTTCCAAACCATTCAAACCACAATTAAAATAGAGAATTTCTTTTAAAGAGAAAGCCACTCAATGAGCCCAGAAATTCACCTCCAAGGTGTAAGGTTTGGTTGAGATGAGAAGGAGGATTTGGGGCTGGAAGCTGCCCACCTAATCATGCAGTTGTCTCCCCTACAGATACCCCCAAGTACCCCTGAAGTGGAAGTGAATGCTGTGTTGCTGGTAGCTCTTCCCCACGGCCACACTGACCATTGCCACAAAATCAAGCTCATTACTGCTCAGACAGTTTCGACTCCCCGTGACCCTGTAGGACACAGGGGGACCGCTGCCCTGTTTCCAAGGCTGTGACCCTCATGAGAGCAGATCACCACACCTTTCTCCCGTGGAGTGGCCAGCAATTTGAACCTTATGCTTACTAGCCCAATGTGTTGTTGTGGGTTGTGAAGTGGATACTGACTGAGGGAGACCAACATTACATTGCAGACCTGGCTTCCATATAGACTTTAATCTTTACTGAGGCAGACCGTCAGATTTTTCTCCCAAAGAAAGACTGTAAGGTTAGAATCATCACCCTTTGGGTGTACAGCCCTGTGTTTAACCACTGCACCTCCAGAGCTCTCTGCCCCACAGTCTCTCCTATTCACAGCCTCTCCCCTGGTGGGGTGCTCCTCCCCTGGTGGGGTGCTCCTCCCCTGGTGGGGTGCTCCTCCTAGCCAGACGAGTCAGGAGCTGGTGCTGGGGCTCAGGGTCTCTACACACAAGGGCTTTGGAGGCAACATGGAATCTCATCCAGGAAGACTTGTCCAGGGGGCTGCTGCCCCTGTTACGTACCGTCCAATTGGAAGTGACTCATAGCTGAGTGTCCAGCAGGTTTTCAAAGGCAGTTGAATATACAGGGAAGAGATTGCCCATTTTTCTCCTGCAGACAAGTTGGTGGACTTGAACCCTAGGCCTTTGAGTTCACAGTGCAGCTCTTTATGACTAAGTCACCAGAGGTAGGAAGATACTTTCCAGGGACAAGAGGGAGCTGGCTCCTTCCACAGCTAAACACGGTCAGGTGCAAGCAGTCTGAGGAAAAAGAGAGGCTTTATGGCAAAGGCGAAGGGGTGTAGCAACAGCATTTACGTCAAGAAGTTTTGATTTGTTCCAATTGTCAACAGAGTGTCAAGTGGTTTCGTGCAGGCTTTCTAAAAGGCCTGAGTAGCAGGGATCTGTTCGAGTAATCTTCATTTTATTTATAGTTATGACATCTTCCTGGAGCTGGCATCCTTTAAAATACAGCCAAATGCCACCACCAGATTGAAGGAAAAAAACCAAAACAACAAAGAGCCTGCAGCAGAAAAGCGACGTTTGAAAGGGGACCGAACAGGACAAGTCTGTGTGCAGAGGCTGTAGATGTTGAAGCCAAGAGACCCTGCCTGGTGTGTACATTCACGCAGGAGCTTTTCAAACATTGCACAAAATCTTAACATGGGTCTGAAACCTGGGGTGGGAAAGTAAAAACAAAATTTTTAAAATATAACCAATATTTTTCTAATTGTATTAAGCACAGAAAAAGACTCCCCCAACTCACAAATACAAGAAGGGTTTACAAGGAACTCGTGAAATATTATCCAAATGGGTGACCCTGGAGGACATTATGCTGAGTGAAATATCTCAGTTACAAAAGGGCAAATACTGCATAGTGCCACTGTTGTAAAACGGGACTGACCTCGGGGTTGGGGGAAGACTGAGAAAGATGGGATAAATAATGTATACTGCATTGAAACAGATATGGAGAGAATTGTTTAAAAGGGATATATGATCAGGTATTATTGTCATGGTAAGAGTCCAGAAAGAAGGCTGCATAGTGGAATGGACTTGGGGGAGGGATTGTATAACAGTGAAAGAATTTTTCTTTTACTTTTCAAAGAGAAGAGTAAACTGGGCAGGGGCGGGGGGTGGACAGGGAGAAAAGTGTAACAATGAATGAATGGAAATCCAAAGTCTCTGTAAACTTTCATTAAATTTAATCAAAAAACTTCCAAAAACAAACAAAGAAAGACGGGTTTAGTTACACAGCATGGCAGAGAGTCCATGATATGTGTTGCTAGTTATTTATCAAGCACGAGCACAGCAGAATGGAAAAATTCATCTTCACTGTCAACAACATGTTTAAGGCTGTTGTGTCTAGTGAAAAGCTCCCATTCTTGCTAGGATGTTAGGTGCCACCAGGTCTGTTATGAACGTGACCATGAATGAAACACTTGCACTGGGTCCTGTGCCATCCTCAGAAGAGCTGCCCACCTCCACCCACTGCCGCAGTCACTGCCTCAGCCTATCTCAAGGAGGCCCTTCCTCCAGGGCAGGGACTTTCTCCAGGGCCTGGGCTGCCCAGAAACATGCCCTGGGCACACGATCTAGTCCTCCCAGCCTCTCTTCACAGGAGTACAAAGGGTGCATTTCTATCAAGACAGCTTGTTGCTGTATGGCAGAACCAACCCATAGCTGACCTTTCAGGGGGGTTTAGAGCCAGTAACCAGAGCTCCTCCTTTTGATACGCCTTAAGATTTTTTCTTATGTTATTATTCAGGTTCACCCTGATCCTAAGTTGGAAATTCAGTCATGTGTAACTCTCCTCTCTTTTTTCCTGACTTCCAATTGGTCACCCAACCCTGCCCATTCTAACCACTAAACCACTGCCAAAGCATAACACGGAGACATCACCGGTTCAAGCCCAGGCAGAGGCAATTCAGAAAATAGGTTTGGTGATTTACTTCAGAAAACTTAGGATTTGAAAACCCTATGGACCACTTCCCCTCTCACACACATGGGTCACCGTGAACACACCTCTCTCTCTCTCTCTCACACACACACGTCATCATGAATAATCCCCACTCTCACACAGGGGTCACCATGAACACACCCCCCTAACACACACATGGGTCACCATGAACAAACCCCACGCACACACAGGTCACCGTGAACACATGCCACTCACACACAGGTCACCATGAACACACGCCACTCACACACAGGTCACTGTGAACACACCCCACTCTCACGCACAGGTCACTGTGAACACACCCCACTCTCACACACGGGTCACCGTGAACACACCCCACTCTCACACACGGGTCACC
>NW_006399774.1:15522865-15525592 GCF_000299155.1 Elephantulus edwardii
TGAACACACCCCACTCTCACACACGGGTCACCGTGAACACACCCCACTCTCACACACGGGTCACCGTGAACACACCCCACTCTCACACACAGGTCACCATGAACAAACCCCACTCACACACAGGTCACCGTGAACACACCCCACTCTCACACATGGGTCACTGTGAACACACCCCACTCTCACACACAGGTCACCGTGAACACACCCCCCTAACAGACACGGGTCACCGTGAACACACCCCACTCACACCACAGGGGTCACCGTGAAGCAGAGTCTGGCCTGATGCCATCCCAGCTGCTGTCAGTCACCCAGAGATGACCATGTCTTAGTACTCACACACTCTCACCAGTCAAAAAACATGTGTCGCCTGAAATTGGATATTATCTTTGAAATTTTATTTCAGACAAAGAAAAGGAGAGTAGATTACAAAAATATAACTAGTTTGGTAAACTCAAGCTGTAGAAGTTGGCTTTTATTTTTTTATAATTTTAACATTTAAACTTTCCCTCATCTCCCAAATATCATATTACATTGAAAAATCATAGGGAAAAAAAGACAGGAAAACTTGTGAGAGGTTCAGGCTGTCAAAATGCTGACAATTGAGTAACATTAAATACGGATGACACCTTTCTCTCTTTAAATGTGATGGGGCAGCTACTGCCTACATGAGCACACGGATTACTGTTGGACAAGGGGCTTCTGGAACTTTTTTGGAATGTGATGTATGTTCTCTGAATTTATGCCGACCAAATTCATCAGCTAGCGTTACTCATGCGTTCCTTGCTGCCAGTCTCGCTCACTCACCTGGGAATGGATCGTTGCTATTACATACTGACATTTAGTAAAACATAGCAATTTGATCCCATCTTTTTATTGAGACCTTTAACCTAGAAATGATAACATAGTTTGAAGAAATCAAGTACGTCATTTAAAAAACAAAACACACACACACACACACACACACACACACACACAAAACAACAACAACAAACAAAACCAACCAAACAAAAAACACACAAAAAAATCCCAAACATAAAAAGGACTTCAGTACAACTGGCTTTTTGAATCTCATCATCAAAACCCAGAGTCCCAGGAAACTAGGGATAGCTTTTGTTTTAGGACCAAAAGAACACATGCTTTTAATATGATGCAAAATCCCCTCCCCAGTGAAGAGAGGGATCATAACCATCAAAACATGTCCCTCAGTCCCAGAAAAGCCGACATATGCAGACGATAATTCAATACGAACAATAGACACTTCTCTGCAGTTTCCTCCCTCCTGCATGTGGTAGCACTGGGGGCTGCGGTGAAGTAACTCACATGACCCACGTGGTGTCTGAGGCGCTAGACTCCAGGGGTCCTTGTCTACAGGTGAGAGTGAGCTGAATGTGAAGGTGGTCGGGGGTGTTGTAATGAGGGCTTTTAGTGTTGTCCTATATCAGCCTACATTGTAAGAAAAACACATTACCCTTATAAATAGCTGGCATGCAGCAGACAAGTAATGCATATTTATTAATAAGTAAATAAATGCACTGATCGTCCCAGGGCTTGATAAACAGAGCTCTGAGGTGGAGGCAGGCAGGTGTTTCTAAATTGTTTCTCGTGCCTGTGACTCCTCACAGGATGTCAGCTTGGTCGCCAGGCCTCTTGGACCCGATCCAGCCTGTACTTTGTCTGGGGGCACCTCTCATAGATTCCTGAGGACGTTCCTCTACTGCTTGTCTCTTGAATTACGGGCTGTCTCCCCTCTCCACCACTGCGTGCACACAAGTGGCCTCCTGTCAGTTCTGCTCTGGTGGATACATCATTGTGAGGGTCCCAAAGACAGCTTTCTAAAATTGACTACTCTGAGTTTTGTGATGAGATTTTTCTGGATGGTAGGAATGTGTGCTTCTGGTTTTAAGTGAACTGGACACTAGATATGTGAAAATTGGCTCTTTCTGAGTCCATGTGCTGATATATCACTTCTATTGTAAGAAGAAACAACTCTTAAAATAAGCAACATCATGATAAAAAGGAGAAAATCCTGATGGTGCCAAGGATTCAAAACTCAAAAAGTCCACAGGAGCAGCAGTGAAGAAAACAAATGAGAGATTGTTCTGGAACAATGTCAGGTAAAAAACCACTTGCAAATGTTAAAGAGCTGGTACGTCATGTAAGGACTGATGTGTACTCGACACAAGCCATGGTGTTTTCAATTGCCTCTTAGGCCTGCAAAGCTGTGCAGAGCAACAGTGACATCTAGGAAGAGTCAATGCCTTTCAGCGACCGTGTTGGTGAAGAATGCCGGAAGTAACTCAGATGTCACAGGGATGAGCATTCTGAAGTCAGAGAAGTAGAGTCAGGAGACTCCTTAGCAGCAGAGATGGAGACACGTGGTCTCACACACTTCAGGCGCGTTATCAGGAGGGAGCAGACCTGGAGGGGTCGTCGTGTTTAGTAAAGCAGGGTCAGGATAAAGAAGAAGGCTCTCAGTGAAATGTACCGACATTTAGTGCAAGCAAATAGCAGCTGCAAACAGCAGCTTCAGGCAGCGGAAACTGAGAGGAGGGCCCAGGACAGGGCACAGGCTTTCTCTGCTGTTGGTACACTGACCTCGAACTGGAACCAACTTCTTGGCAACTGTTGTTGTTGCTGTGTGCCGTCGAGTCGCTTGCGACTCATAGCAACCCTATGTACAACAGCCCTAAACTCCGCTCTGTCCTGTGCCAATCGCACTGTCTCTGA
>NW_006399774.1:15526786-15528572 GCF_000299155.1 Elephantulus edwardii
ATTGTTCTGTAGTTTCCACATTCTGTTGGGTCACCTTTCTTTGGGATAGGACCAAATATCGATTTCTTCCAGTCAGTTGGCCAAGTGGTCGTTCTCCAGATTTCTTGGCACAACTTGGTGAGCACGTCTCTGCAAACAAAGAATCCCATTTCTTTGATTTAGTATAGAGACAATAACAACAGAATAACAGCAGCTGATGACTTGTTCCAGAAGCTTCTACACATTAGCTCAGGTATCTTTGCAATAAGTGTTTCGTTTAAGTATCATTGTTTTACTCATTCTAGAATCTAAACTGTAATTGTCTGTAAATAAAGCAATATATCGGGAATGGGGCCGCTTCCTGTCCTCCAGGCGGAATAAACCCACTCAGACCCCTGAGACATCGGAGCCGTAGATCATTGTAAAGACAGTCTTATCACAGCTCTTCCTGCTGTGAGTTAGAGCCGTCAAAATTCTACTCTTTCATCTGTCAATAAATTGAATACAATGCCACAAGAATCTGACATTTTCAATATTCAACAGTCGGATTACCTTACCGCTCCAGTGCGTCCCTGTTCATAATTCTGGTAACCTGGATGCAGACAGCACCCTATAAACCACTGGACAGGAGCAAAAGCACAAAGCCATGTTGAGCCATGCTATAAAGCAAGGATAATCTTGAGAGGCTTTGTTGTTAGGAGTCTAACCCTGCGGAAATCTTCAATAACCTTGACTTATCCTATACCATGTCTTTGTGTTCTGATTATATCCAAGCTGTTTGTTACAGCGGCTGAATCAATCCATCTTATCGAGGGTCTTCCTATCTTTCTCTATTTGAGACAATTTTTCTCCACTTTTGTGTCTAGGGAGAACTCTGTTTGTTCTTCCTCCAAGACAGACTTACTTGTTCTTTAGGAAATAAATGGGCTATAGAGTGCTCTTCTCCAACATCATGAATTGAAGGCATTGATCCTCCATCTGTCATCTTTATCTATTGTCTGACTTTCAGATGTATAGGAAGTAATTGAACATGCTTCCCAAAGCTTGCCATCTATGGCTTGTATTGCTGTTCTGTGCTGTTGAGTTGACTACAACTCACAGTGACCCTACGAACCGCTCTGAACCCTTCCTTATCCTGAGCCAACCTCACCATCTCTGACACACCTGCCCCCATTGCTACCTTAACTTTGTAAATGTATCTCATCCAAGGTCCTCCTCTCTTGTGCTGACTCTCTCTCCTTCCAAGTGTGATGTCTTTAAGTATTGGCCCCTCCGGACAACATGCCCAAAGTATGTGAGATAGAGTTTCAAAATCTTTGCCTCCAAGGAGAAACTTGGTTTCACCTTCTCTAATCTCTCTGAGACAGACTTGTTTGTACTCTCGAAAGTCCATGGTTCGTCCAGTATTCTTCTGCAGAGCAACTCAAAGGTGTCAGTTCTTTCCTCATCCTTTGTCATTGTCCAGTTCTACATAAGTCATTGTGAAGACCATGGCCTGGATGAGTACGTCTTAGTTTCTAGAGTGACATCGTTGCTTTTCAGCACTCCAGAGAGGTCTCTGACAAGATTTTCCTAATGCAATTCATCGTTTTGTTTCCTGACTGCTGGTGTCAAGAGTGCTGACTGTGGAACCTAGTAATCTTGAAGTAGTTAACAACCTCAATCTTGTCTCCGTCATGGTGCTGCAAATTGGTCCAGTGTAAGAAACTCTTTGTTTTCCTGATGTTCAACTCATATAAACTCAACATCAGGAAAATAAATAAATAAATACATACATACATATAAACATTGTGTATGTGTTGTGTGT
>NW_006399774.1:15529035-15539145 GCF_000299155.1 Elephantulus edwardii
CCCTATGCACAACAGCCCTAAACCCTGCTCTATCCTGTGCCAACCGCACTGCCTCTGACACACCCATCCCGATTACCCCAGTCACCGAATCACACATATAAACAGAATATATATCTATATATCTAACATATATATATAAACCTAACATATATATATATACCTAGCATATATCTATATCTCTCTCCATAGAATACACAAACACACACACAAGTGTTCTGAGGTTCTTTAAAATTTTACCCCTAATTTCTTGTGATCCACATAATTAAATGCCTGAAAACCAAGAAAATATAAACAAACATCTTTCTGGTATTATCTGACATCAGCAATGATAACCGTGGCCTTTTCTGAATCCAGCTTTAATTTCTGGCAATTCCCTGCTGATGTACTATTCTAGCCATTTTTAATTAATCTTCAGCAAGTTTCAAGTGTTTTGTAAGGGATTATAATTTTGATATCTATTTTTTTTCATTGTATAGGGTATGCAATCATATCCAGACAACGGAAGAGAGACACAGAATAATGTTGATCAAACTGGCTTCTCAGTGACATTCTGATTGCTGTTTAAAAGAAACCTGTTGGTCTCAGCCAAATGTGAGAGAAATTTTAGTGGAAATTAATCCACAGTCTAATTTACAGTTTTAGAATTTGTGGTGAAATCTTGTTTTACCTGTTTTTAACTTTAGTAAACGGAGATTTATTTCAGCACAGTTTAGGGAATCAGAAGTTAAAATTCCAGCTACTGGCTCTGGGGGAAGGCATTTGCTGTCACGTTTGGAGGAAAGTCCTTGTCTTCTAGAACTTTCTGCTCATGGTAACCTTCATATGACCTGGCATTGTCTTCTCTACCTCTGCTTCTCTTACCATCCAGTCATTCATATCTCAAAAGGATTGACTCAAGATATATCATAAAGTAAACTTACTTCATAAGGACAACAACTACAACTCATTCTCAAGTGGTATTATGAGCATAGGAAATTGTGATAGTTGGCTGTTGTTGTTAGGTACCCTCCAATTGAGTATTACTCAGTGATCCTGTGAACAACAGCTCTGAATCCTGTCCTATCCAGTGCCATGTGTATCATCTCTGATTCAAGTGAGCCCATTGCTGCAGTCAGTGGGTCAGTCCACCTCATTTGAGGGTCTTCTGCTCTTTCACTGACCCTCCTCCTTCCCAAGCATGATGTCCCTCTCCGGGGAATAGCCCCTCCTAGCAACAGGCTCCAAATATGTGAAATGAAGCTTCACTATCCCTGCCTCCAAGGAGCACTCTGGCTACACCTTCTCCAAGACACATCTGTTTGCTCTTTTTGGCAGTCCATGGTAAAAATTTTAAGTAAAAAACCCCACCACACCACAACTTCTCAACTTCACTGAGCCACCTGCCCATTTTGCTGATGTTAGGTGATGAACAACTTCCCACCCCTGGAAATGCCTAAACAAAATTGCTAATTATTCTAAATAATGTTTAGATTTCTCAGTAATCTGTTTTCACCAAGTTTTTCACTTAACTATGTTTTGAAAGAGTAATTTTTATCTTAAATGAATTATAGCACAGGGATGAGTTGAAATGAAAATTACTAAAAGTAATTACTACTACAGTAAATACATACTGGAAACAGGAGTGGCACCCACTTCCTAAACAACATGCCTCTGGAAACTCTTTGAACTTTGGTAAATGTCAATAGTTCAGGCCTTTCACTATCAGTCATGCTTGACTCGACGGCAATCAACATCAACAACAACATACAGTAAAAGGCTATTATATAATCCTTTTATTTATGGTCTTAGATTGTCCATAAAATGAATAGGAGTTATTATGAAAAAAAGATTGCAAAGCCCCAATTAAGAGATTAGACCTTTTTTCCTAACATAAATACATTTTAGAAGTGTAACAGAGTGCTCTTTGGAGGCAAAGGTTGCAAAACTTCATCTCCCTTACTTGAGTATATCTTCAGGAGGGCCTAGTGTTTGGAGAGAGACAGCATACTAGAAGCTTAGAGGGTTAGGACAAGAGAGGAAGACCTTCAATGAGAAGGACTGACATAGCGACTATCACAATGGGCTTGAGTGTGACACAGATTGTGAGGATGGCAGAGGAACAGGGTAAACAATAGGGTCAACAGTTGACATGTGTGGTCCATACGGTCAAACGGTCAGAGTTGACTTGACGGTAACTAACAACAATGTGAAGAAAGTAGATGGACCCTTGTGAGGCTTGTTGCTCTTCGGTGCTCTCTAGTCAAATCCAACTGAGCGTAATTTTATGTACAATCACCCCAAACCTGGCTTGATCTGTGCCATCCCCTCAATCTCTTCTGTGCTTCAGCCCATTTTTTAAGTCACTATGCCAGTTCTTCCCATTTAGGGTCTTCCTCCAATGTGCTAACCCTCTCCCTGTCCAAGCATGAGCTTCCCTTCCAAGGACTGGTACAACATGCTCAAAGCATATGAGCAATAGTTTGATGACATTTGTGTCTTAGGAGTACTCTGTCTACATTTTTTCCAAGATGGACTTGTTTGTTCATTTGGCAGTCCATGTTCTTTGCCAGCCCCACGAATGATGGCCATTCATTCTGGTCTGGTTTTCCTTATGCACAGTACCACTGCCACATACAAATGAAAAAACTGAATGGGTTAGACATGCGTTAGTCTTTCACCGGAAATCCTGGCTCTTCAGAACTCTTAGCTGCTAACTGTAGGATTGAAGGTTTGAGTCTATCCAGAGGTGTCTCAGGATGAAGCACTTTTAAGGTACTCTACCTTCAAGGTGATCTTAAAAATGAAATAACTGCTATCAACTCAGAACTGATGCACACGTGACCCTCCACTGGTTTTGTAAGGCTGGAATAGCCTGGGAAGCCACTGCTCATCTCTCTCTCATGGAGCTGCTTGTGGATTCGAACGAAGGGAAAGGCTGGGCCTTTGGGTTATAGCACAGCTTGATCAGGACTAGGCTATCACAGAATCTAACCCTGTGGAGCACAGTCCCACTTCAGTACACTTGGAACCATGAGGATTAAGAAGTGACTAGGTGGTGATTTGTTTTTATATACTGTTTAAATTCATAAGGTTATGATGTGATTGTCTAGAGAGGGAGCATAGATAGGAAAGAGAAGAGGAAGGACATGAATTAAAGATGTTTAGGTTGAGTCTTGGAGAACCACAGCTTTTAGAATAGGATCTTGGAAATAAGAAGGAACCATAATGTAATATAGCATAAGAAGGTAATATGAGCATGAACTGAAGAAACTGCTTCCTCTCTTTGATCCCCATACACATTCTACTAGTCATCCTTGTTTTTATAATAATGGTCCTATGCAGTATTTATCCTTATGAGACTGCATTAGTTCACTCAGCACAATGCTCTCCAATCCCTCCCAAGCTATGTAATAGTTTTCAAAATTGTTGTTCCTGCATGCTGTGTAGTATTCCATCATGTAAATATACCACAATATCTCAATCCATTCTGTTGTGGTTGGAGATTTGGACTGTTTCCATGTCCTTGCAATAATGCTGCTATGAACACTGGTGTGCAAATCTCCATTTGTGTCTCAGTTCTGATTTCCTTGGAGTATATTCCTAGTAGTGGAATAGCTGGGTCATATGGAATTTCTCTGTTCAGTTTTTTGAGGAAACGCCAAACTGGGCAGGGTCACTATGAGTTGAAATCAACCCAACAGCACCTATGAACACAGTCAGGTGGTGACTAGTCAAAGAATTAATTCAAGATCTACCATTTCCATTCATTCTAAGATGCATATTTTTTTTCTACATTTCAACATCCCTGAATATAGCTATTCACAATTACAACTGTTGGCAAGTCTTTTCTTCTTGGAAGGAAAAAAAAAGATGTATCAGATAATTGGTGTCATCTTAGGTTCCATGAAATAAGGCTTATTTCTGCTACTGTCAGTTTATGGACGAGTAGAAGAGCTAGTTTCCACAGCTATGGTTTGGGACCAAGTTCTAATGAATTGAGGAAGATTCCAGAGCAGGAAGGAGAAGAGGTGGTGAGGATCACTGACCAACCAGACTGTGATCTTTACTAGTTTTTTTTGTTTGTTTTTGGGGGTCTTTTTTATGTGCTATTGAGTCACCAGCAGTTCACAGTATTTACAACACTCTTCTCCAGCACTACAACTCAAAGGCATTGATCTTTCTTCTGTCATCCTTAGGTATTGTCCAGCTCTCTGATGCACAGCAAGTAATTGAAGACCATGGCCTGGATCAGGTGCACCTTAGTCTCCAGACTGACATTATTGTTCTTCAGTATTTTAGATCAGTCCCTGACAGCAGACTTTCCCATCTCAATACGTCTTTTAATTTCTTGGCTGCTGGTGCCAAGAGTGTTGATTGTGGAACCAAGCAGGCTGAAGTGATCAACATTTTCAAACTCTTCTCCCTCCATCATAAAGCTGCTGGTAGGTCCAGTGGTGAGAATCTTTGTTTTCTTGATATTGAGCTTCAATCAATATTGAAGACTACAGTCCTTGACTGTCTGCAACAAAAGCCTCATGTTCTCCTCAGTTTCAGCAAGTAAGGTTGTGTTATCCACATAATGCAGATTGTTGAGGAATATTACTCCAATCCTGATGCCACATTCCTGTTCATTAAGTCCAGCTTCCCGAATGATCTGTTATGCATACAGATTGAAAAGGTATGAAGACAGGACGTATTCCTGATGCACTCCTTTCTTGACCCTGAACTATGCAGTGCTCCCTTGATCTGTTGTGACCACTGCTTCCTTGGTCCAACCAGGGCCATAAGGGAGGAAATGGATGACTTCTTCCAATGATGACTTCTTGCAGTCAGAAATCTGTCCATCATGCAACCAAGATATTTTGATAATAATAGGTAATTGGAATAATAAAGTTGGGAACATGGAATAAGGATCAATAGTTGGAAATTATGGGCTTAGTGACAGAAATGAGGCTTGAAAGAGAATGGTAGAATTCTGTACGGTGACCTATTCATTGCAAGCACCTTTAATAAGAAACATAAATGGTGGCTACACACATGGACTTCACATGATGGTCTACACATGAACCAGGTTGAATACATCTGTGGAAGAAATAATTGGCGAAGCTCAGCATCAACTGTGAAAACTAGGCCTGATGCTGATTGTGGAACAGACCAGTAACTACTCATGTGCAAGTTCAAACTGACGCTAAAGAAAATCAAATCAAAAGCACAAAAACCAAAGTTTGACCTTGAGTCCATTCCACCAGAATTTAAAGACCATCTCAGAAACAGGTTTGAAGGCTTGAGCACTGATGAGCAAAGACCTGATGAGCTGTGAGATGACTTCAAGAATATCATTCATGAAGAATGCAAAAAGTCAGTGCAAAGACAGAGGAGAAAGAAAAGAGCAAGATGGATGTTGGAAGAGACTCTGGATATTGTACTACAGTGCTGAGAGGCCAAACCAAAAGGGAGAACTAAGGAAGGAGTTGAACAGAAGATTTTAAAGGGCAGCTCGGGAAGACAAAGCAAAGGCGTATAAGGAAATGTGCAAGGAGCTGGAGTCAGAAAATAAAAAAGGACAAGTTTGATCAGCATTTCTTAAGCTGGAGTAACCAAAGAACAAATTCAAGCCTCAAGTTGCAGTAATAACGGATGCTGAAGACACGATGCTGAATAACCCAGAAATCATCAAGCGAAGATGGGAGCAGTACACGGAGTCACTATACAAAAAAAGAATTGGCTGACACAAAAGAATTTCATGAAACGACATAGGATCAAGTGATGAAGGAGGATGTTCAAGCTGCTCTTAAAGGAACTGGCAAAAAACAAGGTCCCAGGAATTGAAAGAATACCAATTGACATATTTCAGCAAACAGATGCTGCCCTGAATGCACTCATGAGGTTATGCCGAGAAATCTGGAGGATGACTACCTGGCCAACTGACTGGAAGAGATCAGTTTACTCCCATTCAACAACAAAAAAGGTGACCGAACAGAACGTGGAAATTATAGAACAGTATCACTAATATCACACACAATTAAGATCCTGAAGATTATACAGAAATCACTGCAACAACACATCAGCAGAGAACTTCCAGCTGTGCAGGCTGGGTTTAGAAGAGACTGTGGCACTAGAGACATCATAGCCAACGTTAGATGGATCTTGGCTGAAAGCAGAGAGCACCAGAGGGATGTTTCTCTGTGCTTCAATGACTATGCAAATACATTTGACTGTGTGGATCCCAACTGTGGCTGACTCTGAGAAGAATGGGAATCCCAATACAGGTGATTGTCCTCAAGTGAAACCTAATTGTGCTCATGTGAATATTCATGAGTTATAGCTGTCCTAATATGACAGTGCCTCTGACCCCTGAGAAGCAAGCAAAGGTCACCTTCAATCTGCGAGGAGGAGTGGTTCTTGCTTCCTCCTCCTGAGATCTAATTTCCAGGCCTCGTACTCTGTGGAAGAGCAGAAGCTGCATCTCATTTGTCTCTTAATTCCCATGTTTTAGTACTATGGCTCAATGCAGTTGGTGTTCAAGAAATGATCTTTTGCTATTTTCAGGTAACGTTCCTCTCCCAACTCTGTGGATGTTAAGATGTGTGGTCTTTAATCTCAGAGAAAAAAACCCCAAACATCCGCAATTCCCTCCCCGAGCTGTGCTCGTTGACAGTTACAGACCACTACAGTCCGGTCTCTTCCATATGATCAAGTGCCCAGACCAGATCCTGGATGCGGTCGCCATGGAAACACAGAGTGGAGCTTTTTCTGCCTTTGCTCAGAAACAGCCAATGTATCCTTTAGGATGATAACAAAATGCAGCACTTAGCAATAGGACAATAACCTGTGTTATGAAACATGCAATTTAATAACTCTCTCTGATAAAAAGGCAAAGACAACCTCAGTGCTATAATTAACTCCTGGCGGTGTGGGTGACGGCAGCCTTTGGCAGCGGTGCCGAGCAGTGAGAATTAATCTTCTTCATCTCCTTGTCAGCCCAGCCTATGATCTCTTACTGCTTACTATGCCATTTCGTCTTTCTCTTCACTTATTATATTCCCAATTCATACATCCTAAGCGATTATTCTGCTCTCTTCTTCCCTCGTAGCGTGACCTGTATTGTGTATGCCTTACAAGAATGTCCTAGAGGAAATACAAAGGACTTTTCAAATGAAGACATAAAGTAGTTTACAGTCCCTGCCGAAGCCTTTTCTCTTTTGGTGAAGATTGTATTCTATGTGTTTAAAAAAACCTGGGGAGAGTGGCCACCACAGTAAATTCAAAAAAGCATTTCTAATGTAAATAGGGTTATACCTCCCATTCTCCAGTGGTCATGAGAAGTAGCTTCTGGGCATCCCAGCATTTGGCAAGCAATCTCCTTAAGTTCCAAACCATCCTCACTCGGACATTCGTGCCTTACGTGACCTCTGGAAAGTGTTTTGCATGCGGTCTTCCAGAACACAAGGACAAGGAAGGGAATCTCCCTGATGCGGGAACTTCGTGTGTGAAAGGATGTTAAAGTGACCTTCAGTCCTCTCTCCTGTCTGGCCGAAGACCACAAGCAGAAAACATCGTTCAAGAAAGACGTGCTTATTCTGTCTTCGATATGGTTCTCTACTGGCAACATGGTCAAAGACTTTGGCTGTAACCCAGAGGTCAGCCTGATTCTGTGAAGATGGCAGAACGGGAGCCCCAAAGGCAATTCTCCTCGGTTCACAGGGTCACTGCGAGTCAGAAGCTATTTGATGGAGCTGGGTTTTTGAAAACTTTTTCTTGGCGCTCTGTTATGCATGAATTCTTGTGATTATACAAGTTTTAAAACCTTCCAGCATCTTACCATCACCTGGATGAAAGGATACACAGTAGATTAAGAGAATTCCAGGTGTGACCAAGAACAGTGATCCACCTGGATTCTGCTTAACCAAAGAAAGGGAGGCTGATAAGGAGAGACAGAAGTACTTTTCTACCATGGATGTTTCACCCAGAAGAATAGCGAGGTGAGGATTAGCGCTGTGGTGGGTGAAACAGTCGAGAATGCCTTGTAGCAACCCTGTGAACCGCAGACTTGAAACCAGTTCTATCAAGTTCCATTCTCATCACCCCGGACATACTGGAGTCCACTGTTTCAGCTACGACGTCAATACATCTTGGGAGGATCTTTCTCTCCTAAACTGACCCTCCACTTTTTTCAAGTATCATGTCTTTTTTCAAGGACTCTTGCAGAAGGAGACTGCCCATCCTTCTCCGGAGGGGCAGATGGCAGATTCAAACTGCCTGCCTTTGGGATTGCAGCACAGCTTCTTGACGCTAGGCCACCAGAGCTCCTGCCTAAAGACATGTCCAAAGTATATAAAATGAAGTTTTGTCATGCTCACTTCTACATCCACCCTGGCTGTGCTTGCTTTAAGACATATTTGTTTATTCTTGTGACAGTCCGTGGGATATTCAATACCCTTCTCTAACACCACAACTCAAAAGCACCCAATCCAGTAGGCATTCTTCTTCTGTCAGCCTTACTCACTGTCTCGCTTTCAGATGCACAGCAAGTAACTGAAAACACCATGGCTTGATTGGGTGCATCCTAGTCTTGAAATGGACATCATCGCTTCTCAGCCCTTTGGAGAAGTGAGGGTAGAGGTGAAGAAATATGGTCATTTATAAAATCACCAATGCATAATGTTGCCATGAATGTGCGGTGGGACAGTGACAGTGGAGCACACGTCATAGTGTGAGCAAGAGTTCAGCACAGGTCAGGGGGCAAGGCATTTACTGTAGGGTCTCAACAAAGATCTTCCGCCGGTCAGGGTGCTCACCCGAGAAGCAAACCCTCCCTATTACCCCTTTGTTCTGGGCCCTGCTTCAACTTAAAAATAAAATCATGCAGACTTAGAACTATGTGCGCAGGGGAAGGATGGATTCATTTAATGATGTGCTGGTTTATTAGTGACTGGAGCGGAATTTTACATAGTGTGAATTAATGAGCTGTTTGAGGAAAGGACAGTCCTTTCCCCTTCTCATTACCCCCCCACACACACACACACAACCACACACACACGCACGTACAAACGCAGAAGAATCACTGCAGACTGTCTTCCCATCACATAACCACCTGCGGAAGTCCCCACCTCTGGAGCTGTTAACATGACGTTATTTGGAAGCAGAGTCTCTGCAGATGCGATCAACTAGGTTGACACAGGTCATGCTGGGGAGACACCTGGGGGCCCTGGTCCCATCTGAGTGCTGTCCCTTTTAAAAGCAGCAGAACAGACACACATGGGGAAGGAGACGCCAGGCAATGACACAGCCATGCTGCCTATGACACGCAGCACAACTGGGGCCATCGGAAGCTGCAAGAAAAGTGGGGAGCAGGCTGTCCCTCAAAGCTTCAGATAACGGTGGCCAACCCCTGCTTTAGGAGACCAGCCCCCAGAATACCCACACAATGCATTTCCATCTTCATCACCGGCCGGCTCAGTGAATTTTGCTATGGTGGCCCCAGTCAAAGGCCACAGCAAGCCCTACATTGTAGGCTCAGACACAGCCCCGGCTGACAGTCTGATGCTACAGACACACAGTCAAACCCCAGCAGTTACTGTCCAGCTGGTGCAGATTCACGGCAGCCCCGTGTGTCCCAGGACGGCTGAGCTCTGCTGGGCTCCCGGGGCTGGCTTTTCTGAACACCATCGCCAGGCTTCTGCAGGAGCAGCTCCGGCCACACTGGACCCTCTCAGGATCGGTCACCAGCCTAGTGCTCTGGGTCCCTAAACCTCAGAGATACACAGGGAGCAAGCATCCTTCACTCAGCGTTCAGCTCCACCAGGAAGGTAAGAAACTCGGAGGCCCCACAGGTGTGCGTGTGGGTAGAAGCTATTGTAAACCGCTACTATAGTTTCAGTGCCTGCAGACCAGAAACAGCAGAAACGTCTTATCTTTTCAAAGCAATGGCACTGTGAGGAGACCAGCCTTCAAGGGCTGACAGAGATGCCCATTAGACCGCTGGGAGACAACACCGGGGGCCTAAAGGAGGCTGTCTGGATGTTGAGTTCACCAGACCCAGGGCGCCCCCAGCTCAGCACAGAACCTTCTACCTTGGCGCTCCTGGCCCTCCACAGTCCGAGAGGCATTTCCTCCTGGGCTCCTCCTTGG
>NW_006399774.1:15540176-15552334 GCF_000299155.1 Elephantulus edwardii
AGAGGCGGTGCGGTTGGCGCAGGATAGAGCAGGGTTTAGGGCTGTTGTGCATAGGGTCGCTATGAGTCGGAAACGACTTGACGGCACATAACAACAACAACAACAGCCCTGGATAGTTATTTAATGAATGTTTGCAGAGACTTTGGATTTCCATTCACTCATTGTTGCATCTTTCTCCCTCCCCAGCCTTCCGCACCTAATCCACACTTCTCTTTGAAAAGCGATATATGACAAGGTGTGATTATCATGACAGGAGTTCAGAATGAGGGCTGCATGGTGGAGTGGACTTGGCGGGAGGGACTGTACAACAATGAAGAAGAGCAAAACTTTTCCAAAGAAAACTCCTGATGGCGAGGCCTCACGTGACCTGTGGGGCTGAGTTTGGAGCATGTGAACCTCCCCTGCGGTTGTTTGCTGCCCGCCTGACACACACGATGCCGTCAGGTCCTTCCCACCTCCACACAGAACCAGCTGGTGGAAGGTGAACAGTTCTGAACACTGGGCGCTCCTGAGAAGTCGAAGTTTCTGGTGACTGTGATCAGTAGTGGTAAGTAATTGGTCTGATCAAGAGCTGGGCAGGCAATGGACTCCCTGTGATGGTCATGTGGAGCTATCTTCACGCTGACCAGGCCTTTCTTCCTAATCTGTCTTCATTTAGAAGTTCTGCTGCAACCTGCTTAGTGCCATAGGAACACAGGGCTGCCCGGGCAGGTGAGCAGTGGCTGGGCACGAGGGCCCTGGCCAGGCACTGGACCCAGACCTCCTGCACTGTCAGTTGTGTCATCAAGTGGGTAAACTCTGAGCTCTTGTAGGGAAGGTGGGGTCCCACCGCTAAGCCATCAATGCCAGGATGGACCCTTCTTCTGGGAACAGCTTTTTGTAGCAACAGTAAAAAGTTCTGAATTGAAAAGTCCACATTGCCGATTCAGAATGGGCTGGATAAAATGCGTGACCCTGGAGGACATTATGCTGAGTGAAATATCTCAGTCACAAAAGGACAAATATTGCAGAGAGCCACTGTTGTAAAACGGGACTGACATAGTTAGTTGAGGGAAGACGGAAAAGCAGAGGAGGAATGATGTATATTTCATTGAAACAGATGAGGGAGAGAACTGTTTAAAAGGGATGTATGATTAGGTATTATTGCCATGACAGGAGTCCAGAATGAAGGCTGCATAGTGGAGTGGACTTGGGGGGGAGAGAGCATTAACAGTGAAAAAGTTTTTCTTTTTCTTTTCAAGGAGAAGAGTGGATGTGGGGCGGGGGGTTGAAAAGTGCAACAATGAATGACTGGAAATCCTAAGTCTCTGTAAACTTTTATTAAAATTAATTTTAAAAAATCAGAAGGAAAAAAAAATCAGAAGGAAAAAAAAAAGAAGAATGGGCTGGGTATTGAGTGAGACCGTTGAGAGCCACTGGCCTTGCTGCCAACGGGAGTGTCCAGTAACCACACAGTTGTTCTAAAGAAGCTTTTTGATCCAGAGCTGGAGATGAGATGGACATAAAGGGCTGTAAAAAAGCCTTTCTCCCTTCTCTGTGATTAGAGGCTCTCGATCTGTGATGGACGAGGCCAGCTGGGTAAAGCACGGGAGATAAATCTGCTGATGGGTCACAGCGTCCAGCGCTGGCTGGGTGAACAAGCACACACACACACACACACACACACCCCTGCATGTGAACTGTCCTCCCAACCCGCAGTAAATCCTCGCCCTACCCCCAGCCTGGATGGCCCAGGAACGCCAGGATCCACTCGTGCCAGCCGGCATCGCTCAGAGTGGCCGATGAACAGAAGGGTGCCCTTCACCAGAGAAGAAGGCGACACTTTGATTAATGCGGCCAGCGTGCTGCGGGGGTAAGAAAATGGCATGTGCTAATTTGAAATCTCGACCGTCATTAGACTGGGGTGCAGAGGGGAGTCACCTTCTCAGAAGAGCACCTCCATCGGAGGGAGGCAGAGACAACTTTCTGCACTGCAGGCCCGTGGCTCACAGGGCACCAGCACAGACAGCATCCTAATGTGATGCCTTATCCTCGCTGAGAAAGAAGAGAAGCGCCCACCAGCTTCCCGGTGGAAGTCAACAGAATGAGAATAGAAACGTTAATCAAGCAGAGGAAAGTCCGGTAATAAGAAAGAGAAAAGGATATTATAATGATATGGCCAAAATGTCTCTGTTTTGAAAAAAATTATCAGACAGTAAAAGCAAGAACCTCAATCTCCTTACCATGTGGTCGACTCTGATTCACAGCGACCTTACAGGATACCCCTGCCCCGCTCCTATGATACCCCTGCCCCGCTCCTATGATACCCCTGCCCCGCTCCTATGATACCCCTGCCCCACTCCTATGAAGGCTGCAGGCTTCCATGGGAGCTCCCTGCATCACATGGCTAGTGAGGTCATGTTTCTGACTTTCTGTTTAGGAACCCAATGTTTTGCATTTTGTTTTGTTTTTTCACGCAGTTGTCCCATGCATATATGAGGAAACTGAAAAACCACAGTTTGGGGCAGGCTCACCTGAGTCTTCAAAGTGACATCTTTTCTTAAAATACTTGAAAGGAGTCTTTTGTAGAAATTTACTTAATGGCCCATGTCCTTTGTTTTCTTGACTTCTGCTTCTATGAGTGTTGGTAAAATGAAATTCTGCACAGCTTTCATCTTTTTTACATTTATCATGATGCTGTTATCGGTCCAAGTGTGAGGATTTTTGTGTTCTTTATGCTGAATTGAAATCGATACCAAAGGCTGTGTTCTTTGACCCACGTAACCAAGTGCTTCAATACCTCTTAGCTTTAACCAAGTGAGATTATGTCACCTGTATATTGAAAGCTGTGATTGAGTTTTCCTCCAATCGTGGTGGTGGGTTCTTCTTCACACATGTATACTCAGTCCACAAAGATTTCTTCCCAAAAAACTAACATGTCACATGATGCAGGAGAAGGATGGACAATCCCTTTCTGTGTAATTAACTACCTCTGAAAACCCATCACAGGGTCAGCCGTGGTTCGGTTCAAACTCAAAGGTCCATAACAACAACATGTTACGTGACAGGCATTAAGGAAGAATTAAGCACATTCACCACATTATATCCAAAGCTTTATTCATTATCTGACTGTTCACAATGCCAATAATATCCTTTACACACCTCATTAGAGGGAAAAATGTCCCGCTCTTGGAAAATGTATACAGTTATAACGTAAAAAATCATAATTTTAAAGTCACACACACATCTCTGTATCTTTAGAATGTATTTAAAAATGAGATAATTTGGAAAATAAGAGTTTTAATGACAAATCCATAATTATATCAATAAGGTTTATATTTTAGGCCATAGAAAATGTATTTATTAAAAATATCAACCATTTCTGGGAAGCACTTCACAGATTTCAAAGGATCATTAACTTTTAGACACTCTATATAAAAATTTAAGAAGAGGTGGTACTTATTTTTTGTTGATATTTTTATGAGAGTCTCACATTTTCCTCACAGCTAGAACAAAATCTAGTTTTAAAACTCTGAATAGTAAAACTTTTAATTAGGAATTTAAGCCAGCATAATACCTTCAGATAAATGATAAGATTGGCATATTCCTTTATAGACATTCTAAAAGTGTCACCAGGTCACAATGTCAACTTTTTGTCTCACAACCGATGACAATATGATTGAATGTGTATTTCAAACAGTTAAAAGACCAATTTGGGGTTTTTAAATTTTTTTCCTTGAAAAATGTCTGCTGCTGTTGGTACTTTCCTGAGACAAATAATTCCCTTCACTTCACGACAGTGACATGCTCTCAGCTGACCGCTGACCGGTGTCCTAACAAGCATGAAGGTCATAAAAGGACAGTCCAAAGTCCCCTCAGCCACATGTGTGTTCCACGCGAGACAGAGGTCAGCTTCCCCTGATTGAATCTGGAGATGTTAGATGTCCCAGACTAAATGAAAACAACACCCAGATCTACTGCCAGCTAGTCGAGTCCCACACACAGCAGTCCACAGGCCCCACAGGACAGAATAGGACACCCCCACTCCCACCCCACAGGCTCTCCAGGGTCTTAGTCTTACAGAAGCAGATGCCCCACCTCCCTCCTTGGGAGCCATGGCTAGGTTCTGACCCTGTGCCCCAAGGCCCCTCCAGATGACCTACAACAGACACACTCCATGACGACCGGTATTTAAGAGCTCCCGGCCCTTGAAAAAGGAGTCCTAGCCATCCTGTGGTTAGTGTTCCACTGCAAACTTAAAGATCAGTGCTTCAAATCCTGTAGGTGCCCCTCAGGATCTGTGCCCAGAGACAGCAGGGCCTTGGGAACCCAACGGAAAAGGTTCTCTCTATTCCCCTAGATACGATGAGTTGGAACCGACTGAATCACGACAGCCTCGGGTAGTGCGAATGCTCATGAAAGTATCAGAGATTTCAAGGCACCAAAACGCACCTCGGAAGAGAGAACTGTCAATCTCCTCAACAATCAGCCACTGAAACGTGTGGAGCACAGTTCTGTATGGGGGTCACCAGGGGATAGAACTGGTGCAGTGGTGGGGATGCTTTCTCAGGGTGTGTGGGGTGAGGGTTGCCATCACTGTCTGCCTACGGACCACCCTTGCCAGAACCTCGGACCCATCACAGCTTCTTTAACAGCAGAATTTGGGAAAAACCCATATACGCATCTTGGTAATCGACTTTGTGATCATCAGGTTGGTGATTATAAAAAGTTGCGAATGAATCATGAATTCAAAAACAGGACAGATAGAGTATCTTTACTATTAGCCATCTACTTCTTAAGCCCTTTACAGAAATCTGACAGGTTATGAGGGTGCCCTGGTGTAGCCCTTGCGGGGGTACCCCGCTAACCTAGAGGTCATGTCTTCCTGACAGTTCAAATCCACTAGTGATTCATCAGGGACAATATGGACAATCCTCCTCTTATGAGATTGACAGCCTCAGAAACCCAAGAGTCAGCTATGTGTTTCAAACTCCAAGGCAATGACAGGAGAGAGACAGAGAAAGAAGAAGAGAGAAACAAAAGACCATCATGCTCAGATCTGTACATATCAAGCTCCTCAGAATTAGCTCTGGTGGTCTAATGATTGCACTGCAATCCCAAAGGCACATGGTTTGAATCCACCAGCTGCTCTCTGGGAGAAGGATGGGCAGTCTCTTCCTATGCGAGTTACTGCCTCTGAAAACCTGCTGGAGGGTTAGCTTTGAGTCAGTTCTGACTCGCCTGCGCACAACAGCAACAACAACTACAACAGAATGATTTCAAGGAGCCATGGTGGTGTGGTGGTTAAAGCTCACCAGCCGCTCTCAAGAAGACAGATGCGGTGTCCGCCTGTGTAGTCACATTGTCCTCTGTGGTCTGGTCACACTGAGCCAGAAGCCACCAGGTGGCAGCTGGAAGCATCCTCTCTTTCCTTCCACAGAAAGCAAAATGCGCATTACCATGAGGGTTGCAGGGAATGGCTGCCTATCCATCACTCTGGAGAACTGTTTTTTACCAAAATAAACAGCAGTCATTTTAAAAGCACAAGGAATTCGTTATTCACTTCTGGAAATGTAGCATTAGCATATAATTATCAATGTCACATTTTATCTCTTCCAGTTGTGTTAGCTGCTTTCCAGAGGACTACCTGGGTAACCCCAACACATGGAATCAACCAGCCTAGTCCTGTACTGTCCTCTCGGGATGGACTGCTTTGGGCCCCGAGGTTGTCACTGGCTTAAGAGTCACAGGGCTTTCATTGGCTGATCTTTAGGAATAGACCGCAGGCCTTACGTCCTAGTCCATCTTAACTTAGAAGCTGCAATAAAACGTTTTCAGCTCTAGGGCAACACACAGGGCTCTGTCTGGGTGGTGTTAGTGACCATGACTCCCTGTGACGCTGTGAACACACAGGGGTCTGGTGGTGGCAGAGCATGTCGTGCATTGTCCAGGAGTTGACCATGACTCCCACTGGCCCTGAACACAGGGCTTTGTCTCGATGGTGACAGTGACCATGACTCCCCCTGGCCCTGAACATACAGGGCTTTTTTTCTGGGTGGTGTTAGTGACCATGACTCCCACTGACCCTGTGAGCACACAGGACTCTGTCTGGGTGGTGACAGTGACCATGGCTTCCATTCGTCCTGTGCACTACAGATCTGACCTTGACCCTCCCCTGTGCCATCTATCATCTCTGATAGACTCAAGGCCAGTGTTACAGTCACTGTGAGTTCATCTTGTTGAGGGCCTTTCTTGCTTTCATAGACGCTCTGGATTTCCCCACATGAGAAGCCACTGAAATACACCCAACAACAGCGTCAGTGCTACAGACATGTGTTAACTAGAACTGAAAAACAAGGCAGTGGGGATTCAGCGGGAAAACTCATCCTCCTGCGTGGGAGTTTGGACAGGAAGACCCACAACAGGCTGGACTAACACTGTGACCATGACAATGGGCCAGAGAATACCAGAGATGGCATGGACGGTGCAGGAGAGGGCACGGTTCAGATCTGTTCTTAGGGTCATGATGAGTCACAGCCAACGCGATGGCACCTAACAGCAACAACAACAACATCATGTAATGTCACAGTACCGAGTAACAGTGTGGTTGCCTTGACAGATAGTATCTACTTCCCCCTCACTCTTTCTCTCCTTACTCCTCATTCTTCCCCAAATTTTATGTTCTGTTTATCAACAGTTCAAATGGTAAACCCTATGGTTAAGGACTATAATGTTTAATAAACCTTGATATCTTGATGGCGCTAAACAGACATTCTAAAAGCAGTGTTGTTGTTGTTGTTAAGTGCAGTTGAGTCTAGATGACTCATAGTGACCCTGTACAAGCTACTTTGGAAATGGATGTCATTCCTGCTTCCAAGTGGTAGCAGTCTCCCCCCCCAAAAGCAACAAAATAAAAGCAATAATCAAAGGAAAAAAATGTGGCTTTTCTTATTGAAGATCTGATCTACTCCATGACTTTCCCTGGCCTACAGAGTAAATCTCCATCTCTTCAGACGAAGGCTAAAGATTGCCCTGGCTTTCGAATGCTTTCATATGAAGGCTTTGGAACCAGTAGAATTCTTGGTTCTCAGAAGGGAGCCTGGGATTCCTGCCTTCAAGCCTCTGCGCGCTCAGATCTCCTGACTTAGAACATTCTTCATGCAGACTCTGAGCTCCAGAGAACCACACCGTCGGCCTCCTGGGTCTCGGTTCTCTACCAGCACGCTTCTCCTCCCTCCGCCTTTTGTGCCCGTTTCTACAGCAGGAAGCACAGGTGCCAGGGGAGTGGGGCTTCCCTCCAGTCCCTGATTTCATCTAGTGCAAAGTGAAGTCAACGGGAGTCAGACATCTGCTGGCTCTCTCCACATATGCAGCTCTATCAGTTACGGAAGTTGGGTTGCAAAAATGGTAAAAGTGAATGGAATTCCCTGTTTAAAACAATGTTTAGGTAGCTTTTGGTAGGTGCTAGTCAGTCTCCTGATTGTGTGTAAGCCCTTATGACAGGAGAAGTGCTGGAGAAGAGTATTGCACCTACTGTGGGCCTCCAAGAGAACACACAGGTCTATCTCCGAGAGGGTGAAACCAGGCTACTCCTTGGAGGCCAGGGTTGTGAAGCTCTGATTTACATACTTGGGGCACATGTCCAGGAGGAACCAGTCCTTGGAGAAGGACATACCCAGAAGGATGGAGGGACAGTGCAAGACAGGAAGACCCTGGATGAGATGGATTGACACCGTGACTGTAGTAATGGGGGGTAGGTGTGTTGGAGACAGATTGATTCAGGACAGGGCAGGGTTTGGAGCTATTGTGCATAGGGGTCGCTATGAGTTGCAGGCAACATGACAGCACATAACAACCACCACAACCATTTTCATATAGAATTTCAGGTTTTATTTCTGTAGACCCAGTGCGCAGGTTTGAAACACATCTTTTGTGTCATTGTTGTTTTTGTTGCGTGCCATCATCTGAATTGACTCTCCGGTGAGATTTTAGATGCTGTGTATTGCAAGGGAGGAGTTTGCCTGTCCTTCCATAGCTCCTGGATATATAGACATGGTTGTTATTGTGTTAGGACTGACCCATAGCTGACTCTCCAGTGGGTTTTCAGAGGCAGCAAATCACACCAGTGCAAGTTTCCCATCCTTCTCCCTTGGAGTAGCTGGAAGATTCGAATTGCATGCTTTCAGGATTGTAGTGTAGCTTCTTAGCGCTAGAATGAAAAAGGACATCACTTTTTTTTTTTTTAATGAGAAGCCTCTGAGACTATGGTGTGCAGCTGTCTTTTAAGCCTGGATCAGAACTAACCTCTGAGCTAATAAGCTTGTAGTCAAACAACAATAGACCTATAAAGATAAAGAATAATAGGTACTCAGTCCTTCAGGGCGGTACTCAGGATAAGCAACCATACGATATCAAAAGGGCAGCATTTGTCCATGCATAAAGCACAGAAGGCAGTAAGGAGAGGATCAAAGGAGGAATAGAAACAAGAATCACAGGGAGGAAGCGGGAAGAAGGCGGTTACAATGTGGGAAATGTCATCAGTGCCAATAAACAAAACGTGTGTGGACAGAATGAAAGTGCATTCTGCTCTGTAAACATTCACTCTAACCACAATCAAAAGTTGTTGTGTTTTTTTTAATTGTCAAAAAGGAGATCTTTAGTAAATGTATATACATTAACCATGTTTTACTATCTTTAGACTCCAATTACAAATAACTATAACATAAATAACTGCATCACCTGCCATCTCAGATGGAAATTGTGCAGAGTTGCTGGGATCAACAATATAAGAACATGGAAAGGAACAGTCCAGTAAGAAATTGCCCCATGACGCATGTTGAGAGGGTGTCTCATCAACTCCAGTGTCTCAGTTTTGAAAAATTTTTGCCCTAGATTTCCAATTCATACAGAGTACGTTTTATTTCCTTCCCTATTCAATCTTTTAAAACATTCCCTTTACTTCCTACTCATGCAATTCAACTCTCATTCTGAGAAATCAAAGGCAGGAAGTTCAAATCTACCCGCTGCTCCATGGGAGAAAGATGGGCAATCTCCTCCCATGCAACGATCTAGAGTCTAGGATTCCCACTCACGGTGCCGACACATGCCCCAGTATAGATGTCCTCCACAGGGTGAGCACTGAGCTGACCTCAGTCTGAACACATGTTGTTTGTAGATTTACGAAGGAGATCAGTTCAGTGCTAATCCTAGACGGCACAGTTCTTCTCGGAAGCACAGTCACCATGAGTAACTAACTATATGACACTCAATAGAATAGCTATATACTCTGCCGTATGAGGGGTCACGTCACTGTGAATTGAGCCCATTAGATGACAACAATTAGTCATCAGATGACGACAGTTCTACACTGACACACACATGGAATCACTATACATAAGAGTTGACTGGATGACAATCCAATGCACACACTTCTACTCAGACGCGCATGGGGACACCACGACTTGCAGCTGACCCTGACACCTGGCTTGTAAGCTACTGCAGACACATGGGCTCAGATGAGCTGGGGCTCGCCCTCCCTCTGCCATGCGAAGCTCTAAAGCAGAGACACACCAATTGCCTGTTGATATATCCTAACAGCCCAGAAATATTCATGATTCTAACAGAAGGAAATAGACATTCTGATTTCTACTTCCGAGCAAACAATTCCACACAGGATTGCCAGTTCACCTGGAGATTATTCCTTCACGCAGGGCCGAGATCACCAAGGGCTACGGGAAGCTTAATGCCTTCGCACTGTATTTCTTTGAGTGCACAGACTATGAAGATAATCTGCTTTCAGTCAAAGAAAAATTTAATATAGCACTCCCCGATTCCTCCTATTTAATTCGCACTCGGCCAGCAATCCCTCAAGTGCACTCGCTGTGTGTTCAAGTTTTGCCTTGATGTTCGCATCAAGGAGTGAATTAAATTGTCCACACTCAGAGAAAATGAACCAGGATCCCCTTTCCCACAAGGCCGGCCCAGAACTTACTGTTTTTATATCAGTTTTAATCAACTGTTTCTGTAATACTCTGTACGCCAACTCATCCCAGAGCTAACGCTTTTATTTTCTAATGATTAACCTTAACAAACACATTTCTTTAGCTTCTTAGGGCAGCCATTCCAAGCTATATAAGAATTCTTAGGAAAAGATCAAATTTATAAATTTCTGCATTGTTCACCAACCCAGAGGGATGCTCCTCTTCTTCTCTCTCTGCCTCTATGTATACATAAATATATACTTTTAGTGGGAACTGTCCAATTAGCAGAGTCTCTGGGTGGTGAAAACAGCTGTCTTTCTCGCTGGGTTGTGTTCCACAGTTTGTGGGTTTTATCCACTCAGAGGTGCCTTTGAAGAAGGCTTGGGGATCTACTTCTGGAAAATGAGCTCTAGAAAAGGAATAAAAGGAAGCAAAATGACAAACCTGGAGTCTCCTATTAAAAAAAAAACAGACCCTGAGTTTCTAGAAGAGAGGGCGAAGCTTAGCCAAAGAGCAAAACAGCATCAAAGTAGGGGGTTTGGGGGTTTCTACCAGCTCATAACAACAATACTATACTGTGACAGGTTTGGAAGGAGGAGTGATACCCACTTCCTAACAACATGCCTCCGGAAACTCTGTGAACTTTGAGAAATGTCGATAGTTGTAGAGGGGCTTCAGGCCTTTTGTTCATAGGGTCGCTATGAGTCATGCTTGACTCGAAGGCACTCAACAATCAGCAACAAGAACATCTCCTCCCATCAAATGTCCAAACTAAAGAGAAAGAAAAGTGAAGGCTTTCATATGGCCCATTATCACCTTTTTAATTGATTATTTCAACAGTGCTATTATTTTATAGGATTGAGAACTTTATGTCTTATCCCCTCCTGTCATCTTTTACCTCCAGAATTAGTTTTCTAGGTTCCAGAATTCCTACCCTAACTTCTATTTTATTGTTATATGCTGTCGAGTCAGAAACAACTCCTAGCTGACCCTCCAGGGATTTTCAGAGGAAGTAAATCACAGCAGAGGAGATTATCCATCCTTCTCCCACTGAACAGGTGGGGGATTTGAACCAGATCCTTTGGGATTGCAGTGAAGCTTCTTAGAAAGATAATGTACATCATTAACCCAGGGCTATTTAGTGGAAAGACAAAATGTTAGGATTGCCCGCTATCTCCCTGCAGTAACTCTGATCCATGAGCTCTGCTTCTGAGGAATGACTCATCAAACCTTTTCTTCCTCATTCTCAGGAAATAAAATGCACTTCCCATAGATGGAGAGACTCTCTGTCTGTATTTATGAATCTTGTAGGCACAGGCTGCCTGAAATCTACATTTAAAAACTTTCCCAAATGGTCCCATCATAGCTCAAACACATCCAGACTGTTGTAAGCAAACTTGAAGGGTGGAGATTTGAATATACAGAGCTGATAGGAACGGTTGAAAGTAAATATTTAGTAAGCAAAAACATTTGCCATGCTATTCCTTAAAAAGAAGAAGTCTGTCACATTTGAATTTTAGAACCATTATGAATGTGGATGTAAAAGTCCATGCGTGTAAGCACAAATACTGCACAGGGTGACATTTAAGGGTATAAGGGCAGATGGAGCTCAGGATGCTTGTAGCTTGCCAGCGTGTGCGTTATCCAGAACTGGTGGTAAATTTTTTTATCTTCTTTCTCCATCTATCTTTAGCTGCTCATTTAGATCAATAGACACCAACTTTTAAGAGTAAAGAAAGGCAAAGATGCTTGAGAAATGTAAACACTGCTGTGAGTTTTGCACAGCAAGGGTTGAAAACAAGTATTCTTTGTGTTTCAGTTGGGGGAATGCTAGCTACTATGGGATGGAGTTATTAGCTCTAAGGAAAATGATAACACAAAAAAGGGAAAACTATAAGAAATAAAACTATCCTCTATTAGAAAAAAAATTTTTAAATAGCAAAAAAAATTCTAGAATTTAGCTCATTGTCTATGATTATAATAGGCCATCAATGTATTCTGACGAATGTCATTTAGATGATTATTCTGATACAGCACAATCCTACAGCAAGCATAGAGGAGACCTGTCCCAGAGAGATGGTAAATGTTCCATTACAATATTGAGAGATGGCCCTTTAGAGTAGTGAGAGAAGATCTTCACCCTGAAACCCACAGCGTCCCTTTTCAGCAGGAAGTAGCTAAGAGAATACGCCATCCCCT
>NW_006399774.1:15552694-15554839 GCF_000299155.1 Elephantulus edwardii
CTATGCATCTAAGAGCTGGACAACTAATAGGGCTGATAGAAGAAGAGTTGACACCTCTGAGCTGTGGTGTTGAAGAAAAGTACTGAACATCCCATGGACAGCCAAGAGAACAAACAAATATGTCTTGGAGAGAGTGCAACCAGAATGCTCTTGGGAGGCAAGAATGACACTTGTGTGTCAGGAAGTGTTAAGATGTTGCATGATAGAGCAACGTTCCGGTCTTTTGTTCATAGGGTCACTATGAGTTGTGCTCAACTTGACGGTACCTAACAACAACAGACACCATGACTAAGTGGAGTTTACCTCAGGGATGCAATGTTGGTTCAATAGTAGAAAACCACTTCATATAATCCACCAGGTTTAAACAGAAACAATCTAATGTATACAAATACAGGGTCATATCAGTCAACAGATTGAAACTATTTGACAAAATTCAATACCCATTCCTGGTAACACTCTCATAGAAATAAAATCAGAGGGGAAATGACTCAACTTAATAGCAACATCAACGAAAGCCCTGCAGTGAGTTCTGGATCCCACCCGTTCACTGGCTGTGTAACCTCGGTCAAGTCACTTAACTTTACTAAGATTCAATTTGCTGAGTTTTCATATATAAATGGGAATTTTAGTATTTTTCCTGCTTATCTTATGGGATCAAATGAGTCTGAATCTTACTCATCTTCCCAACCTGGTAGCCTAACTTAGAGTCAGCTTGCAGTAGTGTTTTGTAAAGCCTGTAAAACTAATAATAGTTATGGAAAAGATTTGTAAAATGAAAGCCATTCATTGGCCAATACTCCTGAATCCTCTACCTAGGCTAGAAAAGTGTGATACTGCCCCATAGAACCCATCTTAAGTAATACAAGATATGTTTTGCAATAAAACCCTTGACACTGATAACTTATTCCACCAAAGTCTTCATAAACTATAGAAATGCTAGAGCAACATATGCCTTCATTACATAGTAGAAACTTGATACAGAATATTCCCCTTGTGACAAGTTTTAGGGATGTGGTAATGGTTCTTGAGAATCATGCCAGCATCTAGTCATGTTGTTTATTGACTAGGTTTCTGGCCCCTTGGTTTGAGTTATTCTAGAAACTACATGCTAAGTTATAAATTAGCTAATAATGGGAGGGCACAACCCCTTAACTTTTTGTCCAGATGGTATCAGAATTTAGAATTTTTCAGATATCTAAAATATAGTCAAGACTAAAATAATGTTGTATTCTTGTTTTAGCCTTTCTAACACTAATTTCATAATTTGAGTGGCCTATAAATGGACAGGAATTTATTTTCTTGTAGTTCTGGAGGTGAGAAGTCCAAACAATATGACAACTCAGCTGTATTCCCAAAGGGAAATCCTTTTTTGTCCTTCCTGGCTTCTGACAGCCCATGACTATCATGAGGATCTTTTTTTTGTAAATGCTTCTTCACCTCATGTTCCTTGGAGTCTGTTCTCTTTCTACAACTCCACTCGAATGAGATTAAGACTCATTGTACTCACGACTGAATGGCACCTACAACAACAGCAACAACTACTACTCATAATTAACTGATGAAATTTTCAAAGACCCTATTTCCAAACAGGGTCACATTTACAAATACAAGGATTAGAAAATCAGCATATTCTTTGTGATACATGATATCTATGATATACATGATACTCTAACCCCCAATAAAAGTCAGAACAGAATAAAGGCATTCTGTAATCAAACGTAATACTATTTCATGACCTTGGTACTAGAAGGCTCACCCGTGTTTTTGCAGTCTGAGGTTTAGTGGGTAAATGCTATCCCACATTGAGTGTGTGCTGCCATCTAGTGGGTGCCTGGATAACTGTATTCCTCTAAAGAATGGAGCTTCATCCCACCAGCCCTTCACACCGAGACCTCTTGGGACAGAAGTGTCCCACTATTTATATCTATCTATCTATCTATCTATCTATCTATCTATCTATCTATCTATCTATCTATATTATTTCTGAGATAGATAGATAGATCTCTATATATATATCCCAGAAATAAAAAAGCCTTTTAAAAATACCTTCCATTATTGAAATCATGTGGTTTCAACCAAATTTCCAAAAAGAAAATAATTTGGTTTTGAAAGAGCTAATTCAGTTACAGTTGATTCACAATGTAC
>NW_006399774.1:15560949-15647811 GCF_000299155.1 Elephantulus edwardii
ATTGAAAAACAAGGAACTCAGGAAATATTATACAAAATGGGAGACCCTGGAGGATATTATGCTGTCAAATAGTCATAAAAGGACAAATACTACATAGTGCCACTTTTATAAAGTGGGGCTGACATCGGGGTTGGGAGGAAACTAAGAGGGGATAAATAATATATACTGCATTGAAACAGATGAGGGAGAGAACTGTTTAGGAGGAATATATGATTAGGTATTACTGTCATGCCAAGAGTCCAGAATGAAAACTGCATAGAAGAGTGGACTGGGCAGGGGTGATTGTATAACAAAGAAAAATATACATATACATATAAATATAAACTATATAGATAGATATACACTTTCTAAGAGAAAAGCAAACTGGAGGGAGGGATGGATAGGCAGGAAGGTATGCAACAAGGAATCAATGGAAATCTACAGTCTCTGTAAACTTTCATTAAAATAACTAAAATTAGAAAAAAGAAATCTACCTTGAGAGGAAATTAAAAAAAAAAGGGAATTTCCTCAACAGAGTGAAAAGTATATATGCAAAATCAAGAGCCAATATCATTCTTAATGGAGAAAGACTAAAGGCATTTTCCTTGTGAACAGGGACCAGAAAAGCATGCCCATTGTCACCACGTCTATTCAATACTGTATTGGAAGTACTTATTATGGTAATATGACAAGAAAAGGAAATAAAAGGCAACCAAACTGGCAAAGAGATTGTTACAATGTTGCTATATGCAAATGATATGATAGTATACACAGAACACCCCAAGAACTCAACCAAAAACTGTTAGAACAAGTGGACCAATTTAATTGAGTGGCAGGATACATAATTAATATCCAAAAATCAGCAGGATTCCTCTATAGTAACAAAAAGATCTCAGAAAAGGAAACCAAGAAAGCATCACAATTTACAACAGCCAACCACAAATTGAAACCTAACAAGAGACACAGAAGACCTGTACAAAGAAAACTACAGAACATTTCTGCAAGACACAATAAAAGACCTACATAAGTGGGGGGAAAAGTGCCCTGTTCAAGGACAGGAAGACTCAATTTTATGAAAATGACAATCCTACCAAAAACAATATACATATTCAATACAGTCCCAGTGCAGACAGAAGCTGTAAATGTCTTGAGGACAGGTTGCCACATTTGTTTCCTGCAAATTAGCTGGTCAGGTTAAACCACCAAACTTTTCATTAGGAGCCTAATTATAATTGTACAATGCCAGAAAAGATCAAGTAGGTTTTGATTCTTGGTGGGTTGTGTTTTTTTGTTGTTGTTGTTGCTTTTCTTTTTAAGTCTGCCTGACCCATTATGATTTTTTCCCCCTCTACTAGTTTATTTATAAAATTCGAATACAAATTTGAACAAATTCTTTCAATTTCCCTCACCCTCTACCCATCAAACTGTACAACCCAATGATTAATTCCCCCTCCCCCCTGCACATCCGCATCGCTCTGCTTCCAGCCTCGCCCACCCCTCCTGGATCCTTATACTCATTCTACAATAATGGTTTTATACAGTATTTATCCTTACAGGACTGAGTTAGTTCACTCAGCATAATGCTCTCCAGTTGCTCCCAAGTTAGATAACGATTTTCAAAGGTTTTGCTCCTGTGTGCTGACTAGTATTCCATTTGTGAATGTACCATAATTTCTCAATTCATTTGTTTGTGGTTGGACGTTTGGGTTGTTTCCATGTTCTTGCACTGGTGAATAATGCCTATTATGATCTTTTAAGGACTGTCTATATGAGGACAGCACAGGGTTGAAGTCTGTTGTTTATAGGGTCACTTTGTGTAAGGTTCAACTTGACAGCACCTATCAGATAGACAACAGCAATTCAAAATACTAGATAGTAACCTTAGCGAAAATGAGTTTATGTTAATGAGGATGAAAAGCTCAGAAAAGGAAAGTGAGGCAATTTCATAACTGTTGGGTTATGTTTTACTGTATGTTTTATAGGGTTTGTGTATATGTTTTGCTATATATATTACTTGGTACAAGTTCTGGTGTAGTCTCAACATGAAAAAAATGACTACACTTTAAGGAATAAAAACTCCTGTAGGATGGAAGTGGAAAAAATCAATCCTAATGATTTCTTAAAAATCAATTACAATGTTATGTTAAATGTGTCCTTCATAAAGCATTGCATTATAGATTTTTTTCAAAGATACCTCTCAAATTTATTTAAATACCTAAAAAAAGCCATGGCTTATTTTCCTCCATTTCTTAGAAAAAGGTAGATGTTTTTTCTTACTATGTTTAATTTTACAAAGGAAATGGACACACAAATATATACATGACAGAAAGTGCCATGCAACTGAATCATTCGGCAAGCAGCAAGCAGTAGTTTCAAAAGGCCAACTAATCACAATTATTTGCTTTGTATTTGTATCAGAGAGAGATCAGCTGGTCCGCGGACAGAAAGCAATGCTAATCCATGGTCCTCGGGCCTGTCTTTCATTGTGTTTGTTCAGACATTCCTCTAGGTCATATAACCCTGGGGTACAAGTTGTATTGTGGTCACTTGTGGTCGCTGTGAGGCTGAATACTGTGACACTGATGTGTCAAATGCATTAATGGTTGGCTACCCAATGCAGACAGAGAGTGGGGTGGAGCTCCCCGATTAAAACAAGCTTGGAAGGAGGAGTGGCATCCACTTCCATAATAGCTTGCCTCCGGAAACCCTCTGAACCTGGAGAGAGGATGAAAGGCACCCAAGCGTTGAGGACTCTCCTTCATAGGGGCGCTATGAGTCACCTGCTATGAGTCAAGGCACTTAGCAACAACAACACTTTATTATTTAAATTTCATTGAGGAAATATGCAAAATTACAGTTTCCTCTCACATCTCCTAAAGTGAAAACTATAAAACCTTGCATACAGTGAAGAAGTAATTACTATTTGTTTATATTGAAAAATTTAAAGCATTATTAAGACCCTACATTCTTCTCGTTGTTAGCTATAGTTTGGTATGATTCACATAGTCTAGTGTCTTTGCATAATCAATAAAACACAAATAGACACCCTTTTGGCATTATCTGCTTTCAGCTAAGATCCATCTGACATCAGCAATGGTGCAGTTGGTGCCACGGCCTCTTCTAAATCCAGTTTGAATTTCTGGAAATTCTGCCAAAGTACCTACTCGGTTAGTTTGTTTTCTTAATGATCTTTAGCAAATTTTGCTCACATGTGACCTTAATGATATTGTTTGATAACTTCCAAATTCTGTTGGATCACCTTTCTGGGAATGGGAACAAATACAGATCTCTTCCAGTCAGTTGGACAGGTTTCCGTCTTTTAAATATCCTGGCACTGACTGGTGAGCACGTCCAGACCAAGAAGCTATTGTCTGAGCAGAGCAAGGGAACTCTTGATGGTTTATAAACAAGAAAGGTATGCACCACGGTTTTATCCTCTTTTCATACCTACTCAATCTGTATGTTGAACAAGTAATTCAATAAGTTGGACTTTATAAAGAAGAACGTAGCAACAGGATGAGAGGAAGACTTATAAGCAACCTGCACGATGCAGATGATACAACCTAGCTTGTTGAAACTGGGGAGAACTTGAAATAAGATTACATAAGATTAGAGACTTACAGGCTTCAATGTAGATTACATTTCAACATCAAGAACACAACATTCTGTTGGCCAACAGACAACATCATGACAAATGGAGAAAAGATTGAATTCTTAGATCCACAATCAACACCCTTGGTAACATCAGTTAGAAGATCAGGAGATGGGTTATTCTGGGTAAGCCCATGGTCAGGGACTTCTCCAAGGTACCAAGAAACAATTATATCAAAGATTAAAGTTCATTAGATTCAGGCCATGGTCTTTTGGAACACTTGCTATGCATCACAGTATTGGACAATGAAAAAGGATGATAGAAGACTTGATTGCTTTGTGCTGTGGTGTTGGAGGAAAGGACTGAATAGACAATGAACTGTTAAAAGAACAGATATGTCTTAGAGAAAGTGTAGCCACAGTGCTTCTTAGAGGCAAAGATGGAAAAGCTTTGTCTCACATACTTTGAGCCTAATGTTAGGAGGGATGCAGAATTTTAGAAGAACCCTCTCTCTAATTCATTCCTAGTATTTAAAAGCTACATTTTTGAATACTAGGATCACAAACCACTCAAGTTTTCTGAAACTTTTATCACTTCCAATTCACAATGAGTTTTCTGCTCCTGACTTAATTATTTTTTCAAATTCATGTATATAATTACTTCTCATGATTGGTGCACAGCTATTAGGTGATGTGCAGCCAATTCCCAAAGTTTCAGAAAGATAAATATTAGCCTACGATGCCCAATTAATGCACAGAAATAGCTCTAAGCTCTCTTTCCAAAAGAAAATATTTATCATATATCACAGATTCACCGCTGATGAAATGAGACTTGAGGTTCAGACATCATTGTAAATGACCTTGTGGTTCTGTGAAGGACATTCTCAAAAGTCAGGAAATAAAAAGGAAATAAAACAAAACCCAGAACAGAACAAGTCAACATCATTACTTTGAGCATCCTCTAAATTCCGCACTTAGGTGTCAGGACCACAAGAGAACGTGGTCCTTGGGACACAGTCAATCTAATTACACATTTCTTAAAAGAATTACGAGAACTTTTGGCATCTGCCATTCAGCAGCTCCGTTCATTCTACAGAGTAGATTAGATTACTGGATTAGATTGTTATCTTCCAAAACCTGGCACAAGCAGCTCATCTTTGCTTGGAGATTATGAAGTAATCGTCTCCTCCAGGACAGACAGATCATGACACTGATTTTAGACAAACTTAACTGTGAAATGCTACTCAGATACATGTCACATCCTGCAGCAAAACCACCTGAAAAAACACTGCCATCCAGGCAAGTCAGTCTCGGAGTGAACCCCACTTGGGTTGCCGAGGCTACAAATCTGAAAAAGAATGCCCAGTCCTCCCCACAAAGCTGCTGGGGGCTTTGAACAGCCAGCCTTTAGCACATCAACACAGTAGCATATTACATCACTGACTCTGAAACCTCTCATTCAGCTCTCATTGCTGCTGATTTGGAAATAACTCATGGCTGATCCTCTAACAGGTTTTCAGAGGCTTTAAATCTCATGGGAAATTGCTCATCATTTTTCCAGAGTAGCTTGTGGATTCTAACTCTCTGCTTTTGTGTTTGCAGCCCAGCTCCCTACCCATGAAGCCATCAGAGCTCCAAATTAGACACCAGACCTCCTTAAGACAAACACACACACACACACACACACACACCAAAATAACCCCCCACAAACACTTTGCCTCCTACTCCTAGTAAGTCTGCATCAAGATCCCAAGACTGTCGTTTTCACGGGAGCAGATTACCTTGTTTGTCTCCTCAGAGCTGCTGGTGGGCCCGACCTGCAGATTTCTAGATTAGTGGTGAGCTCTGGTGGTCTACCAGTAAGAGCTGTGCTCCAGTCTTGAAGGCACACGGTTCAGATCCACCATCTACTTCACAGAAGGATGGGCAATCTCCTCCCCTGAGATTTACTGCCTCTAAAACCTTCTGGAAGATCAGTGATGTGTTAGTTCCAACTTGATGGTGCACAACAACAGGCTAGTAACACGACAGGTGACCAACTATGTCACACACTAACCCCACGGCTCTGGAGTTGAGTCTAACTCACAAAGCCTTCCACCGGGTTTCTAGGGCGGCAAGTCTTCACAGGAAGAGATCACCCATCATTCTCCTGTGGAGTAGCTGGGGGATTCAAACTATTGACCTTTCAGTTAGTAGCCTGACACACTGTAAACACCACAATCAGGCCTCCTACTATGCCACCAGCCTCCTTAAAAGTCCTTAAGCAAATGCAATCACCACAGGCACCCCATGAACTCCTCCCTTTGATAAAAGGCTTGTGTGAGGTTTTATTTATTCGGGGAGGAGGTTTGGTGGGAATTTCAAGTATAGAAGAGGATGGCATTTTCTCCCTTCCTTTAATACAAAACCATTGGCAGCCAAGTTCTAGTTCTTCACATCCCAATATTCAAGTGTGATTCCTCCACCAAATGGAAAAAAAAACCAAACCCCAATCTGTCCATTTTGAAAGAGATACAAGGAATAATTAAAAAATGTGTAAACCTCCTTTTTGGTGGTAAATCTTGCCCTGTAAAATTAAAATCTCTCTAGAAGACACCAAACTAGGAAGAAGATGTAAGACCAGACCTGGAAGGTGTCCTGGCTTAACACCTCCTATGTGCACAAGGGTAGACTTCCTAGGAGGGACCTCTGGTGGCTTAGTGGTAAGAAGCTGCCCTGCAATCACAAAGGTATGTGGTTTGAATCCACCAGCTGCCCCACAGGAGAACAATGAGTAAACTCCTCCTGTGCAGCGTAGGGCCTCTGAAAACCTGCTGCAGTATCAGCTGTGAGGTGGTTCCAACTCCACGGAACACAACAACAACAACAACAACAACTCTGCAGTCATTCAAGCACATTAACACACCCCAGTGAGGGCCATGTGTTAGACAGACAAGCTGTAACTTGTAAAGCTGTAACCTGTAAAGTCTTGGGTGGCCAGTGGTCGGGAGAGGGCTGTGCGGGCAGCTACTGGTAAAAAAAACTCACCAAGAGTGAGCGGGAGAGAAAGAACAATGCCACTGGAGCGGTTGGTTTCTGGAGAGATGAAGAAGTGACTGGAAGGAAGGAATGTGACTCATCTTCGTAGATCCATCTTGGTAGATACTGGCCCCCACATGGTGGCCAGTCATACGTCAATCACTAATGAAACATTGTCTCACATACTTTGGGAATGCTGTGGCCAAGGCCAGTCCTTGGAAAAAGGCATCATGCTGGGAAAGATGACAGGTCAGAGGAAGAGAGGAAGACACTCAACAAGATGGATTGACACGGTGACTGTGGCAATGGATTCGTATACGGCAGAGACCCTAAGGACGGTGCAGGAGAGGACAAGGTTCAGCTCTGTCACCCACAGTGTCAACTCAATGGCATGAACAACAGTAACTAACCATTTGGCCGGCAGCTGAGTGCATAACATTTTTGCATGAGCCGGGGACTTACGAAGTGAATATATCAACCCTGCTGTCTTTCCTGAAAAAGGTGGTGACATGCAGGGCAGTCCACACCTGAGGTACACACGCATCCAGTCAGTTTCCAGTTCTCAGTATTGACGAAGGTCTGACAGCCCCTCACACAAACTTTCCAAGAATCCTACACTTTTCTAGCAAGAAACTCAGGATCAAAGAGCCTGCTAGTTCTAAAGCACCAAACACAAGTGAATCCCATTATCTGGAAACCATGGGCATTTTGTTAACTCCTATGGCGCCTATGCTGAATGCGTAGAAATCAGCAAGACTTATGTTTTTATGAGCACTTAATTACAGGCTGGCATTTTCAGAGCTGGTGTTTATTACCACTAACGTCTGGAACAGAAGGAAAGCCAGTGATAGCGAATACTGCCTCCAGCACACTCTCTGCTGCTGATTGGTGGCGCCCTGTGAAAAGCAAAACCACGACTGCCCCTCTTTCTCTCTGCTGCCTCTGTGCTGCAGCACGTGTGGCTGGGACCCCGGTGCTCCCTGTGCTCACAGCCCTTACACCTCATGCCCGCACACTGTGAAGGAGTCGACGTCTAAACTCTCGTCTCTGCACTGTCCGCCGAGTCCTCTGGTCTAAACACCCTTTCTCACTGTGCTGGCTGCTTTCCTCCTCTGACGTAACTGGACATGATTGACCTCCCAGGACTGCAGAGCAGAATTGGGATGGTCCCCTCGCTCGCCTCTCTAATCTTTTAAGCCGTGGTGGGTTGGAGAGCTGTTCCCAAACACAGTCTCATCGACCACTATCTGGAAACACTCAATTCACTGTGACCTTTAAATTGAGAATGCTCTTTAATTAAACATCAAGCGGGGACAATTACTGAAAATCAATCCCTGGCATTTCTAACCGCGGGACAAGTCCCCATGTCAGGTCCATGTTCGTACAGACTATTTTACATTATTACTTTTCATTTTTAGTACTTGCTTCCACAAGCAGAGGTTCATTTTATCCTAATAACCACCTTTCTGAGATATTCCAGGAGTTCTCCCTCATTTCTTGGACTAATGGGCTGTGATCCCAGATGCAACCCTTTAATAAAGTACTTGTTTAATTACAAAATAGATTGGCATAGGCGAAAACACAACCAACACTTCTAATCTAGGATTAATTACATTAAAGGAAATTAATCAGAATTTAATTAATGGATTGAACCAATTAACATGAAGACTGTCACAAATTCCAAGTGTGCATGAAAAGATGCAGGATTCTGAAATGGTATGCAAAAATATCACACTGCTTACTAGCCATATTCATGGATCATGGGTACAGAGAAAGGTTTAAGAGTGAAGTGGATTTTTATAGCTACACGTTTGAGATTTTATGATGAATTAAAGAACAGAAGCACATAAAACCATTATACACCTTCCACAAAGGTCAATTATCTATCCATTGAAATAAATGTTTACTGGGACAAGCTGGAGACTAAATTTGCCTAAGAGAACACAGTCATTAGAACACAATCTATTTTGGGCTTATGAACTGTGACTACCTTGGATTTTTACTATGTGCAAGCAATGTTATAGACTTTAAATTGAAGGCTTTTATTCAATTCTGCTTTATACTTTGTCATATTGGCATTATTACACCTATTTTACTGAACAACAGAGACTTCTGCTCAGTAATCACAAAATCATGGGACCAAGAAGTGACAAAGTTGAGTGTAACTCAAATTCCACTGGCGTTTGTTAGTGTAATTGACGAGTCACCTAGGTGAACAAAGAACCGAGTCTCTGGCAAGGACAAGAGTTACTACTGTCTCGGCGATTCTGATGTATGTGTTAGAATAGAAATATGCTCTGCAGGTCTTCAGTGCTTGATCTATTGGAAGCATACATTCTTCTGCGGTAGACTAGAATGGGAAGTTATCCCAAATCTTTAGTATTTCTAATCAGCTCATTCTGTATTCATCATATGACACACAATGTCCTGCTGATGACTATAAAAAACAAACAAAACAACAAACCTCAAAACAACTTGGAACAGTACATTAACAGAGAACTATCAGAAATACAGGCTGGATTTAGAAGCAGTTGTGGCATTAACGACATTATTGCCAATGTCAGATGGATCGGGGCACAAAGCAAAGAGTATCAGAGGAATGTCTATCTGTGCTTCATTGACTGTGCAAAGGCATTTGACTGTGTGGGTCACAACACATTGTGGCTAACTTCGAGAAAAATGGGAATTCCAGAACACTTGATTGTGCTCATGCGAAACTTAATGCTTGGACTAGGAGGCAGGCATCAGAACAGAGCAAAGAACCATTCCATGGTTCAAAATTAGGAAAGAAGTGCATTACGGGTATGCCCTATCTCTAAACTTTTTCAATCTACATGCAAAATAGATCATTTCAGAGGCCAGACTTTATGAGGAGAAGTGTGACACCAGGATTGGAGGAAGACTCACAACCTGCGTTATGCAGAAGATACAACCCTACTTGTTGAAACTAAGGAGAACCTGAAGCTTTTACTACAGAAGGTCAAGGACTGTAGCCTTCAATATAGACTTAAGTTAAACATCAAGCATAGCAAGTAATTGAAAAGACCATGGCTTGAATCAGATGCATTTTAGTCCTCAAACTGACATCACTACTCCTCAATAATTTGGAAAGGTCTCTAATTGCATCTCCGTATTATACATGTGAAAGCTGGACAATGAATAAGGATGACAGGAAAAGAGTTGATACTTTTGAGGTGTGATGTTGGAGAAAAGCACTGTACATCCCATGGACGGCCAAGACAACAAACAGATATGCCTTGGAGAGGGTGCATCCAGAGTGCTCTTTGGAGGCAAGAATGATGAGGCTTTGCTTCACATACTTTGGGTATGTTGCCAGCATGGGGCTAGTCCTTGGAGAAGGACCTGATGCTGGGAAGGGTGGAGTGTCCATGAAGGAAAGGAAAACCCTCAAGCAGGTGGATTGGCACAGTGACCGCTGCTGTGTGTCAGGAAATGTGAGGATGGCAACAGCATAGAACAGGGGTCAGATCTTTTGTTCATAGGTTTGCTATGAGTTGTACAAGACTTGAAGGTACCTAACAAAGATGGCAACAACAACAACAACAAACCTCAAGAAGACAAAGATTTTCACCACTGGGCCAATTGGCAGCTTCCTGATGGACAGAGAAGAGATTGAGATTGCTAACAGTTACAGCTTACTGATCTCCACTATCAACACTCTTGGCGCCAGCAGTTAGGAAATCAAAAGATGAATTGCACTGGGGAAAGCCACTATCAGGGACCTCTCCAGAGTGCTGAGGAACAATGACCTCAGTCTAAAGACCAAGGTGCACCTGATGTAGGACATGGTCTTTGCAGTTACTTGCTGTGCATCAGACAACTGGGGTGGGGGACAATGACTAAGGATGACAGAAGAATTGATCCCTTTGAGCTGTGGTGCTGCACAAGAGTCTTGAACACACCATGGACAGCCAGGAGAACAAATAGGTCTGTCTTGGAGAGGTGAAATCAAGTTTTTCCTTGGAAGCAAGAATTTTGAAATGCCATCTCACATAGTTTGGACATATGGCCAAGAGGGACCTATTCTTGGAGAAGGACATCATACTTGCAAGGGTGGAGGGAGGGCACAGGAGACGAAGACCTTGATGAGAAGAATTAACACGATAACTGAGGCAATAATATTAAGTGTATTAGAGTCAGTGAGACTGGCTCAGGATAGGGCAGGGTTCAGGGCTATGGTACTTAGGGTCGCTATGAGTCACAGATGACTCAATGGTACATAACAACAAGAAGAAGAACAACAATTCATGAATATAATGTAAACATTACTATTTGAAAACATTTTTTAATCCAAAACAAAACCAGGAGAAGAGTTTGTTTGATTATGTCCAACATAAAAAGAGTTACATTTGATTATCAGGAAGGATAAGGGAGAGCAAGGAGAAGTTCGAGTCTTGTTGATTTCTCTTCGGGCCTGTCATCGTGCTGCCCTTACACACCTGACTCTCTCCAGCCCTTTACTTCAGTGTCTATCACAATTATTACTCATGTTTAGATATTCCTTAAAACTAGGTGCTCCCAGACTTTGATTTTGGCCAAGAGGGTGGGAAAGGACGTACATAGACCTTTTCATGTGAGACAGAGAAGCCAACAAAAAACAAATCTGAAGACTCGATGTTGAAGATAAAGCTTAGCTGGTTGGGAATGCAGGGCTTCCTGAGAAGCAGGGCACGAGATGGTGAGCCTGACTGGCCCTGGGCATCCTGCCTTGAGGGAGTCTCAAAGCTGCAGCAGAGAGGAGGAAATGGAAGAGAGAGTCAGGGGACAGTAACGGGGCTAGAGTCTGCAGGAAAGAGAGCCAGAGCCCAGAGGCCTGAACACACCTATACACCGGGGGCCCCATATCACATATCTGATCAATGGCATGCAGACAGAATATATGGGGCACTCAGAAGATTCAATAGTAAGAAAACAAACAAAGAATATTAACTGATTCAGATTCTGCCATGATTTGTCAAAGAGAAAAGGTAATCATAAACTTAGTATGGAGATAAAAGAGATGCTTCTGAAGAAGAAAAACGAAATAGGTGTCCTCACATTTCCTGAGAGCAAAAAGACTTGGTACTGTACGTTGTTAGATACATAGATAACTGAGAACAGAACTGAGAACCCAAAGAGGGGAAACCCCATCCAGCTATGGATAGCTTGCGTTGTTGTTTTTTCTTTTTTTAATTAATTTCAATGAACATTTATAGAGATTTTGGATTTCCATTCATTCATTGTTGCTCTTTTCTCACCGCCCACCAGCCCTAACCCCCAGTTCACTCTTCTCTTTGAAAAGTAAAAGAAAAATTCCTTCATTGGTATACAATCCCCCTGCACTCCCCCACCCCCACCCTGAGTATACTCCACTCTGCTTTTCGACAAAGTGATAGAATCCAATAAGTTGGGAAATGACAGCTTTATTAACAGTATATTTGCAGAAAATGGGAAAAGACCTGTATTCACAAGATATACAAAATCTACGTCAACATGGATAAATGATCTAAATAAATAAAAAAATTATAACCATCACAAAACTTGGGGCCCAAAGTAGAAGCCTTAATCTATGGCATAAACAGAAGATCAAATGTAAAAGAAAATCAGTAGATGATTTGCACCTCCAAGTATTAAATCTTTACATGCATCAAGACTTCTCCAAAAAATGAAAACAGAGCACAGAGACGGGGAAAAAAAATATTTGGCAATGATATACAACAACAACAGCATACTTGAGAAGGGATACAATTACAAATTTACAGAAAAGTGCAACACCTCAACAAGAAACAGCTCATTTACAAAATAGGCAGGGGGCATAAAAAGACACAGCACCAAAGATGGCATTCGACTGACCAGCAGACACACCAGCCACTGTTTTCAGGCATCATTAAGTCAACTATTGCTCATAGCAACCCTATGAACGATGGTTCTGACCCTCGCCCTACCCTGCACCATTGTAATTATTTTTGGAAATAGAATGATTACTTTTTGTGCGTTCAATGATTATTCATCACAAAAACCTTTCTTTCTCCCCCCTCCCTTGCCCCGGCAAATAAGACAAATGTCTTTTTTTAAAAAAAACCACAGTGGCAACTTTACACATAGACCTCACCTGATGGACTGCCGAGGAATCACATTGATCACATCTGTGGAAGGAATTGTTGGAGAGGTTCAGTACCAGCAGATCATCAGCTATTTTTTGTGCAAGTTTAAATTAAAGCTGAAGAAAATGCAAACATGTCAACGAGAACCAAAATGTGACCCTGAGTGGATTCCACCAAATTTCCAAATCACCTTAAGAACTGGTTTGAAGCCATTGAACGTCAGAGATCGAAGATCAGATGAGTCATGGGATGGCATCGAAGATTTCGTCCATGAGGAGATCAAAAGATCATGACAAAAAGGAGAAAGAAAAAACTGAAATGGATGTCAATGCAGCACTCAAAAGCAAAGACTTGGAAAAATACTATATATCGTGGGAGAGGCTGGAGGGCATTGTGCTGAGTGAACTCAGTCCCATAAGGACAAATAACGGCATATATTTGTGGCTTTTGTCAGTTTCTACCTGCTGGGATGTCATCCACCTTGTCTTGTCCAATGTCCTATCTCCAGGGCAAATGCAGTGTTGCAGGAAGATACGCACTGTCAAAATATGCTGAGTGGACGCATCTGGCATGGGCTTTGATCTGTCATTGTCAGCTGGTTTATCTTTATTTAACTTAAAGCGGCTTGGGCCATCCTGACATTTAAAGTATGGGTGGAGCCGAGTCTGCAGAGCCTGCTCCAGGTCCTAGCTTAAAATTCACAGGTCCTTGGGCCAGCCTTTGTTTTTGGTGAAACGTTCTTCTAGGTCCTATAACCTTGGTATGTCCAGTTGCCCTACAGAGGTAATTCGTGGTTACTGTGAAGCCAAACACTGTGACACTGATGAGGCAAATGTGAGAATGGGTACCCATGGGGGACAGTGCTTGGTGGAGCTCTCCGATTAAAACAAGCTTGGGGTGGCATCCACTTCCAAAGTAGCTTGCCTCTAGAAACCCTATGAACCTGGAGGAAGGAAGAAAGTGATACAGGAGGTGTCCAGGACTTTTGTTCATAGGGTCGCTCTGAGTCGCCTGCGACTCAATGGCACTTAACAACAACAACAATATGCTTTTATCTATTAAACACTCTCTGGAAAAGGATTTTTTTCCCCCCAAGATCCTCTCCTTTGCACTGGGCCTTGTTACTGTGGGAGTGCCTCTCCAGGCTCTTCACAGCCTGGTCCTTCCAGGTCTCCTCTCAGCTGCTCTAGCCGTCAGCTACGTGTGGTACAGCCATCCTCGGAAGAAAGCAGGATGGTGACGCTTGGCCTCACACAGTTGGGGCAGATTGTCAGGAGTCCTTGGAGTGGGAAATCGTGCTGGGGAAGTTGGAGGGTCAGAGGAAGAAAGGAAGGTGCAGCGACTGTCACAATGGTCTGGAGCACATCAAAGATCCTGGGGACGCCGGACAACGACACCAGGTTCAGGTCTGTTGATAACTGGGTCGCTATGAATCATTGACTTGACCGCGCCTAACAACAGGAGTGGAGCAAACGGTCCATTTCCTGGCTGATAATGACACAATGAGGGTTCCTGTCCATGAAGGGGTCCCTTGGAAGAAAGGCCTGGTGTTCTACCATGAAAAACCCTACAGAGGACAGTTCCTTGTGGGCACAACGGGGGCACCATGAGTCAGGGCAACCTAACAGCTGGTTACTGTTTAGCCGTCAACTATAAACAGGTGTCCATACATCCCAAGGTCTCTACTTTCTATCCTGGGATAAGCACCTGCAGACCACCTTCCTAAGAGTATGAGTAAGTACACAAGGTCAATCGCCTCCCACGCATTATTTCTGACTGTCCCCTGGCCTCCTTTCCCTGAACCCCAAATGCTCTGCCCACAGCTAGGGTGTCGAGCTATGGGGTCTCCTAGGAATCTCCTTTTCATCCTTCTGCTTCTTTCTGGCAAACAGCTCAGCCCCCTTCGCAGGCAGCATTTCTCAAGCCTAGACATGCTTTAGGATCGACAGGGGGGTTTTCAAAAGAGCCTGGGCTCCACTTCAAATATTCTGATTTAATTGGTGTGCAGTTGAGTCCAGGCCTTGGCATTCCGTAAAAGGTCTCTGAGCGACACTTACTCAGCAAAGGATAGGACCCATTGGGCCTGGAGGATGGAGGGCTTTGTAGGCTGACAAGTGTGCATCAGATATGACCTGCCTGAGCTCAGATCCTCAACTCAACTCAGATCCTCAGCAACCGTGGCTGAGAGGTTAGGAATTGCACTGCCAATCCCAAGGCTTGCAGTTTGAATCCTTCAGTTGCTTCAAGGCAGAAAGATGGGCATTCTCTTCCTGTGCAATTAACTGTCTGTGAAAACCACTGGAAGGCCAGGTGTGAGTCAGTCCTGGATCCATGGTTTATAATAACAATAATATGTAGATTAACAGAGATCAATGTTTAAGATGTGTGATAACAAATCACAGTCACTCATTACTGGATATCTTATCTCTGCAGATTTCTAATGTGCGGTAGAGATCAAAGCATTCATTTCAGTCTACATTAGGCATTCATTTCCAGGAAGGAGGTGTTTTATGTGCAGCTAGGTTGGTTCAAATTTCATGTACAAAAGAATGAAATGCTGTCTTGTCTTGTGCCTTGTTCACCGTCACAGTCATGTCTGAGCGTGGTTCATTGTTACTATATCATTATTTGACTATATAATTGTCATTATATCGACCCATCTCACTGAGGCTTCCCCTTTTTATCTTACCGTTAACTTTACCAAGCACAACGTCCTCTCTAAGCACTCCTAAGAGCATGCCCCAAGCCCTGCAGCTCGACTGTTGTCATCCTCACTTAGAGGGACATTCTGGCTGGTCTTTGTCCTAGAGTTCCGTCCCTCCTCTCTCCACTTTACAAGACTGGACAAATGGAAGATCTCTTGTGAGTTCAGATGTATTGACCTTTGTTTTCCTCTCCTCTGCTACGTGCCACCCAGGACAGCGACAGTGATGCCTGCTTTGTGACATTCAACATTGCTCCTCTAGGCTTGGGAACTAAGAACAACCTACCACTACCTTGCAAGATACATTATCGAGAATGCAATGCTCCAATCACCATTATCACCAGGATAATGCACCAGTGTCCTCCTTACCACTCTTCAGTGATGCTCCAGTAACCACGACATGGTCCTCACAGCCTCCTCCATCACCCAGCGAGTCATTTCAGTCTTTTCTGCATCACAAATACCCAAGACCAAGGGCCCATGATGCCCCATCGATGACTACACATGACCCCTTTTCTCTGTGCTTCCATTTCCTTAATTCCACCCAGGACATTTCCATTCATTTTTAATCCCTCTTTCTCAATTCATTGATAATACCGAGATAACAGCATAGCACACAGACAATCTGAAAATTCCCACCTACCTGTCACGGCGAGGGATACCATTGCTCTTACTCAGTCCTTGGACAACAGCATTGAAAATACCCACATTTAAATGTGTCTGTGAAGGATACAGAAAAGAGCCCTGATGGTGCAGCACATTATGTGTCAGGCTGGTAGCTGAAAGGTCAGGGGTTCAAATCCACCAGTGTCTCTGCACTGTGAGAGAGAGAGATGAATAGGATTCTTTAGCAGAGATTTACTGTCTTGGGAATTCCATGGGGTCTTCATGGGACAGAAGCAACTAAATGGCAGTGTGTTTGCTTTGCTTTTGGACGAGGACCACTGAACCTTTGTTGTTAGAGTTGCCCCTGTGAGAATTATCACTCTTAGTGACCCTCAAAACAATGGACTGGAGTCTTGCCCTCTTCTGTGCCAGTCTCATGAAGTATAATATGCTCAAGCCCATTGTTTCTGTGTCAGTCAGTCTTGCTAAAAGTCGTCTTCTCTTTCTCCACATAAGGGACAGAAAGCCTTTAGTAAAACTGAATTTCTCAGTTCTAGCCATACTCATAGCAAGTGACTGGAAATACTATGGCCTGAATTAGACACAGCTTAGTCCTCAAATTGACATCACTACTCCTCAATAATTTGGAGAGATCCCCAACTCCAGATTTTTCCAGTATAATGCATCTCCTAATTCCCTGACTGCTGGTACCAAGGGTGTTAATTGTTGATCCAAGCAAGATGGAGCTGTTGACAGTTTCATTCTCCTCTTGACATCCCACTTTCCTCCATCATGACACCGCCTATTGATACAGCTGTAAGAATCTTTATTTTCTTAACATTGAGATATGATCCATACTGAGGCCGCATGCCTTGATCTTATGCAATAAGTGCTTCAAATTCTCCTCACTTTCAGCAAAGTTGTGTCACCAGGTGGACTGGCATGGTGATGGCTGCAATGGGCTCTTGTGTCTCAGGAAGTAAGAGGATGGCACAGGATAGAACAGGGTTCAGATCTGTCTTTCATAGATAGGGTCACTATGTTGTAAGCAAAAGCGGCATCCGCTTCCTAAACAACATGCCTCTGGAAACTCTAGGAATTTTGAGAAACAACGATAGTTATAGAAAGGCTTCAGGTCTTTTGTTCATAGGGTCTCTATGAGCCATGCTCGACTTGACAGCAATCAACAATAACGAGTCACACTCAACTCAATGGCACCTAACAACAACCACCACCATCACCACAAAAACCATATGTAAACAAGCAACATCTATTAATATTAACATCATTCAAATATACATACCAACTGAGGCAGAAGGAAAGAAATTATTTCTACCAACTTTGTAAAATTTTCTTTTATTTATTTTTGTGTGTGTGTGTGTATGTACCATCAAATCATATCTGACTGGTACGGGAGGAGATTGCCCCTCCTTCTCCAGCAGAGGATTTGAACTGAGTACCTCTGGGATTGCAGTGCAGCTTCTTGCCACTAGACCAAGAGAGCTCCCTATATTTCTACCAACTTTTGTAGTCAGAAATCAATCAAACATGAAACCAGGATGCACTAATGACAATAAGTGACTGGAATGAGAAAGCTGGAAACAGAGAAGGAGGATTGGTAGTCAGGAAACAAGGTCTTGGTGACAGAAACAAGGCTGGAGTTAGAATGACAGGATTTTGTACAGTCAGTGACTTATTCATTGTAAATACCTTTTATAAGAAACATAAATGGTGACTATAAACATCGAGAGGAAGACCCTTGATAAGATAAATTGATTCCATGATTGAGGAAATAGGGGTAGGTGTGTCAGAGACAATAAGATTGGCATGAGATAGATCAGGGCTTAGGGCTGTTGTACATAGAGTTGCTATGAGTTGCAGGTGACTCAACAGCGCATAACAACAACAACAACATCCACATGGACCTCACCTGATAGCCTACACAGGAATCAGATTGACTACACCTGTAGAAAGATTTATTGGAGACACTCAGTATCAGCTGTGAAAAGTAGGCCAGGTGTGAGTGTGGAACATACTATCAATTACTTATATGTAAATTCAAACTGAAGGTAAAGAAAATGAAATCAAATCCACAAGCACCAGAATTTGATCTTGAGTCTATCCCACTTGAATTTAAAAAACCTGTTTAGAAACAGGTTTGAGGCCTTGAATAGTAATGAGCAAAGGCCAGATGAGATCAAGACCATCCATGAAGAATGCACAAGGTCATTACAAAGGCAAAGGAGGAAGGAAAGAACTAGGTGGATGTTGGAAGAGACTAAACACTGCACTCGAGCACTGAGAAGCCAATGAAAAGGTAAGGAATCAGGAAGTTAAGGAGCTGGACAGAAGATTTCAAAGAAAGCTTGGAAAGACAAAGCAAAGTATTGTAATGAAATGTGCAAAGAGCAAGAGTTGGAAAATGAAAAGGGATGAACTCACTCAGCATTTCTTAAGCTGAAGGAACTGATAAACAAATTCAAATTTCAAGGTGCATTACTAAAAGATGCTATTGACAGAATATTGGATGATCCAGGAAGCAGCAAAAGATGATGGAAGGAATACACAGAGACACTGTATTAAGAAGAACTGCGGACACAGAAGAATTTCATGAAAAAACATATGACCAAAGGGCAATGGTGATAAAATAGGAATTTCAAGCTCCTCTGAAGAAACTGACAAAATACAAGGGCCTAGGAATTGATGGAATAACAATTGATATATTTCAACAAGCAGATGGTACCCGTGGCATGCTCACCAGGTTGTGCCAAGAAATCTGGAGGACAACCACCTGGCCAACTGACTGGAAGAGATCTATATTTATTCCTACTCAAAAAAAAGGGTCACCCAACAAAGTGTAGAAATGATTGAATGATATCACTGGTATCATATGCAAGCAAAATTCTGCTGAAGATCATCCAAAAACTCTTATTCCCCAGATAACTCACCTGGCACACACATCTTGTTCATAGAGGATTCTCTGCTTAACACACCTGGGGACTTGATAGGGCTTGGAGGACAGAACTGAAGCCTCACGGGGGGTGTGATTCAAAATCTGAGGTGCTGGCCCGATTCTCTTCCCCTGTACCTTCTCATCACCTCTGAGTTCTCTCGTTCCCTGGACTTGAGTCAATGACCTCATCTGATCCTTCCTCCCCACTCTCACCTCCTCCCCTTCCTCTCCGTCATTCCCTCTGCACTTCCACTCTCCTCTGCAGAATACCTACCATCTGATTCATTTTCCACACTTGAGCTCAAGGGTCACCGCCACAATAGACATGTCCCGAGTGCCCACAGTGAGGCACTCACCCACAAAGATCACCCAGGACTTCCTAGCTCCTGCCCCTGAAATCTCTTCCTCAGTTCACTCAGGGTCACTCATCAGCATCACTTGCCTAAACGGCAGGTTGTGAGTCTAACTCAGCTGTCCTGGACTGACGGCAACATAGGGGAGGCTCTATTAATGTCCTTTGTAAGGGGCTTACAGAGGAAAAGACAAGGGGAGGCAGTAGGAACATTCTAATCTAGGCTTTAGTACCCCCAGAGCCCATAGATTCTGTTCTCAATGTGCTTTTATGGAATATTAAAATAGTCAGAAAAGGGGGGGAACCCATTGCTTCATATTGTTTATAAAAGGAAGCTATGATTTTTAGAGAAGTTATATAGCTATGTCAGCCTAGAAACTAAGGTGCACCTATCCAGGCCACACTCTTCGCAATTACTTTCTATGCATCAGAGAGCTGGACAGTGACTAAGGATGATAGAAAGAGAATCGATGCCTTTGAGTTGTGGTGCTGGAGAAGAGTCTTGAACATACCAAGGAACACCAAGTAAACAAATAAGTCTGTCTTGGAGAGAGTGAAACCAAGTTTCTCCTTGGAGGCTAGGATTCTGAAACACCATCTCAGATATTTTGGACACGTGGCCAGCAGGAACTGATCCTTGGAGAAGGACATCATGCTCGGAAGAGTGGAGGGACGGTGATGGAGAAGATGACACTGGATGAGATGGATCGATACAGTAACTGGGGCAATGGGGGTTGGGGGGTTGGAATGAGTGAGACTGGCTCAGGACAGGGCCGGCTTCAGAGCTGCTGTACATAGGGTTGCTATGGGTCTCAGGTGACTTGAAGGCACATAATAACAACAACAATAACATTCTGAAAAAAATCATACTAACGTCCACTCTCCAGACTACTGTTATTAACAACCCTTTGGTAGTTGCAAACTGGCAAGTAGCTACTGAAGCTCTGGAAATAGTACAAAATTATAGTCCATTGCCACTGGGTTTTGCTCTACTGTACTTAGAAAATAACCTGTCGAGAGTGGTTCCTTATTATTTGCATATTGTGATGCTAGCGATAAAATGGAAGCTGGTTAGGCTTAATAAATCTGCATGATCATAAGAGGAAGATGGAAATGAATTGTGAATGAGTCATTGCTATCGCAATCAATTGAGTGTGTCATAATTATGCATTAAGGCCTCACCAGTCCCGCTGAGGTCAAAGAACAACAGGCAGGGACTTCAGGGCCTCTTGGGAGTTAATGAAAAGCCCCTTACTCCAATAGGAAGGAACCGCTTTCAGAATTTATAATACCATATGGACCCTCGGCCATATGGACGGCTCATAAATGCTCAGCCCAGAAGTGTTATTTTTACATTTTCAACATAACAAATATACTAAGCAGGTGTTCTGAAATGTCACACTTTGAACAGCAGTGATTTAATTAGCATAAAATACTCGCTGGTCCTGGTGGTATTATTGAGTTATTAGTGGAATAGAAATACTCCACACCCGCTGTGTTCCCACTCGATGCTTACTTACATCCACTACTCTGTCTCAGGGCGGCCTTCCGCTGTTTCTCCGAGGCTGGAAACTTTTACTAGAATAGATGGTCTTATCATAAGTTCAGCTCTAAATGGATGCTGGTTATACATCGTTTAAAAGTGTTAAAGAAAAGCATTTTCTCACTTTCTTGAAATCAGTGTCTCAAAGCCAGTGATCACTGATTATTGTGGATCCATCAATGATTCCACCTTTTTCAAAATCCCATTCCTCTGCCATTAATGGCTTCTTTGTTTTATGGAAATCAAGAAGCTGGCAAATGGATGCAGACAGATGGGGCTCAGACAGGACTCTGTTCTGCTCCTGAAAGTCTAGATGAGAAATTTTCCCTTTAACAATAATACCCATCTCTGCAAACCTAGAAATAATCTAAATGTTCACACACATTAGATTCTACAGCCCTGCGACACTTTGTTTTCCCATTTTCATACTTAAATTTTTAGAATCTTAGAAATATTTTACATATCTCTAGAAACCCTTAAGATGAATGAAAATATTAAAACGCTAAAGAAGGCTATTTAGTATCTTTTCCGTTTAACTCGACCCAGGTCACTGTCTATTTTCTATTCTTTTGCTCACAAAACTTGTAAGTAGATGTTCTACACAGAAATGTTATAAAATTTCACCCTGATTCAAAGAGACATGAACTTCCCCCTGCACTTTCCTCCTTGATGTCCAGTCAGAACCCACTCAGAGCTGAGCCTCCAGGGCTCTCTATGGCTCTACATTGACCAGGAAGAGACCATCTTTCTCAGGGGGAGCCACGGAGGAATTTGAATTTCGAGAGAGGCACGACTTGGTTTAGTAACTCAACTCCCTGTGGACTATGGGCTCCTACTTTATGTTCAATTGTCCAAAATTGTGACAAGCATCACAAATTTTTAAAAAAGGTGCTGATCGTTACTATTGATGATGTTCTTATTAACACAGAAACCCTCTAATGGCAGGCTGGCCAGTCACAGGAGGAAAATACTAAACCACCACGAGCCACATGTGACTGAACCCTGGAAAGCTTACAGACTAAAAAAACCAATCACAAACTCACTCCACGGCATCAGCGACGGTACTGATTGGAGAACTCGATGGCCATTTGTTGTACAGTTTTTTTGGCTTGGACTTTCATACCTTCCTGTTACGAATATTTTCTGTGGTGTTGCTGCTGCTTGGTAGAGTTGAGAAGGACTAACAGTGACCCTGGTCCTCTCCTGTGTCGTCCTCACCGTGTCTCATACACTTGAGCCCATTTTTTCAGTCACTGTGTCTGTCCTTCTCGTTGAGGATTTTGCTTTCTTTCCCTAACCCTCCCCTTTTCCAAGCATAATGTCCCTTTCCAAATGATGTTGTTGCTATTGATTGCCTTCGAGTGGAGCACGACTCATCGCAACCCTATGAACAAGAGGCCTGTAGCCCCTCTACAACCACCAACATTTATCAAAGTTCATAGAGTTTCCAGAGTGGATTAGGAAGTGGATGCCACTCCTGCTTCTAGATTATAACCCCTCCTAACAACACACCCGAAGTTTGCAAGATGAAGTTTCACTGTCTAAGGGTGCCTCTAAGGGGCACCTTCTGTGGAAATATTTCTATGGCAGTATTTTCCTCATTTGGCTGCACTTTTCCCAAGACGGATCTGTTTGTTCTCTTGTCAGCCCATAGTCCGTTCAGAACGCCCCTCCAACACCACAACCCACAGGCATCTCGTGTTATCTAACACTCATTGTCTACAGCATAGAAAGCCCCTGAAAAAGTTCATGGCCTTTTCAATTGAGAAATCAAAGCAATCAGGTACACGTTAGTCTTTAAACCAACATCTTTGTTCCTTAGGGCATTTTTACTACTTAGTGTTTTATATTCAAGTGTGTAGAATTGTGACTAACATCACAAATAAAAAGAATATACTTAAAGCTATGAAAGAGGAGTCTTCCTATTAACACAGAAACACTGAAACAAAATACTAAATTAAAAGGGTAAAATACTAAAACACACATGGACAGCACGTGGCCCATGTTTTATGTTGCTGTTGTGTACTGTTGAGTTGGAACTCACCTAGTGGGTTTTCCAAGGCAGTAAATTGCATGGGGGGCTGTTGCCCGTCTTTCTTCAACAGAGCAGCTGGGGGATTTGAACGTCCAGCCTTTGGGATGATTCCTTACTACCAGGCTACCATAGTTTCCTTAGGTTTTACAGATAAAAATATTTTCTGTATTTACTATAAAACCCTAAAATTTTAAAAGCAATTCTATTAACAATGCTATTTTGTTCATTTCTGTTTTTCTCTCCCAAGTAACTTTATTCATTACAGTAGCTTAGGTTTAATGGGTGCAGGATGGAAAAAGAGAATTGGAGGACTGTGTCTATACTGGGGAGCACCACTTCCAGGAAGTGCCTAGGTGATTAAAAAAGTTGTAACAGACACAATACTAGCCAGTGCATATGGTGTTACTTAATGAAGTGGGCTCTGTCTCACATACTCTGGGCATGGGGCCAGGAGGGACCAATCCTTGGAGAAGGACATTCTGTTTGGAAGGATAGAGGGACAGCGCAGGAGAGGAAGAGCCTGGATGAGATGGACTGGCACAGTGATTGGGGTAAAGGGAGTAGGAGTGTTGGAGCCAGTGACCGGCTCAGGACAGGACAGGGTTCAGGGCTGTTGTACACAGGGTCGCTGTGATTCACAGGCAACTTGACAGTATATAACAACAACAGCAGCACATTTTAATCATGAGAACAACTTTCAAAGGCAGGCATTCATTTTATTGTATAAAAAAGGGGCTTGTGTCTCAGAAAGATGTAGGCACTTGCCCAGTTGTTGTCTCCAAGTAACTCAGCTTCCAACGCTCAACAGTAAAATCAATGCTTCTTCTTCAGTGACAATGCCAACTTGAATCATCAGCCTGTTCCATCATGAAGGAGAGCAGTCTAAAAGCATCATTTCAAAAAATGACTCTCAGACACGAAGAGATGTTGTGAGGAAACGAGGAGATGTCTGCCTGTCCAGCAGGAAGCATCTGCTCATACATCGAGGGTTACAGGGCCCTGGGAAGGGGATTCTAAAATTGTCTTTTCTTTAGTTACTTTATATTTAAGTAAAAATATCTAACTATGACTATTACTGATATTTGGGGCATGTTCTCTTGAGGGAGTTGTTGTTGTTAAGTGCCGTTGAGTTGGAGGCAACTCATAGCGACCCTATGAATGAAAGTCCTGAACACCTGTATAACTTTCATCCTTTCTCCAGATTCATAGGGTTTCCAGAGGCAAGATATTACAGAAGTGGATGCCACTCCTGCTTTCAGGCTTGTTTTAATTGGGGAGCTCCACCAAACACTGTTCACCATGGGTAACCATTCTCACATTTGACACATCAGTGTCACAGTGTTCAGCATCACAGCAACCACGAGTCTGTACAGCAAGTGGACACACCAGTGCTATACCACTTAAAAGAATGTTTGACCAAAAACATGTAAAGGCAGGCCTGAGGGCTGCGGATTAGAGTCATCCAATCTTGCTGGAGTATAGTCTTTGAAAAAATAGATCATCATGCAAAAGTGGCTGGTGGTAAAATTTCTGGGCTACTAACTGAAAGGTCAGCAGTGCAGACATGCCAGTTACTTCTCAAGAGAAACAGATCAGTCTGTTCCTGGGAAGATTCATCCTTGGGAAAAACAAAATCCATGGAAGTTTGCCATGACTCCGAATTGGTGTAAGAGCAGTGTGGTTTAAGATCTAACAGTAAATAACAGATACCAATAGACGTTTATTAAGCAACACAGGAAAAGCTTATATGTTTTGTCAATTAAATCACTATCTAAATCCTCTTGGCAAAAATGACTCCTCGGTACCCTTCCAACATTGGTGTCTGGGAATCCACATTTGTCCCTTAAAATGTGACTGCTTGCTCAAAGTTGCCCTTCTGCTGGCTCCTACCCACAGTGACCTGACACATTACATGAGGAAACCAGACAAACGTAAAACCACATGACTTCAAATGGAATGACTGCCGTGGATGTTGCCATGGGACATTTCTTTTTCTTGCTCCTCTAAAGTGAAATCTTTAGGATAACTTTTAAATCCTTGTGAATAGAAGTTATTTTTCTTCTCCAGAAAAATGTTGTCGCTATGTGCTGTTGATTTGCTCGAGACTCATAGTGACCCTAGGTACAATAGCTCTGAAGCCTGCTCTATCCTGAGCCAATTCATTGTCTCTGACACACCTATTCCTATTACCCCAGTCACTCAGTCCATCTCCTCCAGGATCTTCCTCTCTTGCACTGTCCCTCTACCCTTCTCAGCATGCCCTTCTCCAAGGACTGGTACCTCATGGAAACATGCCCGACGTATGTGAGATGGAGCGTCAAAATCCTGAACTTCCAAGGTTCCAAAGGACAGACCTTTTTATTCTCTTGGCTGGCCATGGTATGTTCCATACTCTTTCCAGCACTACAACTCAAAGGCCTCAAATGGGACAATACTCCATAATGAGTACATTTAGTGTGATTAAGTTTCTAAACCCAACAGCTCAAAATCCAAAAAGCAGGGATAACTACAACTAAGAAGTTAAGCATTTAACCCTGCATTTACTTTTTAGAATAATCTACATTGCATTGTGAAAACATATATTAGCTTTGGTGACCTTGTGATAAATTATATATACTGCATTGAAATAGATGAGGGAGAGAATAATTTAAAAGCGATATATGATAGGGTATTATAGTTATCACAAGAGTCCAGAATTAAGGATGCACAGTGGAGTGTACCTGGGGTGGTGGGAGGGTTGCGGGGGGATTGTATACCAAAGAAAGAATTTTTCCTTTACTTTTTCAAAGGGAGGAGCAAACTGGGGGGTGGGGAGAGGGTTAGGAAGGGAGAAAAGTGCAACAATGAATGAATGAAATCCAAAATCTCTGTAAATGTTCATTAAAATTATTAAAATTTTTTAAAAAGTTTTTAAAAAAGAAAAGCTGTGCTGCAATCCCAAAGCCATGGGGTTCAAATCCACCAGCTGCTCTGTGGGAGAAGGAGGGGAAATATCTTCTCATGTGATTTACTGCCTGTGAAAACCTGCAGGAGGGTCAGCTGTAAGTTAGTCTGCACTTGATAGAAAATCACCACCACCATGACCATATTGCACTTACTATCTCCAATAAATAGTAATTTATTTTTCTAAAATAGTAACCTCCAAGTTTCTGTGCACTCATTTTTACTCTTTTAACATGTGTTCTGTATGTAAATCATATAAATAAAGGTTAGAGATGATTTAAAAAAACCTCTAAGAAAAAGAAACTTTAATAAGATTCCTTACTTTCTTTGTAATAAAATTTTTAAAAAAGTGTTTTGTGCAAAAAGGAGGGAGAAGAGATTCCTTCTAAGCAAAATGATCTTTCCTTCTAAGAAGTCAATACTACACGAAAATGATTAGATTTCAGTTATCCTTTTGGATGAACTCTTGATTGAATTACTTGCATGATTAAATGCAACTGAGTTCAGAATATCATTGTCTCTGTGTAATTCACAGCCAAAGATGACATGCACGGGAATGATGTGATTCAGAAGATTCCAGAAAAGGAGTAAGTCCCCAGGCAATTCTGCCTTAAGTAAAATCCCTTTATTCTTCCAAATAAAGACTAAAGACAGTCTTGATATATCACCTTGAAAATGCAAACATTAGTTATCACTGAACGATATCATGGTAAATGGAGAAAAGAATGACGTTTTTATGGACTTCTTTACTTAGAATCCCAATCAACACCCTTGGCAGCAGTAGTCAGGAGACAAGACAATGCATTGCATTGAGCAAGTCTGTTGTCATGGACTTTTCCAAATTACTGAATAATGATGTCAGTTTGAAGACTATGGTGCACCTGATTCAGGGTTTGACCTTCTCAAACATTGGCTGTGCATCTGAGAGCTAGATAATAAGGACGACAGAAGAATTAATGCCTTTTAGTTGTGGTGTTAGAGAGGAGGACAGATAATAAGGACGACAGAGGAATTAATGCCTTTTAGTTGTGGTGTTAGAGAGGAGGACTGACTATTCCATGGACTGCTACAAAAAAGATAGATGTCTTGGCAAAAGTACAGTCAGAGGGCTTCTTGGAGGCAAGGCAGCTGAAGCTTCTTCTCACACTAAACACATTTCAAGAGAAGGTATTCTTTGTGGTTTTCTGTTTGCTTGTTTTTTTTTAAAATATTATTAATTTCAATGAAAATTTGCAGAGACTTTGGGTTTCCATTCATTCATTGTTGCACTTCTCTCCCTTCCCAACCCTCCCCCTAGGTACACTACCCTCTTGGAAATGTAAAAGGAAAAAATATTTCATTGTTTTACAATCCCTCCTTCCAGGCAGCCTTTGTTCTGGACTCCTGTCATGACAAAAATACGTAATAACATATCCCTTTTAAACAGTTTTCTCTCTCGCCTGTTTCAGTGCAGTATGCATTATTAAAGAAGGTATTCTTTGGAAAGTGATATCCTTCTTAGAAAGGTGGAGGGTCAGTGGAAGAGAGAAAAACACTTTACTGACATGGATTGACACAGTAACTGCAGCGATGAGCTTGAACGTGTCAGAGGGTAGTATAGGATTCAGTCTGTTGTTCGTAGGTTTTCCGTGAGCTGTACTTTATCGTATCCTACAACGACAACAATGAGCTAATCTGCTGTCAAGAGCGTCTTTAACGTGCTTCAGAGCAGGGATGTCAGCTTAGAGAACAAGATGCGCTTGATCCAAGCCATGGTATTTTTACTTGCCTTTCAAATTGAACAATGAGTGAAATTGTGTATACTACACTGAAACAGATGAGGGAGTGAATAATTTAAAAGCGATGTATGATAGGGTCTTATGGTTATCACAGGAGTCCACAATTAAGGTTGCATAACGGAATGTACTTGGGGTGGTAGGAGGGGTGCAGGGGGATTGTGTACCAGGGAAGGAGTGTTTCTTTTACTTTTGAAAGAGAGGAGCAAACTGGGGGTGGGGGGGGCTGGGCGGGGAGAGAAGTGCAGCAATGAATGAATGGAAATCCAAATTCTCTGTAAATTCTCATTAAAATTATTTTTTAAAAAGAAAGAAATAATTGATGCTTATGGATTGTAGCTCTGGCAATGAATGCTGAATGCGGTGTGCAACACAAAACCCAAACCAGTCTGTCTGAGAAGGGGCAGAGACAGAGTGCTCCTTAGAAGCAAGGATGGTGAGGTTTCATCTCATCTGGTTTGGGCTTGGGAATGAAGTAGGTCACCAGAATGGGGGAAGACCCAAAGGAGACGGACAGACACATGAGTAGACAACAGGCTGAAGTAGGGCAGAGGTTGTGAGGGAGAAAGAAGATTGGGCAGGGCTTCTTCCTGCTGTACTTGGGGTTGTTATGAGTTGTAGTTGACTTGATGGCACCTAACGACAACAGAGAATCTGGGATTTTTTTCCATAACTAAATTGAATTTTAGTTTCGTAGTTGAGACTATATACAGCAAGACATACACAACTTCAACTGTTTACAGTTACATATGGAGTAATATCCTTACTTATAAAGGTAAGGAAAACAGGGTGATGTGTGTGTGTGTGTGTGTGTGTGTGTGTGTGTGTGTGTGTCCAGACATGTGCAGGAGGTAGTTTTCTAGAAAAAGTCAAAGTCCCTGAGAGCTAAGTGACCCTCAAGCCACCTTCGGTAGCTCCTGTCCTATCCTGCATTTATTTAACTCTTCTGAGAACTCTGCCGATGGACCTGAGTGAACCCCTGACCAAGCGACCCAATAAACATGGTCAGAGAAAGAAAGAACATTTTTTAAAACTCTTTTCCAAATCTTGAATGTAGCATAACTAGAAAACCAGTTTCTGTTCCCTTTTTCCTCAAAGCAAATAATTTGATAAATATTATTTCTCAGTTTTCATGGATATGACATATAAGCAAGAGAAAATAACACATCAGAAAGTCTACCTTTTGGAAACTTTTTAAAAAACATGCACAGAGGTCAAACTGAAGTCATTTGGTGATATTTAATATGCAGCTGTCTTGGAGTTATAACAGGAAGAAAAAGGCAACCCAAGGAAAAAATAGATGTTTCCTGCTCTCATGAGGCTTATAGGTAAAAAGAAAGGGTCATATATGTAGAGAAAGAGGAAAGCAATGATACTGTAACACAAGAAAACATACTACTATCATCACAGTATAACTAACATATTGCAATAGCTGTGTGTGTGTGTGTGTGTGTGTGTGTGTGAGAGAGAGAGAGAGAGAGAGAGAGAGAGAGATCCCACATGGTAAGAGAAGGGGACAGTTTTGGGCAGTGTTTAAACAGTGATTAATAAATTTAGAGTGGGAGGAAAAAAAAAGAAATCTAAAAGGCAAAATGGCAAGGGGAGAAAATCTAGAAAGGATTTCACGTTACAAGCTCTATAGAATCATTGCCAGCACTGCACTATAAGGATGACTGTGAAAATTCAACCATTAGAAAACAGGCAATTCGAGCAGAAATAACAGGATGAAGCTTCCTGAAGATACTGATCCTGAATCCTATGAGTATGTCCAGTAATAGTCCATGAAGATTGCCCATGATGACCTGCTATCCAGTGTTGAGATTCATTTAAGATCTGCTCACAGGGTTTCATTCTGCTTCCAAACATCTTCCAATGATAGGGGGCTTCTGATTTCTCTACCAGTCTGATTTCCAGGAGTCATGAATTACAAGATTTGTTCCTTATTTAGATATGAATCTGCTTCTTACTAAATTGACTTCTACATGCATACATGTTCTTGCATAAGCAGCAATACTCCTGCACTTGGTTCCAGCCTCCTCTCAATGAGGCCACAAGGACCTAGAGATGAAGTGGGACCAGCGGTCCATCTCATAGAACACCAGCACTTTTCTGGTCCATCTTAGCCTCCTTGTTTACAGCCCCACAAACCTCACTAATGTCACACTCACCTGCTCTTTCTTTGAAGACCTTATCAGCTGTGTCAGTGGACCCATCTTAACCTCTCCTCCTGACCTGGAGACCTTCAGCTACCACGAGGCTTCTAAACCACAAGCTGCCTCCCAGTTGGCCCCGACTCATGGAGATCCAATTCGTGCCCGAGAAGAACTGTGTTTCCCAGGGCCTCTGAAGGCCGATATTTTCAGAGGTAGATCAAGATCACTAGGAATTTCTCCGAAGGATCTGTGGGGAGACTCAAACCTCGAACCCTTTGGGGAGCTGTCAGGCCCAGTTAGCCTCTTGCGCCACTTGGGGATTCCATAAATGCTTCTATTTCTGAGGAAATCCTGACTAGGCTGAGTTAATTTGATGGTAACAGCCACCTGGTTTCTGATGCTCTGTTTATGTAATCGCGGCAGGAGAAATAGTCTAATGATGGATGTCAGTTCAGAAACGGGAAGAACTAGAGACATTTTCTGGGTATTTTTTTTCCCTCTTTATTCCTAGCGTGCCGCTGGCATGAAATACAGCCGGACTGCAGTGAAAGCAGCACTGCCTATTTTTTTCTAAAATGTACAGAAATCCTTTATTCCTTGTTTGTGTGGGGGGTGGGGGTGGGGGAGGGTGCTACAAGTAGCTTCTAAACCAGAATGCAGTTTGCGCTAAAAAATGCTTCTAGAACCTGAGCCCTGTTAACCTATTTCCTCCAACAAACAAATAAACCTCAATGCTGTGTGCAGGTCCATCCATCAGTAGGCATTTACAGAGTCCTTGCAGTGTTTGAGGGATTTTATGTACAAGGTGTCTGGAGAAGGGGGAAAAAAAATCAAATACAAAATCTATGTACTTAAAGCCTTTTCACTTCAGTTGGGCAGAAAAGGCTTGAGGACAATTATAAGGAAATGGATTGTTCCTCCAACAGTAAAGCCAAATGGGCCAGCCGAGCCTCGATACAAAATACAGAGGGGGGTGAAGAGGTTACATGGTTCAAGGGTCTTGGTGGACTCCAGGGGGAGTCCTTGCATAGAGAGAGGGCTCCAGCTTTTAGATACGGGGCAGAGGCTTAGAGCATAGTAACAAGAAGCAGCTCTTCGCTTTCTGGACTAAGGAGATGAAAAGAGGAAAACAGAAACAAAATCTTTTCCAGTTGAGCCTGACGGGTAGTGATACTGGGCTTCTGATACTGAAAATATTTTTTTAGTCTTATATTTTATTGTTATTTGAGTGAAAATTTACAAAACATAGTGATGTTTTAGTCATTCATACACATTTGATTTTAGAACACTAATCAATGTTTATGGGAAGAGAATACCTTGCTGTTTTCCCATGGAGCCTGCCTGGTGGATTTGAATCTCTAACCTTTAAGGTAGCAGCACAATGCATAACACGCTATGCTACCAGAGCCCTTTAAAGATGCAAGTTCTGCCCTCTAATTGCAACGAGACGGCACCAGTGTGAGCGCCTGCAGAGTGGTGAGTTTTTGTCTTAATGAGCATCTAAAAACCACCACTGCAGGCTTGAGGTGGGAGGATAGAAATTTAGTGAAAAAGTCAAATCACAGATCTCCTGAATGTTACATCCCAGTAGGCGATAGGTCTACAATCGTCTCAGAAATACATCAACAGGATCATTTTGGGTAATTGTAAGCATTGTTATCAGTATAGATTACATCTGAGCAAGAAGAAAAATAAAATTGTACAACTGGTCCAATAAACAAGGTTACGACAAAGAGATGATGTCATAAAAGATCTCCTCCTATTTGGATCCATAACCAGTGCTCACTAAAGCAGCTACCAAGAAATAAAATGGCCTAATTCACTGGGCAAGCCTACTGCAAAAGACTTCTTTCAGCTCTAAGATCAAGGCAACACTTTGATGATTAAGAGATGGACCTCATGCGAGCCTGTCATTTTCAATTGCCTTCAATGTACTTGCAAATAAGAAAACAAAGGCGTAAAAGGGAAGAAGAGATGAATTTGAGTTGTGGTGCTGGCAACAAACATTGAGTAGACCATGGACTGTCAGAAAAATGGGTAAATGACTCTTAGGAGAAATAAAGCGAATGTATGCCTTCGTGGCAATGATGGTGAGACTTTGAGCCACTAACTTTGGATGTGTCATCAGGAAAGGCCAAGCACTAGAAAAGGACCCCATGACTGAGTAGAGGGGCAGTCAGGCACATTCTCTGTTGGCTAGACTGACACAATGGCAGCACCAATGGATTCAAGCGTCTCAGCAAACATCAAGGCAACATGTAGGCTACAAAGACATTATAACACTCAAGAGATCGTCACCAGGTAGACGTGCATTCAGAATCCACTTGGGTTCTGATGTCACGGGCTGCAAAGGAGACAGTGAAAAGTACAAGAAAGATAAGATAGTTTGCCCTGGTTCCTGGAGAGGGAGCAGGAAATGTTTTTCAAAGTCCGTCATTAACATCTTCTTCCTATTTTCTTGTGTGCAAAATCAGAATTCACATTGTTCTCAGTGGTAACTTCAGTGTAAACAGCTTAGTACTCTGCATTGCCAACCCAAAGGCAGTTTGAATCTACAGCTGTTCCTCAAGAGAAAGATGGGCAGTCTCCGCTCTTGCCGTTTCCACTCTCTGAAAACTCGCTGCAGCATCAGCTGGGAGTCAGTTCAGACTTGATGGCAATGAGTTAGGAGGCAGGGAGTTGCCATGATCCAGGGGAAGCAGATACGCTCTTGGTGATTTCACAGAAAATGTTCCAGGAGAACAATGGAGTGTCTCCCAGTCATATCCCCTCCTGGAGTGAGGGGTTCGATCTGCGAGTTTTAGCCCACACCCCTTCCATCACACAGGAACAGATGCATTCTTTCTGAAAAGTGATCCATTTATGCTCCTCAGTCATCATGCAGACAGGATCCCAGAAAACACCAGCATGCGGATTTAGACTCTTGAGGAAGTGTGACTAGCAACACCCGCACCCTAGGACTGGTCAGTTGCCTGCAACTCATAGCAACTCTATGTACAATATAGCTCTGAACTCTGTCCTATCCTGAGCCAATCTTACCATCTCTGACGCACCTATCCCTATTACCGGAGTCACTGTATCAATCCATTTAATCCAGGGTCTTTCCTGTGCTGTCCCTCCACCCTTCCAAGCCTGATGTCTTTCTTCAAGGACTGGTCCTTGCTGGCAACATGCCCAAAGTATGTCAGATGGAGCTTTAAAATCCTCACCTCAAAGGAGCATCATGATTTCACCCTCTCCAAGACAGACCTGTTTCTTCTCTTGGTGGTCCATGGAATGTTCAAGACTCTTCTCCGGGACCACAACTCAAAGGCATATTTCACATATATGCTCAGACTTATTGTCTCCTAAATAAAAAACCCCTATGAACCTGAAGAAAGGATGGAAGTTATAGAAATGCTCAAGCCTTTCATTTATAGGGCCGCTATGAGTCACCTACGACTCGATGGCACTTAACAACAACAACAGCATAGAAAGAGATCAGATGGCCTAGTGGACAGAAACTGATGCTACCAAGCCAATGGTGGGTAACTTTAATCCACAGCCCTCAGGCCTGCTTTTAATTGTTTTTGGTGAAACATTCTTCTAGGTCATATAGCCCTGGTATGTCCACTTGCCATACAAAGGTAACTCGTGGTTGTTGTGAAGCTGAACACTGTGATACTGATGGGTCAATGGCGATAATGATTACCAAGGATGGACAGTGTTTGGTGGAGCTCCCTAAATAAAACAAGCTTGGAAGGAGGAGTGTCATCCACTTATGAAATAGCTTGCCTCGGGAAACCCTATGAACCTGAAGAAACGATGGAAGTTATACAAGTCTTTCATCCACAGGGTCACTATGAGTCACCTACAACTCGACAGCATTTAACAACAACAGCAACAAATAAGTTTAAAAGGGAGCTCTACAGTCTTGGTGGTAAGAAGCCGCACCACCCACTCAAAGGCATGTGGTACAAATACACCAGTTGCTTTGAGGGAGAAAGAGAAGCAATCTATAATGCCCTTGAGACTTATAGCCTCAGAGATGACTCAGAAGCCAGTTAAGAGTGGGTTCTGACTCAACAGCACATAATGCCAGTAAGAACAAAGAAGTTTAGGGAGTGAGTATATGCTGGGAAGCTAACGGACAGATCAAGAGTTCAATTCCACCAGTAGCTCCAGAGGAGAAAGATGGGCAGTCTCCTTCCAAAGAGATTTACAGCCCCAGAACCCCATGGAGTGCTGCTGTATGTCATAACTGGTTTAGGTACAATATTATTTTATGTTTGTTTTTTAAAATCAGTTTGGATTATGCCTCAAAAGAAAGAAAACATGGAATTTCTATGTTCAGCTTCTTGAGGAAGTGCCAAACTGCCTGCCAGAGTGGTTGTCCCATTGTACAATCCCAATAACAATGTAAAAGAGTTCCTATCTCACCACATCCTCTCCAATATTTATACCTTGCTGTCCCTTTTAGACTTTGCCACTGCTACTGAAGTGAGATGGTAGCTCATTTTGGTTTTGATTTACATCTCTTTTATTGCCAATGATTTGGAGCATTTCTTCAATATGTCTGCTCACCATTTGCCTATCTTCATCTGTGAAAATTCTTTCCATGTTTTTTTTTATACCCCAAGAAAATGAGAACTGAAGTCCAAATGGAAACTTGTACACCAATATTCATAGCAACATTATTCACCATAACAAGAAAATGGCAACAGCTCAGATGTCCAACTACAAATGAACAGAGTGAGAAGTTGTGGTACATTCATACAGTGGAATACTATGCAGCACGCAGGAGCAAACATTTTGTAAATGACTGCCTAACTTGGGAGGGACTGGAGAACATTATGCTGAGTGAACTAGCTCAGTCCCACAGGACAAATACAGTATAAAACCATTATTGTAGAATGAGTACGAGGATCCAAGGTGGGCGGAAGGGTGGAAATAGAGGGATGGGGATATGTGGTGGGCTCGGGTGTTCATCATACGGTTCCACATTTTGATGGGCTGGTGGGGTGAAGGAAATGGCAAGGATCTTTTGTGAAAAACAATGTATTCAAATTTTGTAAATAAACCAGAGCAATATATAATAAAAAAAGAAATAAAACAAAAACCCTCACAACTCAAGCTGTAAACATCATGGTAAAAGGAGAAAAGATTTGACTGTGATCTAAAGTCAGTGCCCATGAGAATAGCAGCCAAGAAATCAGACATGGTATTTCAGTATACACATATCCTGCAAATCCCTCCTGAAATCCTAAAGAGCAAAGGAGTCACTTTGAAGACTAAGATGGGCCTGACTCAAGCCAAGGCATTTCCATTCACCTCAAATGCATGTAAAAACTGAACAATAAATAAGTAAATTGTGGAAGGATTCAGGGAGAAGGAGTGAGCGGAAGAGAATGAAGAGAAGGGGGAGGATGAGAGAGAGGAGGAACGAGGGGGAGAAAGGAATGCCTCAGGGCTAGGGACGAGAGAAGAAGCCATGCCTTTGAGCCATGGTGCTGGAGAAGAGTACTGACATTCCAGGGACTGTCAAGAGAACAAACAGGTCTGTCCTGGGTGGAGCCAAGTTGCTCTCTGTCGTTGTGTACCGTCGAGTTGGACCTGACCCACAGCTGACCCATCAGTGGGTTTTCAGAGCAGTTAATCGCACGGGAGGAAAATGCCCATCCTTCTCCTATGGAGCAGCTGACGGCCTTGAACTACATGCCTTCGGGATTGCAGCACTGTTAATTGCCACAAGGCCACCAAAGGCAAGGATTTTGAAGCTCTGTCTCACATAATTTGGACACGTTATCTGGAGGGACCAGTCCCTGGAGAAGGACATCGTGCTTGTAAGGATGAAGAGACAGTGCAGGAGAGGAAGCCTCTGAATGAGCTGGATTGACTCAGTGCCAGTGAGCTGGGCTCAGGATAGAGCAGAGTTCAGAGCTACAGACAGGCAGCGTGGGGCCGGGAAAGGGAGGGGAACTTCAGCAGCACTGGGGGCAGACAGCCACTGTAGCTGGGTCTTCCGTGGTGCTGCCTCCTGACTCACTGGGGCCTTATTTCCTGAGTAGAAGAAGGAACAGCCTCCCCCGCTGCTGAGTGACCCCATGTGTCTTGTCCTCAGGATAGGGGAGGGAACTCAGCTCCGCCCAGCTCATGCAGGAGACTCCACTGACCTTTGTCCACTAGGTGATGCTGGAGGAAGGTGGAAGGTGGCATTACCAGCAGGACCAAGTGTGCACTAGAGACAGAAGCTGTCCACGGTGGCACAGTGGGCTAGAGCAGCCCAGAGGGAAGGAACTGGAGAACCGCTAACTATCCATCAATTAAAGACCTTTGCATTTCTCTGCAAATGTGTGTGTCAGTGCTTAATGAATTATCTCATTTCAAGGTCTTTCCAAAGTGTCCAGTGTGTCCTTTCACACCTGATGGATGGGCTTCAAAGGAGGGCGAGGGGGTTCGCATCCTTGACCTTCCATTTTCCTCTTTAACAACTTGACACACAGACAAAAGAATGTAGGTCACTGTTGCCTTTTATTCCTAACAGACCGTGTGACATTGACAGAGGAAGCTGGGCTCTTCCAGGAGATGGGAATCATACTCTGTAAATCACAGGACTGAGAATGTTTGCTTTGTTCCTGGAAGATGCATTTTCTTTATGCTGATTTCTGCTAATGACTTTTTTCTAAATAACAACCTTTATTTCCCCCCTGTACTTAGAACAACAACAAAGCACTAAACTTTAGCAAGCTGGGAACTGATTTCCAACATACAATGTTGTTTTCATTTTGAAATTTTAAAAAATTTTATATTGGTCTGCTTACAAAGTTTGTATACATTTTGTTTCACATTATTCTTCATTTACATTATGTTTCAAACAGTCATTCCCATGCATTATGTTTTATAAAATTCATCACCATTAGATCTTATCCATCATTACCCTGTCTTTGCAACACACACATTACAAAGCACATTTTTAAGTATGATTAAAGGAGTTGATAATCAGGGGCTTCAGGGTTCCGGAGGAAAAAGTCCAATTCTTACCTGTTTTGGCTACAGTGACAGAGAGTTCTAAGAATGTAATTCCCAACGCTGAACTACAATATGATTTGACAGTAATTTAATGCTGGTAAAAGAGGCAGGGAAGAGTCTTTGGTGAACTATAAAATGCATGTCTGTTTAAACTGCCCTCAGGAATCAGCAGGTGGAGCTACGAGGATGGATATATTTTTTCTTCCCTGATCAAAATGTAAAAAGAAATGTTACTGTACAAGAAAGAAAAAATGTAAATCACAGAAAATCAGCATTTCCTGACTTGAGGCCAATGGCAGAGGCTCTTGTGGATTAACTCGTTCACTTCGCAGCTCTCGTCTTTTTTATAACCGACCACATTAAACCACCTGACCCTCTACAAGTCCAGGGCAACAGCTGTTTTCCTGGGCTATCGCTATCGCTGGTGAATTCCTAGTTACAGCAGCTCCTGTGATGGAGAACGGTGTCCCATCGGGGTTTCGGGAGCCTGTAATCCTCATTGTCTACTATGGTCTACTCTACGAAGAATGAAAAAGTGGAGAGAATGAACTGTCATTTCATTCATCTCTAAAAAGAGAAGCTCTTTCCTGAAGAAAAATGCTGTCAGTTGCAAAGAAAAACCAGACAATAGGACTATGATGCAATGTATGCACTCGCCACTAATGTCAAAGACGAAGACACTGAAGAAGGCTATCAACTTCCCCGGGCTGAGATTGATCAGACACGCCATCAAAATGCACTGGTAATTGGAATGGGAATAATGAAAGTACAGAAGAAAATGTCAGGACTGGAAAATATAGACTTAGTGATAAAAACAATTTCAGCAATCTCACAGTAGAATTCTGCAAGACTAAGGAGGGACCGGTCTTTGAAGAAGGACATCATGTTTGGTAGGGTGAGCAGATAACACAGGAGAGGAAGATCCTGGATGAGATGGACTGACACAGAGACTGGGATATTGGGAGCAGGTGTATCAGAAACAGTGATGTTGCTCAGGATAGGACAGGGTTCAGAGCAATTGTGCATAGTGTTGCTATGGGTTGTAAGTGACTTGATGGCACATAACAATAACACAGTAACAACAACCACCACTTATTTACTACTAATACCACTTTTCAACAGCACAGCTGCAGACCTAAACAGAGATGACATACTTGGACCTCACCAGGTAGAACACAAAGAAACCAAATAGAATACATGTGAGAAAAGAGACAATGAGAAGGTCAATACCAGCAGTCGGAAGGTCAGAAACATCATCATGGTTGACATGCAAGTTCAGACAGAAGGTAAAGACAATTAACAATTCCTGGAGAATCAAAATATGTTCTTTTTTATTCCCCCCAAATATGTTCTTGAAAGAGATGCAAGCAAAAACAATGAGATACCACACTACCTCAGCGGAAGGGAAAAAAAAGTTTAACAAGACAAGAAATGCTAGAAACAACAATTGTCAGGGAGGGTGTAGACAGGGACTCAGATACAATTCCAGTACAAATGTAAAATGGTGCAACCACTATGGAAAGAACTTTCATGCTTCCTTACAAAGTTGGAAATATAAATACCACTTGATCCAGTAATCCCACAACGTTGGTGATTCAGTTCCATCAGCCACACTGTTGAAGAGATGTGAGTCAGTCAGCTTCCGTATAGATTTTTGCACTTAGAAACGTCTAAGCAGCTCTACTCTGCCCTGGAGTCTCTACAGTGTCACCAGGAAATGGAATTGATTAGACTGCAGTAGATTTGGTTTGGTGTATAAAGCAATAATCAAATCAATTATATTGTCAAGTTAGACTATTATTACATTTGGCTATGATATATTGGGGAAATGGCTTCTGATAGAAGAATAACCAGTTTTCACAGCCCTGAAAGCTGACTGTGTACTGCCTACAGAACCAACATATCTAGGAAGAGGTATGGACAGAGGGCTCCTTACAACACTGTGATCAGGACAGTCCAGTCCTTGAAGAATATCCTCCTTGGAAAATTAGAGGGTCAGTGAGAAAAAGAGCAGAACCTCAGTGGAGGTTTTGACATGCAACAGCAACAAGAGCTTAAGCATGGTAGACACTTCGAGATGTCACAGGACCTGACAGAGTTGGGGCCATCCATGGGGTCACTATGAGTCAGAGTCACCCCAGCAGCAATTAACAACATCCACTTGACATTGACAGGCCATTTCACAACTGAAAGCCACTTCTCACTCTTTATTTCATTGAATTTCATTCAAAAGTCCAGAACGTGCTTTTGAACCAGACTTTCTGTGGGGTCAGATGTGATGCTGTAACAAATACACCACTGTGATTAATAGCAAGCAACAGTGACAAAATCACCATCAGCTGATGATGGGCACATGTGACTGGTGGTGACTGCATTTTTATCGGATGATTAGGATTACCCTAGATGACTTGTAAGGCTGTAGGTTTCTCATGAGGTGTCACTGAGTAGGTTTGAACCACTAGTCTTCTGGTTAGTAGCCAAGTTATTAAGTATTTGCACTACCCAGGAACTCTGAGATAAGAAATAAAGTTTGTATATTAAAATATAGCAGAAAATTTTCAAGACAGAATGTATAAAAATGTCATTCCCATTTATGTACTTTCTGACTTATTTATTGGTTAGGATGAATAAACGATGGAGCTGTGTCCTGGGAGACATGGTGGATGGGCACCCACCATAGTGGATTATCTATATCTATCTATCTATCTATCTATCTATCTATCTATCTATCTATCTATCTATCTATCTATCTATGTGTGTGTTTATATACTTATATAAAATACAATCACATATACCTAAATGAATTGTTGGTGTTGTTATGTGCCATCGAATTGCTTGCATCTCATAGTGACATTATATACAACAGCCCTAAACTCTGCTCTGTCCTGTACAAATCACACTGTCTCTGACACACCCGTCCTGATTACCCCAGTCACTGAATCAATCCACCTCATAGAGGGCCTTCCTTTCCTGTGCTGTCCCTCCACCCTCCCAAGCATGATGTCCTTCTCCAAGGACTGGTCCCTCCTTGCAACATGTCCAAAGTATGTTAGACGAAGCCTCAGAATCCTTGCCTCCAAGGAGTCGCCCAGTTTAACTCTCTCCAGGATGAATATGTTTGTTTTCCTAGCAGTCCATGGTACAATCAATACTCTTCTCCAGCACCACAGCTCAAAGGTATCAATTCTCCTTACAGAATGAAAATGAAGACCTCGCCCATTCAATAGTACAGTAGGGTCAATTTCAAGAAAATTCAGAAAAAAAAAATCACTGAGTAGGCTGGTATTTTCAAATGCTACAAATCTGCTTGGGATCAAGATGTCCATAAAGAAGGACTCAGACTGGAGAATAAGTTAAGCTTACCGTCATCAGGTGGCCTTCCTTCCGTTCCTGCACACAGTGAATCCATGCTCAATGGTAACGCCTGTCACTGTGCCATCTTCATAAGCGCTGCCATGATTGAGATCCCTGGTGTAGCTGCTGTGTCAACCCGTCACGTTGAAGGTTTGCTTCTTTCCCACTGTCCCTTGACAGTGCCAAGCATGATGTCCTTCTCTAGAACCTGGACCTTCCTAACAACATGTCCAAAGTATGTGAGACCAAATCTGATCATCTTTCTTCTAAAGAGCATTCTGGTTGTACTTCTTCCAAAACAGATCTACTCATCCCTTTGGAAAGTCATACTATAATCGGTATCCTTTGCCAATCTCTTAATTCAAATGAATAGATGTTTCTTTGCCCAGTCTCATTAATTTTCCAGCTTTTGCATACATTTGGCATGACTGAAAATATCATGACTTGAATAAGATCCTCCAAGAGATAGCTTGGCTTTTTAACACTTCGAAGAAATATTTTCCCACCAATATGCCAGTGTAGCTAATACACCTTTTGCTTTATTGACTGCTACTTCCATGAGGCTGCTACTTCTAGAGGGAGCTCTGGTGGCCTAGTGGCAATAAGCTGCATTGCAATCCCTAAGGCATGCAGTTTGAGGCCCCAAGGCTCAAGGCCACCAGGGTCTCCACAGGAGGATGGTCGGTCTACTCTCATATGGTCAACTGGCTCTGAAAACCCACCAGCAGGTCAGTTATGGGTCGGTTCCGACTCTACAGTAAACAACAACAGTAACTTCCATGATCATTGTTTGCAGATCCAAGTACAATGAAATCTTTGCTAAGTCAACAATTATGCAGCATATCATGATATTGATTACGAGTCTAGTTGTGAGGATTTTTTTTCTTCACACTGAGATGTAATCCCTTATGAAAGCTTTAGTCCTTTAACTTCATCCATAAAAGCTTCATCTTCATAGCTTTCAGACAAAATTAGTTGTGTCATCTTCATATTACACATTTACAACAAATCTTTTAATCTGATGTTTCATTTCATTGCTCTTCACAGAGTTCAGCTTCTTTGATTATTTGCTCAACAAATCAAATAATAATCTTAATTGACAAGGGACTGAATAAACATGGTGAAAGGGTATGCTCGTTCCTGATTTAAGCCAGGCAACTAACTCTTCCTCTAAATAAAGGTTCCACATGAGTTATAACAAGCATTATGATATTCACATTATCCTTAATTAATCTAGTAAGGATAATAGATAATTATGGAAACACAGTTTAATGCTTTTATAGAGTCAAGAGAACACAGGTAAACATCTTTCTGTATTCTCTGTTTTCACCCCAGATTTATATAATATCAATAATAAGATTGCATTTTCCGTGGATTAAGAAAAATCTCCATGTATTATTATTTTAAGTTTGTATTTTTTAAAAATGTTTATTAAAATTTATTTATAAAATTTAAGAATTTATGAGAAAGGTACATAATGGTGTTGTGTCTTCTTGTTGGATTTAACTAATCAAAGAGTCTATATCAATAGTCTAAACTGTCAAACAAAAGATACCTTAAAATAAATTTTTCAAATCATTATGTTGAAAAAATGTTTATCTGCCAAATATGTAATGTTCAAATCACTATTTTTCTTTCATCTTTTTTATCATGTAATTTATTACTGACAATTTTATATCAATCTAGGTTAACTAGTGCTATCAAAATAAGTTTATATAATTGCTACCCAAAGTAACTTGACATTTTGGGTAAATGCTGTCTTAAAATGAAAATGTACAATTTTCTTTAAGTATATTTTAGAAATATTAGAAGCATCACCGGGATACATTCCAAAGTGGCAAAGGTTATTTTTGTCCAGATTGGAGCTTTATTATAACTCTCAGTAGTGAAATTTGGCTGTTTCTTTTCAAAGAAATGAAGATTTCCTATCTTTAAATGAGGATGTGTTTTATAAAAGGGAATCAATGATAATTCAAGAAAAACCTGCTTCTTATTCATTCTTTTGAACAGGATTCAAACCTCACACTTGCCATTGTTGACAATGATGTCTTTTCAACCAAAGAAGGCCTGGTTTTAAGAGGACTTATATTTCCAAACCACCAAGTCCTTCCATCTTGAGACTTAATTTCTTTCTCCAAGTTCATCATTGTCCTGTGCTCAGCCTTGATTTCAGCAGGACTTCTGGACTGCTGCCTTCTCTGATCAGTTTACCTGGGACAGTCTCAGATCCTTATGTCCATCAATCTTGCTGTGTGAAGATGAATTCCTGCAAAGTCGGCTCCTGTGGAAGAATTCGGGATCACTCTAGGCCCACTGGTGATAATTCTGAACTGGCTATTTGCAGAATTGACGAGCGCATTTTAGGAAGTGGATGTGGTGGTTGAATCAAGCTCAAGCTTTACAGTTATGACAAGTGACTGGTATCAGGCAGCAGGACAGTAAGACAGCAGCAGGATAGTTGGGGGCTGTGCTCTATCTCAGTTGAAATGCAAAAGATTGTACTAAGACCTTTAACATCTCACCACTAAGGATGGATTTACTGGGGGTCTCTGGCTAACAGTCCACCAGCATGTGAGTGTGCTGGAATTTTTAAATGCTGTAGGGCCCATGGGCCTGTGGCCCTCGGGCCTAGTTTTAATTGTTTTGGACCAAACATTCTTCTAGGATGTATAGCCCTCGTCTGTCCATTTGCTGTACAGAGGTAACTCGTGGTTGCTGTGATGCTGAACACTGTCACCTTGATGTGCCAAATGCAATATTGGTCACCCATGGTGGACAGTGTTTGGTGGAACTCCCTGACTAAAATAAGCTTGGAAGCAGGAGTGGCATCCACTTCCGAAATAGCTTGCATCTGGAAACCCTATGAACTTGGAGAAATGATGAAAGTTATACAAGTGTTCAGGTCTTTCGTTCATAGGGTCTCTATGAGTTGTCTACAACTTGATGGCTCTTAACAACAAACAACAACAATAACAACAACAACACCCTTCACAGTAAAGCAGTGAAGGAAATGTCCAGCAGAGCAAACAGACCATGTGACAGAGAAACAGACAGGGAGGATTTTCTTTTGATCTGCAGGGAGCAAGTGGGCTCTCCACCTGCACAAAATTCTACCTTCCTAAGATGAATTGACGACCTACTACCACCAAATTGGTTCCCTCTCATATTGACCTGGCAGGGCATAGAGCTACTCCAAGGCTCTTTCAAAACTATAATCTTTATAGAAACAGATTGTTACTGCTTTCTTTCATGGAGTGGTGTGAAAGAAAGCCATGAGGGGTTCAAAGTGTTGACCTTTAGTGAGGAGTAAAGCACTGAGCCAGTAAGCTGTCTTGAATTTACAGTTCCAAAGCTTTTAAAGAAATACTCATCAACTTTCTCTAGAAACAATTGGATGAATCTACAAATAACTGAGGAATGGCTTCTGAGCACTGAAGTTCCAGAGCAAGTTCCAGGTGCCCATAGCCTTGTGTGAGGCATGGTAGGTGGTAGTGGGTAGTGGTAGGTATTCATCTCCCCAGTAGGAGGCTTGGGATCCAGGCTTGGACAGTACACAGCATGGTGGCCCAGGGGAGGTTTGTAGGTTGCTTAAAGGTTGACCAGATTTCAGCAGAGCCTGTTAAGTCAGTTTTAGAAAGAAAGGCGTGACAATCTACTTTGGAAAAGCAGTTATTGAAAACCTGATGGATTATAGTCAACAAATCATCAACCTATCATGAGGATGGTGTTGGAATACAGATCATCTTATGCCATTGTATGTGGGATCTTCATAAATCAGAGACAAGTCAACAATGGCTAACAAGAATAGCCCAATATATATGAGTGTATTACAAGTTGTGCTGCTAATGAAAAGATCAGGTTTCAAACACACCAGTCACTCTATAGAAAAAAGATGGGCAGTCTCCTCCCCTCCACAAAGACTTCCAAAACAGCAAGTGATTGGCATCAAAATTGGATGAAGTCTACTCAACAACCTGCCTTATGCAGATGACAACATCTAGCCTACAGAAAAGTGGAGATGATTTGAAACACTTACTGAAGAAGATCAAACATTCAGCAATATAAAGTCATGGACTAAAGTATTGTCTAATTTATAATAAAATGTATTTCTTGCAGATTTCATCTGACTTCTCAATGTTTAACTTGTTTCCTTCTCTTTTTGTATTGCCCTGGCAAGCACTTCCAATACAATATTGAATAGAAGTGGGGACAGTGGGCATCCTTGTCTGGTCCCTGTTCACAAGGAAAATGCTTGTAGTCTTTCTCCATTGAGAATGATATTAGATCTTGGTTTTGAATATATACTTTTCACTATATTGAGGAAATTTCCTTCTATTCCAATTTTGCTGAGTGCCTTTATCAGGAAGGGGTGCTGTATTTTGTCAAATGCCTTTTCTGCATCAATTGCTAAGATCATATAATTCTTGTTATTTACTTCACTAATATAATGAATTACATTGATTGTTCTTATGTTGAACAATCCTTGCATACCTATTATGAATCCCACTTGGCCATGGTGAATTTTTTTAATTTGCTTTTGAATTCTATTAGCTAGGATTTTGTTAAGAATTTTTGCATCTATATTCATGAGAAATATTAGTCAGTAGTCTTCTTTCTTGGTAATATCTTTGCCTGGTTTTGGTATTAGGGTTAGGCTTACTTTATAGAATGATACTGGAAGTGTTCCTTCTTTTTGAATTTTTGGAAATAAATTAAGTAGAAGTGGTGCTAAATCCCCTCTGAACGTTTGGTAGTATTCAGCTGTGAAGCCATCTGGTCCAGAGCTTTTCTTACGTGAAAATCTTCTTACGACCTTTCAATTTCTTTTTTGCGATTTGTCTGTTAAATATCTGTTCTAGATCTGTCTTTGTCAATCTGGGTAAAGGATGAGTTTCAAGGAATTTGTTCATTTCCTCTAGATTTTTTAATTTATCAGAGTATACCTTTTTGTAGTATTCTGATATTACCAATTCAATTTCCTCTGGTTCTGTTGTGATGTCACCTCTATCATGTCTTATTCGAGTTATCTGTGTCTTCCCATCTCTTTGAGTGGATTGAGACTCATGGTGATGCTAGTTCAGGTTTCCAAGGCTATAAATCTTAATGCAAGCGAATTTCTGCCATCTATCTTTCACAGAGCAACAGGTGGACCTTTTGGTTATTAGGAAAGTACTTCACCTGCTACACTAACAGGGTGTCTTGGGAAATATAGACTGTTGTTGTTATAAGGTAATGTCAAGTAAAATATGACTCATACCGACCTCATAAACAACATACCTTGAACCCTGCCCTGCCCTGTGCCATCCTTATCATTCCTAATATGCCAGGTCCCACTGCCACAGTCACTGTGCCAATGTGCCAATGTATCTTATTGAGAGTCTCCCTCTCTTTCTCTAATGCTCCTTTTTTCCAAGCATCATGTACTTTTCAGAGCAGTAGCTCCAGCTACTTCTCCAAAGTATGTGAGACCAATCTTCACCATCCTTGCCTCCAAGGGGCATTCTGGTTCCACTTTCTCTAAGACATATCTGTTTATCATTTTCACTATCTATGGGATATTCAGTCCTCTCCTTCAATATCACAACTAAATGGCATTGATCCTTCTTCTGTCATCTTTATTCATTATCCAGCTTTCAGATGTATGATAGGTGATCACAAACACCAGGGCTGAATCAGACACACCTTGGTCTTTACATTGACATTTTTGGGACTTTGGAGAAGTCCCTGTCAATAGATATTTTTCCAATGTCATTATCTCCTGATATCCTGACTGCTGGTACCAAAGGTGTTGATTATGCCTCCAAGTACATAAAATTGTTGACAGCTTCAGTCTTTCTACATCCATCATGATGTCATGATGTTGCCTATTGGTCCACAGGTGAGGTGTTTTTTCCCTTCATGTTGATGCAATCCATCGTGAAGGCCCTGGGTCTTCTGGAGTAAGTCCTTCAGGTCCTCTTCATTTTCAGCAGATAAGACTGTTTCATCTGCATAAGGCGGGCTATTGATAAATCTTCCTCCAATCCTAATGCCACATTCCTCTTCACAAAAGGCAGCTTCTAGAATGATTTGCTCAGTGTACAGACTGAATAGTCTGAAGAAAGGATACAGCCCTGATGCACACCTTTCTCAGTTTTAGACCATGCAGTGTCCCCATGCTTTGTCTGCATGACAGCTTCTTGGTCTAGGTCTAGGTTTCTCATCAACACAACCAAGTATTCTACTTATTAAGTCTGGACACTGAGCAAACCATTCTAGAAGCTGCCCTTTGTGAAGAAGAATGTGACTTTAGGATTGGAGGAAGATTTACCAATAGTCTGCTTTATTCAGATGGAACAGTCTTACTCATATTACTTACAGTTGCATTACACAAAGCAGCAAGGACAGTGACTTTGTATGAATGTGGTAGTTATCAACCAATTGATTATGACTCATGGCAACCCTGTGTGTGACAGGACAGAACTACACAGCTCAGATTTCCCTTTTAAGAAGTAGATTGCTAGAACTTTCTTCCATGGCAATGCGCAGGGAGGCCAAACTATGAACCTTTATGTTAGAAGTAAACAATAGGCTCAGGTAAATATCATGTTTAATACAGAATTTCAAGGAGATGTGTTCTTCCCTTCTAGGAGTTAGAGGTTCAAGTGTGGAGATGTGGAATTTGGGAGAGGGTGAGAGAAGAGAGTGTTTTCCCTGTGTAAACAGGTGAAGTCTGGGCAGATTTCCTGCAGTAGCCTAGTATTCCAGAGTCCTGGAAGCATAAGAAAGCTTAAGTGAGGTTGAGGTATCTCCACATCAGATAAAAATGGACATAGAGCTTGGAAGTAGAGTATGCAGTGGATATTAGTGAGACTAGGGGATTGTGTGAAGGGCAATAAAGTAAGTCAAAAAGAAACACTGACACTACATTAAGTGGGTACAGAGCACTAAAACACCAACTCTGCAATTGGAAGATAGATACCTTTGGGTACTTTCATGCTCTCACTAATGGACTCCTACAGATACTTTAGTTTGTAGATTATTACAGATTGAGTTGTTTTTCTTGCCAAAGATATGAAGTTCTGACCCCTGTATCTGTACATGTAATAACCTTGTCTGTTTTTACTATGTTAATGAGACCATGCAGGAGTAAGAGGTGTCTGGAAGCTAATATATCTGAGTAGCACCTTTTTTTCTTAAAAAGTACAGACACAGAGACGCATGAGGGGGGAAGACAGACACAATGTGATATGTGGGCTGGTGTACCTCTAAGCTCAGGGACACCATTGTTTGTCTGAAGCTTCGACAAGATAAAAGATACAAAAGACTCTATGTAGAGTCAAACTTTAGATTGAAAGAGTTCAAAGTCTCCTGAATTGTTATGCAACACACTTCTGGTTTGTCAAAGTCATCCATTTGAGAGGGTTTGCTTTGTTTTGTTTTGTTTTGTTATGGCAGTCCCTATTCAACCGAGATGAAGGTCTATGATAAGGAAATTTGTAGCTAAAGTAGAAGAAATAAGATGGAAGAAACTTCTGAGATTTTGGACTCATAAATTATAGGAAGATAGAAGCTTTGAGGAAACTAGTTCATAAGCACGGAGTAAGGAGGTAGCAGAGATACCAAGTGAGGAATGTATGGTTACCCTAGACGTGAGGTTCACATCTCCTTCCAGGATGAGATGGACTTGACTTGTCCATTCAGACATTAGCTTGTCTTTATGTAAAAGTATATTATTGGACCTGCCTTTTCCTATGTAAATTTGACAACATTATATTAATATATTTTCAGAAAGAAAGGTTGTGCCATCTTCACAATGAAAGTTGTTGCTGAGTCCTCCTCCAATCCTGATGCCACATTCTTCTTCATACAGTCAAAATTATTGAATGATTTACCTAGCATACAGATTGAATAGGCATGAAGAAAGGATGCTACCATGATATACACTTTTCTGATTTTAAACCAAGCCGTGTGTCTTTGCTGTATTCAGATAATAGCTTCTTGTTCTAGATATAGGTTCCATATAAGCATAATTAACTGTTCTGAGACACCCCTTCTTTTCAGTGTTGCCTGTGATGTTATTACATAGACACTAGATAATTCCTATTCTCTTCTCAATAGATAACTCCAACTTAGAGAAACTATATCATAAAGAGACAGCAGGGGTGAACTGTTTTCCAAAATGAACACAGTTGAGTCAGAATAAAGATAATTTTGAGTTATTTTGCTTATATTTTGTTTATTTATTTAAATGTTGTTGTCTTGAATAAGATGATAAAGTGGGAGAGAGAGATTTTTGACTGGGAAAATTATTCATTCAACTTCATGGCAATTCTAAAAAGCATTCATTCCTTATGAAGAAGTAGAGACCTTTATGAGGTGGAAACTAGAGAGAAGCACCCAAAGCACAAGACAATAGAAAGACCAACGATTACCATCTTCTTTGGCTTTTCTTAGTTCACTAATGCATTAAGAAAAGAAATAATGGCTTATAGTACTTCACACAGGTCTTTTATTCTGAGATATTATGCTGAATTTCTTATTCAATTGCACAGTAATCTTTGCAAGAGAAAGATGGGAAATCTCCTACTATGTGATTTACAGCCTCTGAAAACCTGCTGGAGGGTCGGCTATGGGTTGGTTCTGACCTGAATGTATATAACAATAACAACAATACAATCTTTATTCTCAAAATTTATAATGTTATCAAACTACAAGACAGTTTGTAGTGTTTATGCTTTTTGGAAAAGTTCACAAAACGATTATACAAAAAACAGACTTGAAGTCGACTCAGTAATAGTCATAAACTATTTCACAATAGCTTTGATGTTTAATACTAATAACATCTAACCAATCAATGCCTATTTGGTGTCAGCGTACTCTGGGTAACGGATAATCATGTTCTCCAAGGACTATTTAGTCAAAGGCTTCCAGGTTGATAAGTAGTGTAGAGTGGCTCTTTAATAGTCTTTGTAGTAAATAAAGTAAGGTTTCTGTTGGAACAATGAGTTAAGCATTAGCTTAATAACCAAATGGTCAGCAGTTCAAATACACAAGCCATTCTAGAAATAAAGATGAAGCTATCCACTTCTATTAAGATGTATAATCTCAAAAACCCTTTGGGGCAGCTTTATTCTGTCCTTTGAGGGTACCATAAGTTAGAACTGACTGAAAAGCAATGGGTGAGAAGAAAAAGTAGTGGACTGAGTTCTTCCAAACAATTAACAGCCTGACTTTACTTTTCATAAATCATGACAAACTTTTGTCAAAATCATAAAGTACACACTATACATGCATGGCTATTGAGAAATGCTTCAGGTGAGGAAAATCAGCAGCTCAGACATACTGGGAAAATTAAGACTAGGAGAGATGTAGGGATTTTTGTGAGCACAGTGGGTTTAGAGCAGAGACTCAGGTAGGGTTTGAGCCAGTGCATCATTGACATCACATGTAAAGATGACCCCATGAAGAAGAGCCAATGAAAGAGAGGAAGAACTTCAACAAGATGTATTGATGTTGAAACCAAACTGCCTTAAACATGGACCAAACTGTGAGGATGGTGCAGGATAGGTGAAGGTTTTGATCATAGGGTCCCAATGAGTCTTAGCAGATTTGATGGGAACCAACACCACCAACAACAATGGAGAAGGAATGTCTGCACTGTAGGGAATGTAGGTGAAGGGAGTGAGGATGTAGGGACTTAAGATGAACTTTTTGAGGTCTCTACACAGGTTTGAGAAGGAAGAACAGCTGAATATCATTTTCCAGTCAATTAGACATCTAGCACAATCGGTTAGCCTGCTGTGAATTCAATCTGGAGAAGACATTTTGCAAATATCACTGTCCTTTGGTCTGAGGGTCTTGAGAAATACTGAATTCAGAGCTCCAGCCACACATTGGGTCTCAGTAAATTCTCAAGGCCCTTAACTATGGGCAATGGCCTAGAAGAGAATAAATAATTGATTATTACACCAATTAGAGCCAACTCAGAGTGGACCCTCCAGGGGTTTTCAGGGACCATTAACCACATAGAAAGAGACTGGCCATCATTCTTCCACGGAGGAGCTAGTGGATTTGAATGATATACCTTTGACCTGACAGTGAAACTCCTTATCACTGAGCCACCAGAACTTACTAGGGTTCATTGTTGTTATTTATTATAAAAACCGACTCTTACATAACCCTCCAGTGGGTTTTCAGAGGCAATTACTCTCACTGGAAGAGATTGCCTCATCTTTCTCCCACAGCACAGCTGGTCGATTTTAACCACGTGTCTTTGTGGTAGCAGCGTAACTCCTTAACACTAAGCCACCCTTAAAACACTAAACCCAGTTCCTTTGAGTCTATGCTAGCTTATCGACATCAGTAATCTTTACAGAATCAGATGACAATATCCTTCTAAGGAGCAGTTAGTGGGTTCCAGTCAATGATACTGTGGTTAGCATCCAAGAACTTTAACCACTGGACTGCTAGGACACCTTTTTATTAGCAAAAATGGGCCAACTCTGCTAAAGACTCCCTGGGTTGATATGCAAAGAGGACACTTCATTACGACCACTTGGCATCTAGAGTGTCTCTGTTTGCCACTCCTCCCTCTGGCCAGCTGTATTGTTAGCCTAATTTTATTGATGAATACTAGACAGGAAAAGCTCGAGTAATTTTCTTTAAATAGTGCTGAGACTCAGAAATCAGTCTCTCCATCACTCAAACCTCAGATTTCTAATGAAGCATCACCACCTTCTTCTGAAGTCGTGAGGAGAATGAGTACGAGGTTATTCCAAGACAGGGACACCAAGTCAATCTTTGGTGCTGGAAGACAGAATTGGGGCTGTGAGCAGAAGACACTCTGAGAAAGGTGGCTCATTCTAGCCTCCTAGCTGGGCCAAGTGGCAGGTGTGGTGGTTAAGGAAGCTGTCTTCTTGCTAAGAGGTTGTTGTTAGGTGCTGTTGAGTAGGACTCCTAGTGACCCTGTGAACAACAGATCTGAACCCTGTCCTGTCCTGTGCCATCCTTATCGTCTCTGACACACGGGAGCCCATCGTCACAGTCACAATGTCAATTCCTCTCCTTATGGGTCTTCCTCTGTTTCACTGACCCTCCATCTTCCCAAGCATGCAGTCCCTTTCCAAGGAAGTATGAGAGTATTAAGTATGAGAGACGAAGGTCATAGTTTTAATTCATGAGCAGCTCTGATGGAGAACCATGAGGCAGTCTACTTGCATAACACTCACACCCTTAGAAACCTAATGGTGGGTTCTACGCTATCTGACAGGGTTCAATGAGTTAGAATCAACTCAACAGCACAAAAAGATATATATGTTTTTCTGTCATACACATTTTTATGGGTATGCTTACTTATCTATTTTCATTGCCAGAATCCCCACAACTATTCCTCCCCTAAACTACAAGAACAAAACAGTCATGCACATAGAAAACACAAGAAAGAAGGTAGAAACAAACATCAACAGAGTGAGTTAAGAGAGCTGGGTAAGAGGTAAATTTATATATCCATATTTACACTAACCTTTATACCTAGAAACCCTCTGGAGTGATCTTGATATGGACATCAATATAAATATCTTCTTTTCAATGGGTTTTTAAGAATGAGTAAAATGGGGGCAAAGAGAATACGTTTCCCATCTCTCTTAAAGAGTACTCCAACAACGTGGGGCCTGTAATTAATGTCAGGAAGCAGAACGCTTACAGATTGGTAAATGGAAAACAAATTTACACTGAAAATTTTCACCTAAATCTTTATACAAACTTTAAAAAATTCATTAATTGTTCACTGCACTGAATAAAAAGAAATTCTCATTCCTTTCATCACATTTCAATCACTGAGATGATGGAAATGACAGGTGTTTAGATATCCACCTTTTGTCTAAAGAGAAATGAAGAAACAAGCATTGTGAGCAAGCAAAAAAGGCAATTAACAGTCAGATGGGTTTCTTTTTTTCTCATTAGGATACCAGGTACTGAAAGAGCAAATGATAGAATTTCAGAAAGAAAGAAAGAACCTTGCCATGGACTTGATGCCCTGGAATTAGAGTTGCCTTATGAACTGTTTCCATATGTGATCACGCACGCAATTCTGTAGGGCTGCCAAATATTAATTGAAACAATTAACTGTAGAAAACACGTGGGCACAACACTATTAATAGTGCATAATCCCTTCTAGTTAAGAGGTCCTTACTGGATTACTGCGGCAAAGCTCTGGAGTTCTAATTACCTGTGGAAGTCCCACAAGGTTACTGCAAAACACGGTAATTAGATGGCTGTGATAGAAGGTGTTAGCAGGGGAGCGAGGATTTTCACTAAGTACCATAGAGTTTTCATGGCTGTTTACTGAGCAGCGTACCAGAATTTAATGGAATTTGGTGGATTCTCCAATGACTGCTGTGCGCACGTAGTTAACAAAAGTGATTCTTAAAGGGCTTGCTATGGTTTTCGTGCAAGTGTAGAATGGTGTGATCCTAACTAATGCCAGGAAAGACTCTAACCCGAATGAGGTAGAGGACGTAGATTTAGACTCGGGATTTCTATTCGTGCCTTTATTATCATTTCATTCAGGTGTGTTAGTGATGTTTGATGAGATCTTGACTGGAGTAGGTATAGCCATGCATCTCAGAGGAAACGTCTCTCAAACTCAAGCTAATATTTATATACCCTATCCTCATTTATAACAGAATGGGGATATCATGATATTTGTGTTTCTAAGCCTTGAGGAAGGCTCTATAACCCAGGCTTTCACACGTAAGGGGATTTTACAAGTTTTAGAGATGGGGACGATATATTCACTCAAAAGTGCTGGTAAAAATAAAAAGTACATTACTTGAGTGAAGGAGCTATGTTCTTTCTTCTTCTCTTTGGCAATCCTGAATCATCCTCTTACATTTCCTTGTCTATGCACTACAAATGTGTACATAAAAATGAAACTCAGCCTATAAACTTGCCTAAGCTCCCAGAGTGCAGAACATAAAAGTAATCCAAAGGAAATACCGCTGCAGCATTCATATCCAGCTTAGATTCTTGTGCAGAGCAGCAGCTTACATTCCAAAGGGTTTGCTGGGCTGCAGGTGGGGAGCAGTTAGCTGCTAATTACATTCATCCAAAGAATTTGTGTTCCCAGTTGAGAGAGCCATTGTAATTGGCTGCATCTTGGTCCAGTCCCTGGAACTTGTTGGGTCACTGGAGTGTGGAATTAATTAAGTTTGTTATCTTCTGTTTGAGAAGCTTTATGGAGCTGAGAGAACCCAAGAAAAATATTCAAGGCATGAGTTGAAATATTGAAGATTTCCAAGGGTAAAATAATGAACAACAAAGGAATCATCAAAGGAAAAAGGAAGGAATATAACCAAAAGAGTTGGTCAAATAATGGGCAACCATTTCCAGAGCTAGAATGTGATCAGGAAGGGCTAGTAATAAAGGAACCTTTCCTTGGTTTTTGCCAGTACACTGAGGACACTGCATAAGGCTAGTCTCCTTGAACTGATGGAATACCATTTTAACTATTTCAGTCAATGAATGCAACATTGGAAATGCTCATCATTCTATGGCAGGGAAATTTTAAAGACAGTTAACTACACAAACAGAAAATATTCAAATTAATATTTATTTAAACAACAAAATACAGTGGCATGTAGCATTTACTGAACAATATTATTAATGCCACATGCAAATAAAATTATCCTGGAAGAGAAGGGGGAAATGACAATAGTATATAAACATGAGAGTATTAGAAACTTAAACTGGATACAGAAAAGATTATGGAACAAAGGACATCATTGCTGATATCTGATGGATCTAGACTATAAGCAGAGAATACTAGAAAGATGTTCATGGTTTTATGCTATTGAGACTAATGGTGATCCTACTCATGTACTCATGGTACACCACCACCCGTCTGATCCTGCCTCATTCTCATAACTTCTGTCGTCTCAAGCCCTTTGCTGCAGTTATGTTGCCAATCCATCTCCTTGAATGTCTTCCCACTTTTATGGGCTTGACTTCATCAAGCATGATGTTTTCTCTCTGAACTGGTTCCTGCTTATAACAGACTCAAAACATGTGAGCTAAAGTCTCCCTATCCCAGCTTCTAAGGCTCTTACTGAGTGGCCTTCTTCCAATACAAATTGTTTGCTATTTTGGAAAGCCATCTTACTTACTTGTGTTAAATCTAATATGTTGTTGTTGTTGTTAAGTGCCATTGAGTCACAGGAGACTCATAGCAACCCTATGAACGATGGTCCTGGACACCTCCTGTATAACTTCCGTCCTTTCTCCAGGTTCATAGGGTTTCCAGAGGCAAGCTATTGTGGAAGTGCATGCCACTCCTGCTTCCAAGTTTGTTTTCATTGAGAGCTCCACCAAACACTGTCCACTGTGGGTAACAGTATTAGGCTTCACAGCAACTACGAGTTACCTCTGTACAGCAAATGGACATACCAGGGTTACACGACCCTAGTATTTAACTATATATGTCATCACAAATTATGGGTAGCTTTATAAACAAGGAGAATTATGAAATACTTAATTGTGTTCATATGGAACCTATATACAGACCAAAAGGCCGCCGAATAGACCAAAGGGTTATCACATGGTTTTAGGCACGTAAAAGTCTTTGTTACATTTGACACTTTTCAACATACCAATTCAATCTGCATGCTGAACAAACAACCACAAAAGCTGATTATGAGGAGTACTAGTGCCTTAGTGCTAAGGAGTTGCACCACCAACACAAAGGGACGTGGTTCAAATTCACCAGCTTCTCTGTGGGCAAAAGATGGACAATCTCTTCCCCTGCAATTTACTGCCTCTGAAAACCAGTTGGAGGGTCAGCTAAGGGTCAGTTCTGACTTGATGGTTTACAGCAACATTGGATGGAGAAGACCCAGGCATCAGGATTGGAAGAAGATTCATTATCACTGTGAAGTATGCAGAAGGAACAACATTGCTTTCTGAAAGTGGGGTGGATTCAAACTACTGATGTGTGTCAATGATGACAGCCTTTGGTGTGGTTCACACCACAACACAAAGGAAAAGCCTCATCACTGGATCAATAAGCAACCTCAAGAGAAACACAGAAAATACTAAGCTTGTCAAAGATTTCATTCTACTTTCAACCACAGCCAACTCCCACGTGATGAAGCAGTTAAAAAAATCAAAAGAGGTAATGCACCGAGCAAATCTGTTACAAACAATCTAAGTGTTTAAAAAAAAAAAAACAAGATATTAGCTTGAGGGCAAAGGTATGTCTCAACCAGATAATGGTATACCCGACTGCCTCATGTGCATTGACCAAAACTGAACAATGAATTAGGAGGAATAAAGAATTATGCTTCTGAATTATGGATTAGTAAAGAATACCAAATATATACCATAGACTTTCAGAAGACTTATAATCTTATAATATCTGACTTAGAAGAAGTGGAGTCTGAATTTCCCTAAAAGTGTAGACATTGGGTCAGCTAATAGGAAAGAGTAGTCCCTGGAAGACACATTCATGATTAATAAGACAGGAAGACTCTTAAGGAAATTAACACCAGTTAATTGAACACCGATGACTGAAGACCAGATGAACTGTGGGGTGATGTCAAGGATATCTTCCATGAAGAGATCAAAAGGTCATTATAGAGAAGAAAGGAAAAAACCCCCAAAATAGATGTCAGAAGAGACTCTGAAAATTATACTAGAGTGTCAAGAAGAGAAGAGATTCTGTAGTAAGTGAGCAGAAAAGATGATTTCAAAGGGCAGAGGGAGACGACAAAGCAAAGTATTATAATGGAATGCGCAGAGAGCAGGAATTGGGGGGCAGGGGAAGAGAAGAGCTTAGAGCATTTCTCAAGATTAAAGAACTGAAAAACAAATTCAAGCCTTGAGTTGCAGTACTTACAGACGCTAAGGTCAAAATCATGAATGACCCAGAAGCATAAAACGAAGATAGAAGGAATACACAGTCTCACTGGACCAAAAAGAATTGGATAAGATGGGAATGTTTCTGGAAGTAGCATATGATAAAGCTCCAATGGTAACGAAGGAGGAAGTTCAATTTACATTGAAGGCATTGGTAAAAAGTAAGTTCTCAGTAATAAATAGGATAGCCATGAACATGGTTCAAACAGATGCAGCCCTGGACCTGCTCTCCAGTCCGTGCCAGGAAATTTTGTGGATAACCAGCCACCAGGCTAACTTTCTGGAAGAGATGAATATTTATTCCTGTTCCAAACAAAGGTGATCCAATAGAACATGAGAATCATCCAACAATATTACCAATACCACATGGAAGAAAAATATTTCTGGAGATCATTAAGAATTACTAGAACAGTATATAGACAGGGAACTTCCAGAAGTTCAAACTGAGTTTAGGACAGGCTGTGGCACTAGAGATACTACTGCTGATGGGAGAAGGATCCTGGCTGAAGGCAGAGAATACCAGAAGAATGTCTATGTGTGCTTTGTAGACTATGCAAAGGGATTTGGCTGTGTGAATCATAACAGATGATGGCTAACTTGAAGAAGAGTGGGAAACCTAGAACATTTAATTGTGTTCACATGAAACCTGTATTTAGACTTAGACTAAGAGGCTGCTGTGTAAACACAACAAAGGAACATTACACGGTTTAAAATTAAGAAAGGTGTGCATCAGGGATGCATCCTCTCTCTATACCTATTCAATCTATGCTGAACAATTTATTTGGGAAGCTGGTCTATGTGAAGAAAAATATGGTATCAGGATCAGATGAAGACTCATTAATAACCTGCGTTACGTAGATGACACAACCTTGCTTGGTGAAAGTAAAGAGGACTTAAAGTACTTGCTGCAGAAGATCAAAGACTATAGGGTTGTTGGGTATAGGGTTGTTTTGTTTTGGTTTGGTTTTTTAAATAAGGATTGTATCTAAACATCAAGAGAACAAACCCCCTCACCACTGGACAAACAGGCACCATCATGAAAGATGGAGAAAAGCATGAAACTATCAGTGACTTCATCTTATTAGGATCCACAATCAACACCCTTGGTACCAGCAGTCAGGGGATCAGGAGATATATTGTACTGGGAAAGCCTGGAGTCAAGAAACTCTTCAAATAATTGACAAAGATATCAATTTGAAGAATATGGTGCACCTGATTCAGGCCAACATCTTTTCAGACACTTGCTGTGCATCTGAGATCTGGCAATGAATAAGGATGACAGAAGAATTGATGTTTGGAGCTGTGGTGTCAGAGTAGTGAATACCCATGGACTAGGAAAAGAAGAAATAGATTATGTTTTGGAGAAGCCAAGGCCAGAGTGCTTCTTGGAGGCAACGATGACACAGCTTTGTCTCACATAATATAAGCATGTTGCTAGGAGAGGCCTTTTCTGGGAGAGACAATGTGCTTGAAAAGTTGGAGGTTCGGCAAAAGAAGGGAAGTCCCTCAACCAGATGGACTGAAATAGAGACTGCAGCAATGAGCGCAAGTGTGCCGGAGAGGAGGATGGCAGAGGACAGGACAAGGCTCAGATCTGCTGTTCCTGGGATCGCTGAGTCACGCTTAGCTCGACAACACCTAACTACGACTCAAGGGGCTGAACTGACAGAGCAGTCGGGACAATGGGCTCAAGCACAGTAATGATAGAGAAGACAGCGCGGGACAAAGCGGTGTTGTGTTCAGTTGTTTAGAGGGTCAATCTGAGCCAGAAGTCATTTTAAACCGGGCTGCTCCTTGGAGGTAAGGATTCTGAGGCTTTGTCTGACATACTTTGGACATGCTGTAAGGAGGGACAGGTCCTTGGAGAGGGACATCATGCTTGGGAGGGTGGAGGGACAACGCAGGAGGGGAAAGCCCTCTATGAGGTGGACTGATTCAGTGACTGGGGAAATCGGGATGGGTGTGTCAGACAGTGCGATTGGCACAGGACAGAGCAGGGTTTAGGGCTGTTGTACATAGAGTCGCTATGAGTCGCAAGCGACTTGACGACACACAACAGCAACAACACCCACAACTATCTCATGCTCTTTTCTTTAGTGAGGTAATATGACAAGGGTCTACTGGAAAAGTAGATGCCACTGCTCCCCTGAGCTCCTCATTGAGGAAAACATCCCCTTACACTTTGCCATAGACAGTGACCACCATCCTTTCAAACATGCAATGTTGCTCTGCTGAAGTAGCATTTAGTAAAAAACAAAACAAAACAAAAACAAAAAACAAAAAACAACCCAAAAAACAACTGAGAGAAAGAGATTGAGATCATACGAGTTAGCCAGCTAGCCCTCAAAAGCCTTCTTTACAGCCAGTATGATTTTTTAAAATTCATTTTAATGGAAGTTTACAGAGACTTAGGGTTTCCATTCATTCATTGTTGCACTTTTCTTCCTGCCCACCCCCTCCCCCCAAATCACTCTTCTCCTTGAAAATAAAAAGAAAAACTCTTTCATTGTTATGCAATTCCTCCCCTCAAGTTCACTCCACTCACTCCACTATGCAGCTTTCACTCTGGACTTCTTTAACGACAAAAATATCCATTCATATGTCCCTTTTAAACGGTTCTCTCCCTCATCTGTTTCAATGCAATATACATCATTCCTCCCCTCCTTTTCTGTCTTCCCTCAACCCTGATGTCAGTACTGTTTTACAACAGTGCCCCTATGCAGTATTTGTCCTTTTGTGACTGAGATATTTTACTGCAGCAAATTGACTGTGGAAATCATGCATCTGGAGTTCTATAGAGTTTCAGTAAATCTCCAGACATTTCTTCTCAGTCCCTAAGAGGTGGGCTCCAACAGCCTTCTTTTGGAACAGTGTCAGCCAAGTAGTTATACCATCAGCTAACCACTTAACTATGTCTAAACTGCATTATAACATATGTAGCATGACATTTGCCACTTCTTCCCATCCCATTAACTAGAGACACTTGTGAGGCTTCCTTTTCCTGTAGCTCTTGTCATCACAAACATTTGGTGGCTGGAGGGAGGGGGTATAGGAAATGGGAAGGATCTGGCAGGGACCTGAAAAGACTGGGCAACGTGGGCAAGGCCCAATGGTGAGTGATTTTATATAACAAGGTGAATGGGAATGACTGTATGAAACACAATATGAATGAAGAATAGTGTGAAACAGTGTATATGAACTTTGTGAGCAAACCAATATAAAATAAAGGGGGGCAAAGTAAGAAAAGACCCCCATTTCTCACAACCTTTGGTGAGTTTGGGACTCTCCAAGAAGAAGGTGCCAGGCAGAGGGTGACAACAGTGTGGAGAAGGGGAAATGTGAGAGACCCCAGGGTCCCCTGGTGTGTCCCCCTCAGATGTCCAATGCAAAGCCTCCAGGGCTGGAAGCTTGGGTTGGGATCTTAAACAGCATACCTCATATCAGTGTTGAGCAGTGCATATGGCTAAAATGCTGAGCAGATTTCAGCAGGATTTCCACAGTGAGGCAGAGCCGGAAGAAAGTTCTGATTTCTAAAAGTGAGTGAAAACCCCGGCCCCACACGAGGAGGATGCGAGCGAACCAAGGGCGTGGCCCGGCACCCGCAGGACTTTATTCTGTTGTACCAGAGTCACCGTCAGTCCGGGGTCAAGAGGACAAGTAACACGAACAAATCCAAACTTCTAGATCATTCCTTGCTCACATCCATGTCACCGTTCTTTTATCTTCCACTTATAAGGACAAAACACTAGATGCTTTATAAGACCATCATTGTAGAATGAGTACAAGGATCCAAGAAGGGGAAGGGGGACTTAATCATGGGGTCACAAAATGTGATCGGTAAACGAAAGGGGGAAAATCAGTGTGAAAAACAATGTATACAAATTTCATGAACTTTTTATTTAAACCAGTATAAAGTAAAAAAAAAAAATTAAAAAGTCGAAACCGAGGCATATTCAACTGACTGCATCTTTGTAAAACAGCCCATAGACTCCTGCTTGTTTGTATGTCTATTTTGCCACCTTCTTCCTTCTTTGTTTGCATTAACTACATTACAATAGCTCATTGCCTCCTATAAATGTAAATACACCTGAAACGATGTCATTTGACCAGCATATATCAAATTAATTGAAACTTGGGGAGTTATAGCTGGTGGGTAAGGAGTTGTGTTGCTAATCCAAAGGTAGTTGTTGTCATCGTTATTGTTGATTGCGATCAAGTCGAGGTCAACTCATAGCAACTCTATGAACAAAAGACCTAATGCCTTTCCATAACTATCGTCATTTCTCCAAGTTCATAGATTTTCCAGAGGCATGTGGTTTAGGAAGTGGATGCCACTCCTGCTTCCAAACCTGTTTTACAACCGGGAGCTCCACCAAACACGGTCCACAATGGGAATAGGTAGATAGCTCAGATCCATAAATGCTCTCCTGGACATGGATGGTCAATCTCTTCCCTTGTGATTTACAGCCTCTGCAAACCAGCTGGAGGATAAGGTACGAGTGGGTCCCAATCAAGGGCTCACCACAACACTATCAGTAACACAGTTATAAGACACACACATATATGTGTATGAGCTCGTATTCTTGGTGAGTACAATTTGTTTTCTTGTCTCCTAACTAGTTGTAGGGGCACAAGCCCATTCTTTTTCCTTCTTGTATACATATTGTGAGTTTTTATATCTTGGAAAAATCCTTGTTGTAACTGAATTAACTTAGCAACAAGATCTAGTAGCACATGTATTCCTTAGGGAAATTCCTTTTCATGCTTTCCATCAGAATCTCTAATTGACTTTGGTTTCTGAATAATTATCGAAGCCAAATAGAAGAAATGCTGATTTCAAATCTGAAAAATGATGCATCAAGACCTTTATTTCTCCCTGTCAAATTCATATCTGAGTTAGTATTTTAAAAGCCAATATTGAAAGCATGTCCTTTAAAGTGATTGAATGAATAAATAAATAACTCTGCAATGGCCATCATAATGAAAGAAGATTCAGACCCCAGTATCCCCGATAGGTAATTACAGAGGAGCTGGTCTTTGGAAAGGTGAGGCCATTGTGTCACACTCATCAGAGGGAAGGTGAACTGGGAAGAAATTAGACTAGTGGCACAAGCTCACGTGAGCTTCTTGGTGACACGACACCTCTTTCTTTGGGCACATTTACTTCACCTTTAATGATGAGTCTCCCTCATCATATGCATTGTTTTTATGTCACTGGTGATGAGACATCAATATCGCAAATAATTGAAGGTGTAAAGCTTCGTCTGAAATGCTTTGGACATGTTGCAAGGTGGGACCAGTCCTTGGAGAAGGACGTCATGCTTGGGAGGGTGGAGGGACAGCGCAGGAGGGAAAGACCCTCGATGAGATGGATTGATTGAGTGGCTGGGGTAATCTGGGTAGGTGTGTCAGAGACAATAAGATTGGCACAGGATAGAGTAGGGTTTAGCGCTGTTGAGTCGCAGGCAACTCAGTGGCACATAACAACAACAACAACTATGTGAAATGTGTTAAAAACCCAGAACCATCCAACAGAGCCAGGAGGTAATACAGAACACATAGTTCTAGATTAAATATAATTTCTAGAGATTTATCTTCCTGAGCAGGAACCTCCGGTGGCCTGGTAGTAAGACACTGGGCTGCGATCCTAAAGGCATGCAGTATGAATCTAGCAGCTGCTTTGTGGAAGGAAGGTGGGCCATCTCCTCCCATGAGATTTCCTGCCTCTGAAAACGCACTGGAGGGTCAGCTATGAGCTGACTCTGAACTACAACAACAGAAAACATGGGCCTCCAAAAGAACACACAAGTCTGACTTGGAGAAAGCACAAACAAGGTGCTCCCTGGAGGCAAGGGTAGTCCAACGTCATCTCACGTAACTTGCAGTTTGTTATTATGAGGGACAAGTGCTTGGAAAAAGACATCAGACTGTATGTGAAAGGCCGAGGGTCAGTAAGAGAAGAAAGCTCCTAGCACGAAGGCTTGACACAACGAGGGGAACAACAGGCTCAAGTGTGGACACCATGAAGATGGCGTATGATAGGGTCATGTTCTAGTGGACTGTTCACATCTGGTCATGGCCCACTTGAAGACACCTAACAACAACTGATTCAGATCATGGTCTTTTCAATCATGTCCTATGCATCTGAGAGCTGAACAATGAATAAGGAGACCGAAGAAACCTTGATGCCTTTGAGGTGGGGTGTTGGAGGAGAGCACTGAATATCCATGGACTGTCAGGAGAACAAACAGGGAAGTCTTGGAGAAGGTGCAACCGGAGTTCTCCTTGGAGGTGAGGGTGGCAAAGCTTCCTCTCACATACGTTGGGCACGTTGCTAGGAAAGGCTATTCATTGGAGAAGATCATTATGTTTGCAAAGGCTGAAGGATGATGAAAGAGACGAAGACTTTCAAACAGGTAGATTGACCTAGTCACTACAGAAATGAGCTTGAGCGTGTCAAAGACTGAAAGTTGGCGCAGGATAGGACAGGGATTTAGTTCTCTTATTCATAAAGTTACTATAAGTCATTCTTGACACAACGACACCTAATAACATTTTCCTGCCAAGAAGTACTGTTGTTGTTGTTGTTGTGTAGCATAGAGTTGGAGCCAACCCAGAGCCAACCCTCTGGCAGGTTTTCTGAGGCAGTTAATTGCACATGAGATTTCCCATCCTTCTCCCATGGAACATCTGGTGATCTCAAACCACGTGCCTTGGCCTTGAACCATGTGCCTATGGGATTGCAGTATAGCGTCTTGCCAGTAGGCCACTAGAGCTTCAAGAAAGACTAATGGTGTAATATTTAATATGTTGTGCTGTTAAATGAGATGTTATCAGTTCTAATCCACCAGCCACTCTGCAGGAGAAAGGTGGACACGGTCCTCCCTTGGGGAGCTAGAGTCTAGAGAATGTGACGGAGGGAGGCTCTGAGGGACCCAGCATGGCAGCAGTGGCCTTGGTCTAACTCCCTGCCATCGCCTCCTATTCTTGCTTGACACCTACAAGGACAGAGGGGAAAATCGCCCTTTCAGAAAGTTCTCTGTTGAGAGTCCTCCACAGGGGGAGGTAGGACTCTTGTTCTCTCCAAGTATCCTGTCTATCATCATTCTATTAGCCAGCTGAATAACTCGGCAAACTCTGTGCCTATCAAATATTAAAGCTTCCATTTCTGACATCCAGATACTAGTCTGGTTTGCTATGTAGCTCGAAAGCTCGGCCTCATCACATATTTATGGTTACCTGTAAATCCCATGCCCACATTTAAGCTTTAAAATAAGTTGAAGGCCTTAAAAATAGGTTAAACATAAAATTCTATCAGCACCAAATAAGTATTATAGTAGAATAAATCTTCAAGTTCAAAAACTACCTGGCATTGATTTACAATCATTCATCCACCTAGTATGTCTAGGAACCTACTAAGTGTGTGCAGATGCCATGACAGACAATGCAAATCCATCTGGAAGTAAGATGATTTAGTCCTGCGTCTTCTGGGACATGACGCCAACTAGACTAATAAATGAATATGGAATCGCTGGTTGTGAGAAGTGATGTGATAAAAGCAAGGAGGACACTTGGACCCGGTGCTTAGCTGACTGGTATGAATGAGACTTTTGGACATTTGAAACATGAGGGCAGAACAGATACATGACTTTAGACTCTCGAATGTTTAAAAGAGAAACCCAATGGTATCAGTTCTAACTAATGAAACGAAACAAAAAAGTTGCTATTGCTTCAATTCTGATTTGAAGCAGCCCTGTGTGTTACAGAGTCAAGCTGGCCCACTGGAGCTTCTTGGCTGTGGTATTTATGGAATTAATTCTCTGCTTCCTCACAAAGTACCTGGCTGTGTCTAAGCCACTGACCTGCAGGGTAGAAGAACTCCAGGATAAAATGTGTGTGTCACCTGTGGAGTTGTGTTGTCGTTAGGTGCCATCTATAGGTGTGTCTTAGTGTGACCCTGTTCATGACAGAAGGGATCCCCCAGGCCTGCAACACCCCTGGGATCTCTGCTGTGCCGGGCCCCTGCTGCAGTCTCTGTGTGAATTTATAACAATCAGCATCACTCCACCTATTCCTGACCCACTATCCCGAGTCTGGTGTCCTTCTCCAGGGACGCCCTTGATTATGGCTTTTCACAGAACTCTTTCCTGAGAGTCTTAGGAATGCTACAGACCTTTCTCTCAAAACAATGCTGAAAATGACTTAGTGGTAAGAGCTGTATTGCCAGCTCAGAGGCACATGGATGGAGTCCACCAGCTGCCCTGTGGGAGAAAGACAGGCAGTCTCCTGGTGTGGGGCACACTGTGTCTAAAAACCCACCAGAGGCTCAGCTTTGGGTCTCAACCGACTCAACGGCACACAGCAACATCAGATTAAGTACCTCTATCTCAGGGGTGGCAACCTCACCACGAGTCATCACTAACAAGGCGGCGGACTGAACAGGGCCAGACTGGTTTTGGTTTATCCCTTTCAGGATAGGGGGTGTGGCTAATAAATTATTATAAGCATGACTATTCCATTGTTCAATTTGTCTAATTTCCACCTTTGTTCTTTAACACAGTGATCATAGTAACCCCCGGAAATGGATGAGGGTTTGCTCAAGAGACTAAAGACATATTTATCACAAGAGAATCAAATATTCTTCCACAGGGAACATCCAGATGGGAGAAATTTCTTATTCCTTTTATCCCCTACATTTTCTATAACCAATTCTCCATTGTTTTCAATATAATGCACCTGTGTGACGTTAGCAGGACCCCTTTGAAGACAGGCAACTGAGGAGGAAAATGAGAGGGAGTAACGGAAGGAAAGAAACTCTTCCTCTTTCTCAGTTCGCATAATGAACTCTCAGATGGCAGGGCGTACTGCCATGCTGAGGGAGCTCAGAAATTGTCATGTTGAAAAGATTTCATCGCAGGGAACAGAAAAGGGATTTGATAAGAATATGGGAAGATTATGGATACATTTTTTCTATTACAAGCAAAACACACAGTGCAGCCCTAGCAAATGGGTGAGACTGGCAGCTATTTCACAGACAGAAGGAAATGTTCACCATTTTGCTCATGAATCTCATTCACCTTTGGATTGTCAGAAAAATCACTGTCATTAACTTTAGAAAAAGAAATACTGTTACTAAAATAGAATACATAGTAACTGTTTTCAAAAACATGTAGAATTTTATTTATAACTATTATGCTAGCAAAAAAATCAAACCAAATGAAAGCAGAAATAAAATGAGTGGCAGAAATTAATGAGATTTATTATAATAACATTGAAAGAAAATAAATGTTAAAGGCCAACCAAGAGTACTTAAAATATTATCTTGCCATTAGCAAGTTCTATATACCTGGCTGCTATTATCATGAGCAAGGTAAAAATATTATTACTTTCATTATTAAATACATTGCAAAAATGGTCACTAGATAAATGTTATTCACAATGAGAATGAAAAATTAAGCTCCTGGAAGGAAGGTAATACTTCATGCTTCTGTGATGCAGAATTTTTTCTTTAATGATATATTGTCATCAGTAAGGACCTAATTTACTCAATGAATAGTGCTTGACAATATTTTAAAAGTAAGCTTTAATACACACCTTGCATTGTATTGAAATTAACCACAAAATAGATCAGAGATCTTAATATAAAACCTGAAACAACAAAACATCAGAAAGACATAATTTGAGAAAAATCTTTGCAACTTTGTATTTGGTGAGCATTTCAGAGATACAACATGAAAATAAAGACCAGTAAATGAACAATGACTCAGTAAATGTTGAACTGGATTTCAGTGAGATTTGAAAGATCTTATTAAAGGTAATCCAGACTGAATAGGTAGAGAGAGAATACAACCCTGGTGCACTCCCTGCTTAATTTTTGAACCATAATGTGTTTCCCTACTCGGTTTACCTCTCCTACATTATATGTTGTTGTTATTGTTTGATGCCATCAAGTTGAGCACGACTCACAGTGACCCTATGAACACAAGATCTGAACCCAGTCCTGTCCTGCGCCATCCTCACACTTCCTGACTCACAAGAGCCCATTGCAGCAGTCACTGAATCAGTCCACCTGGTTGGCGGTCTTCCTCCCCTTTGCTGATCCTCCACCCTTCCCAACATCATGTCCCTCTCCAAGGAATAGCACCTTCTAGCAATAAGTCTAAAGTATGCGAGGAGAATCAAGTGTCATCATTCTTGCCTCTGAAAAGCACTTTGTCTGCACCCTCTCCAAGACTTATCTATTAGTTTTCTTGGTCATTCATGGAATGTTCTCCAACATCATAGCTCAAAGGCAACAATTATTTTTCTGTCATCCTTACTCATTGTCTGGTCTCAGATGCAGAGCTAGTAATCGGAAAGACCATGACCTGAATCAGATGCAACTTAGTTCTCAAACTGACATCACTACTCCTCAATAATTTGGAAAGGTCCCTAATTGTTGTTCCCGAATGCTGCATAGTATTCCACTATGTGAATGTACCACAGTTTTGCAATCCATTTATTTATGGACATTTGGACTATTTCCATGTTCTTGTAATTGTGACTAATGTTGCTATGAATATATGTGTACAAATCTCCGCTTGTATCTCAGTTCTATTTTCTTCAGGATCTGTTCCTAGCAGTGGAATAATAGAATTTATACAATCAACTTTTTGAGGAAACACCAAACTGCCTTCAAGAGTGGTTTTACCAATTTACAATCCCATCAACAGTGTATGAGAGCTCTAATCTCTTCACATCCTCTCCAACATTTATTGCTTGCTGTCCTGGTAAACTATTTGTCAAACATGCAATCTAGATGCATCAAAAACTAATTGGTTACTGTAATGCAAACACTGGGAATGAGAAAGACTGGTCACTGGAAAATACGACTCAAATGAGGCTAGACATGATAGAACTTTGCATATTCAATGACATGCAAATAGTTTTTAAAAATAATAAATGTTCACTACACACATGGACCTTGCTTGATGGACTACACAGGGATCATACTGACTGTATCTGTGGAAAGAGGTAATGGAAAAACTCAACATCAGCCGTCAATACCAAGCTAGCTGCTGAATGTGGAACAAAGCATCCATTAATTACTCATGTGCAAGTTTAAATCCCAACAACAACAACAAGTTTAAATCAAAGCTGAAGAAATGAAAGCAATTCTATGAGAGCCAGAAAAAGACTCTGAGTTTATTCACTTAAACTTAACAAATATGTCAAGAATAAATTTGCTGCATCGAACACTGATGAGTTGTGGGATAATGTCATGGCTGTCATCCATAGGCAAGAAGCAAAGGGTGCCACAAAGACAGAGAAGAGCAGACCCAAATGGACAGGATAAGTGAACTTACATTGCAGAAAGAAACAAAACAAAAGCAAAGGGAAGAAATGGCTGAAGTAAAAGAAGTGAACATGAGATTTCAAAACACAGCTCAAGGAGACAATGAAATTTATTCATAAACACATGTCCAAAAAGCTGGAGATGTCTAAAGGGAAAATCAAAAGGAATGAACACATTCAGCATCTCTCAAGCTGAAAATAACTAGAGTGAAAACTGAAGCTGCAAATTCCAGTAAGGACTTTATAGGCAAAATATTGAATGATGCCAGAAACATCAAAATAAGAGAGAAAGAATACAGAGTTATTGTACCAAAAATAATTGGCAGACACAGAACAATTTTGGAAGTAGTATGTGGTCAAGAATCAATGGTTATGAAGAAAGCAAGCCAAGCTTCACTGAGGGCATTGGAAAAAATTAAGGTCCTAGAAATTGACAGAGTATCAATGGGCATGGTTCAGCAAACGGATGCAAGAGCAGATGAGGTCACGGTGGTGGTGGTGGTGGTGGTGTGCCATCAAGTCAACTGTGACTCATTGTGAACCTATGAAGAATGGCCCTGAACTTTGCCCTAACCTGAGCCAACTTCACCCTCTCTGACTTCACTACCACAGTCACTGTGTCAATCCATCTCATCCAGGGTTGTCCTCTCATGTGCTGGCCTATAGCCTTCCAAGCACGATGTCCTTCTCCAAGGATTTGTCTGTCCTAGCAACATGCCCAAAGTATAACAGTTGTAGCTTCAAAATCCTTACCCTCAACGAAAACTTGGTTTACCCTCTCCAGGGCACACATGTTTGTTCCTTTGTCAGTCCATAGTATGTTCAATATTCTTCTCCAGATCCACAACTCAAAGACATCAATTCTTCCTCTGTTATCCTTAGTGACTGTCTAGGTTTCAGATGGATTACAAGCAACTGAGAAGACCATGGCCTGTATCATGCGCACTGTAATCCTTAGTCTCTAGTATGGAATTGTGGGTCATTAGCATTCTGATGAGTCACTGACAACAGATATTCCCAGTGCTACTTGCTTTTTGATTTCCTGACTGCTGGTGCCATGTGTGTTGACTGTGCATCCCCGTAACATGAAATTGTTAACAACCTCACTAATCACTGTTGTTGTGAGGTGTTGTCAAGTTGAGTATAATTCATAGCAACCCCATGAACCACTCAGTGATTGGAACCCTGTCCTATCTTGTGCCATCCTTACTAGCCTAAGTAAAAATGTGGAAGACAGCTTCCCAGTTGACTAGATGAGATGAATATTTATTTCCATTTCCAAAAATGATGGTTCAACAGCATGAGCAAATTATCTACCTACGGTATGATTAATTTCACATGCAAGTAAAATACTGCTGAGGATTATTTAAAAATTATGGAACTAGTTCATCAACATGGGATTGCAGCAATTCAAGCTGTATTTAGAAGAGGCTGGACATGTGGGATACTACTGTTGATGTTAGATGGATCTTGGCTGAAAGTAGAGAATACCAGAAAAAAGATTTATGTGTCTTTTATTAATTATGCTAAAGCATTGCTGTGGATCACAACAAATTATTATTAATAAAACTGAAAAGAACAAGTATCCCACTTGATTGTGCTCATGTGAAACATAAATAGATTGAGAAGCAGTTGTTAGAACAGAACAAGGGAGCACTGCATGGGTTAACGTCAGGAAAAGTGTAGATCAGGGTTGTATCCCTTCTCTATACATATTCAATCTGTTTGCTGAACAAATTATTGAAGAAGTTGGACTATATGAAGAAAAATGTGGCATCAGGATTGGAGGAAGACTCATCACGACTTGGATTATGCAGATAACACAATATTGACTGATAAAACAATAGGAACCAACTAAAGACCTAATTAACTCAGGCCTACCCAATGAATTCTTGTAGCTATCCACAGGGACATGAAAGCTCAGAGACTTGAGATGACTCAGCGGAGGTCACAAAGGAAGCAAGCTTTGACATTCTGTCTCTTACCTACTAGAGTATACTGTTTCCTTATGTACATATGTTATTGTTGTTGATTGCTGTCAAGTTGAGCATGACTCACAGTGACCCTATGAACAAAAGACCTGAAGCCTTTCTATAACTATCATCATTTCTCCAAGTTCATCGAGTTTCCAGAGGCATCTTATTTAGAAAGTGGATTTGGGGGGAAGGGATTGAGTAGCAATGAAAGAATTTTTTTCTTTTACTTTTCAAAAAGAAAAGCTAATGGGGGGGGGAGGAGGAATGCTGCACTTACAATGAATGAAAGAAAATCCAAAGTCTCTGTAAACTTTCATTAAAATAAATTTAAAGTTAAATAAAAGAATAAAAAAAAGAAAGTGGTTGCCGCTATGAACAATCCACGGTACGGTCACTTACTTTATGTGTTTGGAGGAGCTGGACCACGAATAAGGGATTTGGTTGGTATTGAATATAAAATGGAATTCTAAGTTACAAACAAAACTATCTTGAAAAGAGTACAACCAGTGTGCTCTCTACAGGAATGAATGGTAAGACTGCAGGCATGTGGCAACACGAGACGATAGTGCTTGAAAAGACACATCATGTTTAGAAGAGTGGAGGGTCAGAGAAAGAGAGAATAACCCCTCTTACGGGTTTAACAACCTCTTTTAAGAGACGAGCAGACACGATAACTCCCACAATGGGCTTAGTCATGGTGCAAGTGGTGAGAATGATGCAGGATGCTCTAGATTTCCATCTGTTGTCCAGAGGGTCACTATAATTAAAGTTGACTCCATACATCTATCAGTAATCACAGGTACAGTTTCTGGTATACCACACCCCTGTAACTGCTGTAACCGCTTAGAAGACAACGATTCTCAGTTCTTTGGATCCTAGTCTGTGATAATATTCAGTTGGGTAAAATACCCTCCACATTTCTTCACAAATCTGTAATCCCATGAGTCTATATAGAAGAAATTGATTTCACATACAGTTTCCTTTATCATTGAGAAAAATCTATTATTTTAGAAGAAACCAACTTTCCTGCAAACTGCACAGCTATGCATGGTAAACTTTCATGTCTGCAAAAAGGGCACTTCTACATTTCATGTCTTCGGTGTCTCCACCCCACTGGCAGTGGGAGGGAAGAGAAAATCAGTTGTTAGCCACCTTTTAGGGTGCATTGCACTGAAATTTTCACCACGTCCAATAAATATAAAGGCATGTTCCATGTTTGGAATGTTCCAGAAAGCACTAAAATGCCTTTAAAAGCTGAGAGCCTCATGGAACAACCGAGGCTCAGTTCAGGTCTCGTAACCATGACTCTCTATACCTCAGTGCTTCTGTGACACTAATCATTTCAATAAAACTTAATAGTGACAGAGATTTTCCTGAGCCACCATGCATTCATGTCTTACTTTAAATATATATATATATCTATATATATGCATCGAAGGTTTTGGCTATCTTTTTCTATCAAATGACATACATTCAATTGAGTGAACTCCCACATTTCTATATGCTGTGTTACATTTTTTGGCTCTTGATATTCCTTTTATCACAAATTGCACAGTCTACTGGTCATAATACTTTAGACTACATCACTCACCAAACAAAACCAGAAACAGACAGACAAACACTTCCTGCCACTACTATCTCCATAAGGCTAAAGCAGGGTCCACAAATCTCATCACACACAAAAACAACTCTGGGGATCAGAGACCTAGGCGTAAAGCCCAAAACCAAACAAAGATCATAAGAGACCAAGTGGGACCAAGTTTAGAAGGCCTAGCCCATGGTATAAAGAGGCTGATAAGTACACAACCAGGAGAGGATAAAATTGATAAATGGGGCATTCTAAAGAATAAATCCCTGTGTGCACCAAAAACTTCTTCCAGTAGGGTGAAAAGCAAACCTACTGACTGAGGAAAAATATTTGGCACTACCATCTCAGACAAAGATCTCATAACAAAAGTTTAAAAAATATTGCAGGGACTCCAGAAAAAAAAAGAGTGATGACCCAATTACTAAATGGACAAAATACATGGAAAGACTTTTCACAAAGGAAGACACTCACATGGCCAACAGGGATGTGAAGAAATGCTCAAAGTCACTGTCAGTAAGAGAGATGCAAATCAAAACCACAATGAGATACTATCTTACCCCCATAGCAGTGACCAAGTTTAACAGGATAGCAAGTAATAAATTTGGATAGGATGTGGTGAGATATAAAATCTAGTACACTGTTGATGAGATTGTAAAATGGTACAACCACTCTGGAAGGCAGTTTAACATTCCCTCAAAAAGCTGAAAATAGAAATTCCATATGATCTAGCCAGTCCACAGCTATGAATATACCCTAAGGAAATGAGAACTTGTGTAGAGACACAAACAGAGGTTCATATACCAATGTTCACCGTAGCATTATTTAGCATTGGAAAAAATGGAAACAGCCCAAATGTCCAACCACAATCGAATGGATTGAGAAACTGTGATACCTTCACACAATGGAATACTATTCAGCAGTCAGGGACAACAATTTGAAAAAATTACTGCATAACTTGGAAGGGATAGGAGAGCATTATGCTGAATGGGCTAACCTAGTCTCATATTGGTAAATATTGCATAAGGCCATTATTGTAGAAATAGATAACTAGTAAAACATGTATGAGGACCCAAGGAGGGCAGAGTGGAAACATAGTGGTGAGGACGAACAGGGGAGAAGTCTCAGGATCGCAGAGGTTGGTAGGTGGAGGGGAGGTAAAAGGAATAGGAAAAATCTGGTGGGAATCTGGAAAGATAGGATAATAGTGGACAGAGTTCAATGATGATTAATTTTCTAAAACATAATAAATGGGAATTATTGTATGGAACACATGTACATGAACTTTGTAAGTAAACAATAGAAAATAAAAATTAAAGAAACCAAAACAACTTTCTTGCCCTTGACTGGGAACCAACTTGCAGCCAACCATCCAGCTGATTTTCCTAGGCTGTAAATCAAATGAGAGGAGATTGCCCATCTTTCTCCTCAGGAGAAATGCTGGATTTGAACTGCCAAAGCGGTGAGGACAATGGATTGGTAGTATAACTTCCTATGGGTTACAACAGCAGTGAGTTCTGGGAATTGCCTGGATGAAAGGAAATGCATATAATAAAATACAAATCTTGTATCTATTATCAAAAGTATAAGCGATCAGGTGGCACAGGTAATATGTTAGAGTGTAGCAAGGCTTTGTGATATATAAGGGTGTTGTATGTACATTTTCACTGAATAGAGAATCTGACTGTGAAACTGCAATGGATTGAACCTTGTATGTCAGTCAAATGGCTTTTTATTCTTTTTTATCTAAATATGCCCATCACCACAGAACTCATTCATTAAAAAAAAAAATAAATTTGTGGCCACAATGTCAAGTGCTAACTTTATTTTCTATTTACATCACACACTTTGAATCCTCTTTTTCTCAGCTTAATTAGTTAGTGTTTGTGGCAATTGGACAATTAAAACAGACATGGGTGGGGAAGAAGAACGAACTGGGGAGGAGGGTGGAGAGAACAGTGCAACAATGAATGAATGAAAACCCAAAATCTCTGTAAATGTTCATTAAAACTAATAAAATTTAATAATAATTAAAAAAATTAGTGTTATTCACATTTTATTTGGTAACACTGCAGACTGAGTTGAACCTGAAAATGATGCCAAATGTCATAGCATGGTTGCATCCATCTTTTAACCACAGGTCACACCCAGGAAACATGAATGACACCCATACATGCATTGGTGTGCTGAACTGTGATTTCACATTGTTTTATTTTAATAAACCTGATACGCTGAATATGATAAAACAATACTCAGAGTGATTAAAAATCTTGTTCTCTTTCTGTATAATGTCAATGTAAGAAGATAAAGAGATCGAGAATAAACACTCTAACAACATAAAATCATCCAACAGTACCTAATAGTTGTGCCTTTCCGCCTACTCCTGCCAACATCAAAGCTGAGTCAGTTACACCTGAATAAAAGTTTCAGTGATGCAGTATTTCATTAATCTGTAAAGTTTTTGGTAAAACACAACAAAGCACATTTTCTTTTTCTTTTTTTTTTTTGTGTGTGTGTATTAGGCTTATGGTATTCAGTAGTAATTTCGGAACGGCAAACTCTTTTAAAATAGACTGCAATTCCAACTAAAAATAATCATGTAGCTTGGAGAAGTGATATAAGTCACTCAGCGTAAGGTTATGTTTACAAGAAATTGTGATCATTTTTATCAAGAGAAAATGACTGAACACACAATTATGCTGCAACAGAATACATTACATGTTTACCCCAAATGAATTGTATACTATTCTATTATTCCTACCTGTTTAAAAATAAGAATTAAAAATCCTTGAGAGAAAAAAAAAGGCTGCTGTTAACTTTTACATTCTGTCATTGTATTGTGGTATAAGCTTCCAAAGAATTCATTCTGTTTGTGTGTGCAGTAATACTGAATGAATGATAGGTGTATGGACAGAGAAATGGAAAGACAGAGGATGGATGGATGGATGGATGGATGGATGGATGGATGGGGAGAGATGGATTAATAGATGGCACTTAACTAGGACAAAGCAAAAACACAGCATACACAATGGGAATCCATAATGTATTAAATATGCCGAAGGTAAATTTTCAAAGCCCTAGTTTTAACGGACCGGGGAGAGGGGAGGAGAGATTATATACACACACAAAACCAGGAAATTTTTTCCACCGCATATTAAGTATTTCTGCAATTCAATCAATATTTGCCTGGAACAAAATGAAAATAAACTTGATTGAATAAAATAAAGCCTCCAAGGTGTTTGGGCTCTTTTTGGGGGTTGGGCCAATATCTACTACAGAGCTGAGGGAATAAAGGATTCCAGTGCACAGCACAGGTCACGGAGGTCAACAGAGAGAGTTACTACAAACAAGGAACTCGAAGGGGTCTTTTGGGCAAATGGTTCTATTTCCCAAGAGTCACACACACCTGTCTCTGAGCAAGTTAAGAAAGCCTGTAATCAATAAGGGTGTTAAATAACACTCCAAAGCGTCTGCTCTTACACTAGTGCAAGCGGTTTCAGCACCTATCAACTAGAAGAGACATAGAGCACAGAGAAACTTCTTCCAAGATCGGGCAGAGAAGAGACACCATCATGGGCAATACCCCCAACAGCATCCACAAGAGGAAGGTCTGAACTTGTTCCCCACATAAATCTTCATTGTATGCCTAGAATCTCAACAAGTCAGGTCAGCAAGGGTGATCTCAAGTCTTTTCTTTCATTAGCCCTCCAGGAAGTTTCTTTCTGCTATACAGTTTGAAGAGTGTAATAGGAATTGCATGAAAGTGAAAGAAAAAGAATTTGTGTATGTGTGTTTTCAGGATTCCCCAATAATAATCATGACCTTTTGCTAATCACAACCTTAAGACCACTTTGCAATCATTGGAAAGTGTATCCTTAACCACAATTGACTCCTCGTAATAAAAAGGCATATGCTGAAGGTCATTGCTTCTCATAAAAATTTTGTTGCAGCGTTCACTCGTCCTGCGTGATGCCAGAAACTTCACGGTTGTCTTAGACACCTGTCTTGCTTCTCTATCTGGTCCATGAAGCCCATCAACACGACTTCCGGTCCCCCCTGAACGGTCCTCCTCTCCTTGCCGAGCCCTCGGACACACCATCACCACACTGCCACCACCTGGGGCACGTCAACCTCGCGGCCAGGCTGGACCACCTTATTCCTAATCTTCCCCAACTTAACTTTGGCAATCGCTTTCCTGTTCTGGAGGAGACACGCCCATTTAAACTGGGAGAGAAATGTAGGACAAAACTTCAAGTCAAGACCAGGTTCACCGATTAGATAGAGACTGGCGGACCCGAGAATATTGCCCTGAGACATCCTTCAAGCTTACAGCTGAACTTGACCCAGTGGCTTCATTGTCAACTAGCAAATAGCAAGGTTCCCAGTAACAGCGTGGAGGTATAAACTGCTTAGAACAATCAACCACAGGAGACTAAGGGTGAGAAAACTCAGATAGTGGGAAGTAATGGGAAAGAACGGAAATTAAGAACCCCAGGAAGCACGTGTGAAGACTGCTGCTGGACCGTGGGGAGTGTAGTCAACAGCATGAAACAAAATGAGCTTGAATTGTTGAACAGAAATCTAATCTGCTCTGTATACTTGTACCCAAAGCATAACAAAAAAGTTTAAAAGGCTAAAATAATCAAGATTTCATATGAACCCCAAAACAATAGTATACAATTTTATGGATTAAAAAGAGGCAAATCTGATCAAGCAGCTCCTCACCCCAGAACAATAGTATATAATTTTATGGTTAAAAGGAGGAAAATCTGATCAGGCAACTCCTCTTGCTCTCTCTCTTCCAAGGTTCTAAGTTCTCTTAGCATCTAGTGGCACATACCCTAAGCCCTGGCCACTTGCAGCAGGAGCTGGTGGTCTAGGCCTTGCCCCACTCTTCCCTCCCACTGTGGACCAGCCACCTGGTTTTCTTCCAGTGTCCCTGCTTTGCTTTGTTCCCTCTGCTCTCCGAGTTTGTCTCTGGATGGCCCTTTCCTGAGGACTGTATATGCTCCCGCAGCCCACTCCTGCTTTTCCTTCTCTTTGTACCTGGGTCAGTCCAAGCGCAGCTACAGGGCTTCTGAGAACACCTGTTCCACCTCAGAACTGTCATATGGGAGCTGGTGACATCCAAGTTAAATAACTTTGATCTACTTGCATAATTGTCTAAAGAAATGCAGTAATTAAATGATCCATTTCTATATATAAATGGAAGAATCAAGTATAGTTGGGTGCTCTCTGTAATATCAATAATATTAGCAACATAGACATCCACTTTTGTACAGTGTAATTATCCTCTCAGGATGAAAAGACATTTTATAAACCACAGTTAAATGTCTTCAATTCAAGGTAATCCGAATGAAATTATTCAGGCATCACAATAACTCTGTGGGTTTTGTTTTGGTGTTTTGTTTGTTTGTTTGCTTGTTTTTAGGATAATATATCAAGAGGTATCTTTAACATACATTTTATTGGAATCCAGAAAGCAATTGTAAATGTTTCTTATGTTCAAAGTCCTTATAAAAATCCTCCAGTACTCGGATCTGACAAATGTTCCTTCTACCACTGCACAGAATTCTGCTATAAACACACAATTCGTAATCATAAGCGATTTTGTGAAATACACACTATTTCCCCACTGCAACTAGAATGCCTCAGAGCGGTTAAATATGGAATTGGGTAACTTTCTGAAACACTTATTATTTACTTGAGTCTCAATTCAATCTCTTTGGTAAACAGTGTGTCCCTGTTAAGGGTTATTATCTTGTTCTAAAAGCGACCACATTTCCTGGAGTGCTAGAAGTTTCCTTGTGCTGCACAGGATTGCCTGGGCAGTAGCACGTAGAAAACACAAGGTGTGTGCGCCAGACACCTTATGTCACTGACAAGATGAGGCTCCTTTTCTTTGATCGGGGCTTTCTCCACCATCATCCTGTGGTTGTGGACTGTACAGTTGGAACTGACCCCTTGCTGATTCTTCAGTGGGTTTTCAGAGCCAACAATCACACAGGAATCCTGTGCAGTAGCACGTAGAAAACACAAGGTGTGTGCGCCAGACACCTTATGTCACTGACAAGATGAGGCTCCTTTTCTTTGATCGGGGCTTTCTCCACCATCATCCTGTGGTTGTGGACTGTACAGTTGGAACTGACCCCTTGCTGATTCTTCAGTGGGTTTTCAGAGCCAACAATCACACAGGAGGTGATTGCTTATCCTTCTCCCACGGAGCAGCTAGTGGATTCCAACCTCATGCCTTCAGGATGGTAGCACAGATTCTTGCCACTAGTCCACCAGTAGAAAACAAAGAACAGGACCTTTAAATGCTCTAAGGATGGCGATCTTGTCTTACCTGGTTGCAAACCACATTAGCAGCACTGGAGCAGTTTTCCCACACTGATCCGGTTTTGGTTTTGAATCAGAAGGAAGAACAGCTAAATGGCAGCCCAGGGGTTGGCTAGGGAAAAGACAACTCTGGTTTGGCCACCACTGACTTTTCCTCAGCATGAGGATTTTTGGCAGGGATGCAGACAGACTTCACAGATAATCACCTTCTGCTCCTCGAGAACGTAGCTACAGAAGAGGAGCTCCATGCAGATCTTTGTTCATTTTCCACAATGGTACAGGCCACAGTGCTGGGCTAGGGACATGGATTCTGAGGATGGCGTGGTGTTTCATCCATCAGGAGACCTTCTGGTCCCTGAAATCGACATCATTTACTGCTTGTATATGTGAAAACTAAAAGCTCGTCAATACCCCAGACTTCATAGACATTAGTAATGGGCAGTAAACTATCTATAAGGGAACTCTGACAGCATGTTTGCTGTTGTTTTGTGCCGTAGAGTCAGAACCAAGCCGTAGCTGACCCTCCAGCAGGTCCAGCCTCCTTCTGCGGGGCAGGTGGATTCTAACCACCATATGCCTTTGGGACTGCAGCCAAGATTCTTACTGCGAGGCTACCAGAACTCCCTGGAAACGAACTGCATTGCCAAACCAATTCACATGATTTGAAGCCAGCAGATGCTCTGTGGGAGAAAGACGGACAGTATCATCCTCTGTGGTTTATAGCCTCTGAAAACACACGGGAGGGTCAGATACGAGTTGGTTCCGACTAGACGAAACAGATTTGGGGGGGGCGGACAATAAGTCCTGTAAGACAGTGACCTACGGCCCGCGAGTGAGTCCTGAAGAATGGAGACCGGCCCTGGTTCCTGAGGCTGGAAATCTGTGAGGGAGAAGAGTGTCCACTTCTTCAGGAGGAGGAGGTGGATTCGAACCATCAACCTTTTATTCAGCATTACTCACTACACCACCAGAGTTCTTTGTAAGAGAGTGAAGCATCCTGGGCCCCACCAACAAAGAAACACAGCTGTTGGCATGTTTCTCTAAAAAGCAACCACACCAAGTTTCCCAACTCTCTGTCAATGTCAGTTTTAGAGTGTAATTCAAATTTTGTCTTTTGACATTTTATGTTTATATTAACCCACAATATAAAATGAGTAGCTCTTTTAATGTATTCATCAAAAAAATTACAATGAGACACAAAGCCATTTTTAAACAGAATTTCTATTATCATTAGGGAACTATAGCACCCACTGTGAATGTGCAAAGCTAAACATATGCAGTGTTTCAGACAAATATTGATTTTTTATTTTTATTTTAAACAATCCTAGGTAAGCTAGATGAATAGTCCCTCCTCAGGGTTCCATAAAATATAGTTTGAAAAGCACCCATCTAAAGACATCATCCATCCATTAGTAAGAATTAGCTTCACTTAACTGATTTGTTTGTGCTTCCTTTGATGCTGATACAGTTCACAGAATATTTGAATGTTAACTCTCCCTTTAGGGGACAACAGGCAAATATCTGAGCACTTCTGAGATGCAAGAGGTACAGACAGAAAAAGAATCATGAGTAAAAGGTGGAATGGGAACGTGGGCTTTACAGCTAGGCTGGTCAACACTTCAATGCAGCTTCCATGACCCTGAGTTTCCTCAATTAAAAAACAAGGAACTCATGCAATATTATTCAAAATGGTTGAGTCTGGAGAACATTATGCTGAGTGAAATATCCCAGTCACAAAAGGACAAATATTACATGATGCCACTGTTGTAGAATGGGACTGTCCTTGGGGTTAGGGAGACACTGAGTAAGATGGGTTCAATAATGTATACTGCACTGAAGCAGAGGAGGGAGAGAACCGTCTAAAAGAGAGATGTAACTGGGTATTTCTGTCATCACAGGAGACTAGAGCGAGGGCTGCATGGTGGAGGGGACCTGGGGGAGGGTTTGTAAAACAATGAAAGAATCTTTTCTTTTACTTTTCCATAATTTTTGGACTCATGTACTTATAACTTGTTAGTCAAATTTGTGTCTTCTAGGTTGCAACACCCCCATGATACATCTTCAAGGATATGAACATGGATGGCCAAGCACAATCAATAAGAGTGCATCTAAATCCCAAAATCAATCTCCATAATAGTAGATTGATCAGAACTGGCTTTGACAAGCACTGTGGCATTTGGACAAGAACAAACTGGGAGGAGGGTAGAGAGAATAGTGCAACAATGAATGAGTGGAAGCCCAAAATCTCTGTAAATGTTTATGAAAATTAATAAAATATAATTATAGAGGAAAAAAAATAAGATTATAAGTGTCAAGTATACAGGATCATTGTTGTTGTTGTTGTTAGGTGCTGCTGAGCTGCCTGCAACCCTAAATAAAACAGCTCTGAACCCTCCCTACCCTGAGCCGGTGCCATTGACTTCGACACCCATGTCAATCCATCTTCCCCGGGGTCTTCCTTTCCTACCCTGTCCCTCCATCTTCTCAAGCATGATGTCCTTCTCCAAGGACCGGTCCCTCCTGGCCATGTGCCTAAAGTATGCAAGATGGAGCTTTAAAATTCTAGCCTCCACGGAGAAGCTTGTTTTCATCCTCCCCAAGACAAGACCTATTACTTCTTCTGGTGGCCCATGGTATGTTCAGTACTCTTCTAAAGCACCACAACTCAAAGGTATCAATTCTTCTTCTGTCATCCTTAGTCATGGTCCAGTTGTCTGATGCATACGATGTAATCGTGAAAACCACGGCCTGGAACAGGTTCATTACCATGCTTAAATAATATAGCACTTATAAAAGGACTATCCCCTCAAAACAAAACCAAAAAAAGGACTATCCCAAGTACTCAGTAGCTAGTAAGTTACTGCATCAAATTAACCACAGCTGATTGATCAAAATCATTTGAACTGGAAGAATATACTTATTTATGAGTTTTAAGTACTATTAGTATGACCTGTGAATGCCAGGGATTTCTGGTGCTTAATGGTAAGGAATTACGCTGCCAACACGAAGATAGGCAGTTTGAATCCACCAGTTGCTCCATGGGAGTAAGGTGAGCAATTTTCTCAGATGCAACTTACCCTCTCTGAGTTATGGGTTGATTTCAGCTTAAAGGTATACAACAACAACAAAAACAACAACAAAGAGTCTAATAAAAGGCAACATCATGATAGATGGAGAAAAGATTGAAGCTTTCAATAATTTTATTTTACTTTCATAATTAACACCAATGACAACAAGAGTCAAGAAATTAAAACACTTGCTGCATTGGGAGAAATCTGTTGTCCAGAACCTCTCCAAAACAGTGAAGAGCAAGGAGGTCAGTTAAATTCTAAAGTGTGGCTGATGGCAGCTGTAGTATTTTCAATTGCTTCCTATTTATCTGAAATTTGGAAAATGACTAAGAATAGCAAAGGGGAAATCAATGTCTTTGAAATATTGTGGTGGCAAAAAGTATTGAACAGCCCTTGGATTGATAAAAGGACACGCACGTCTTTCCTGGAATAGGTACTCCTATTCCAGGGTGCTCCTTAGAGGAACAGATGGTGAAATTCATCTCATTTTGGATATTTTGTCAGAAGGGGCCAGTTCTTAGACAAAGATGTGATGCTGGGACCCTCAACAAGATAGACTGACATAATGACAGCAGCAATATGCTTGAGCGTATCTGAGATGACGAGGACGGTACAGGTGAGGGAAAAGTTCAGGTCCGTTTTTCATAGGGTCTGAGCTGTGATTGACTCAAAGGTATCTACCACCACCACCACTACAATGCGTTCAAGTGCTGCATCTTCTTAAAGTGCCCTGGGATACTGTTGTTCATCTCAGCACTGACAGTTCATCTTTCCCGTAAGTTCACTGCTCACCTGGAGATGAACATGGCCACGCGCTGCTTCTTATGCAGCCACTCACATCACTCCTCCTCATAGAAGAGGATTGTGGCATCAGGGTCAGAGGGAGACTCATCAGTAACCTGCATTATGCAGATGACACGACCTTGCTTGCTCAAAGTGAGAAGGACTTGAAGCACTTGTGGCAGAGGGAAAAGAGAAGACAGCCTTCAATATGGATTGTGTCTCAATGTCAAGAAGACAAAGTTTCTTACCACTAGACCGGTACACAACACTATGATAGATGGAGAAAAGATTGCAACTTTCAACAACTTCATCTTACTTGGATCCACATTTAACAACCTTGGTACCAGCAGTCAGGATTAGGAGATGTACTGCACTAGGCAAGTCTGCAGTTAGGGACCTCTCCAAATTAATGAGGAGTAGTGATTTCAGTTTGAGGACTAAGGTGGATTTGATTCAGGCCATGGTCTTTCTGATCACTTGCTATGCATCTGAGAGCTGGACAATGAATAAGGATGACAGAAGAAGAATTGATGCCTTTGAGCTGTTGTGTTGGAGAAGAGCACTGAACATCCCATGACTGCCAAGAGAACAAATATACCTTGGAGAGGGTGAAGCCAGAGTGTTCTTTGGATACAAGGATGATGAGTCTTCACCTTACATTCTTGGGGTATGTTGCTAGGAAGGGCTATTCCTTAGAGAGGGATACGATGCTTGGAAGGGTGGAGGGTCAAGGAAGGAGAAGAAGACCCTTGACCAGGTGGATTGACAGAGTGATTGCTGCAATGGGCTCCAGTGTGTCAGGAAGTGTGAGGATGGCACAGGATAGGACAGGGTTCAGATCTTGTGTTCAAAGGGTCGCTATCATTTGTACTCAGCTCGATGGCTCCCAGCAACAACTCGCATCATTGAGCTCATCACAACAACGAGAGTAAAAGAAAATAAAATTCACTAATAAAAAAAAATCCAATAGTAAGAGGACGGATGTGTTTGAAACCCATGCTGCTCGAAGATCAACTGTAAATTACACAGGGATTTCCCACTCTGCTAGCGGCCAGTTGACTCTTGTGTAGTTCACAGAAGATATATGAGTATCTTTAGTGATAGAGTCGGGCCTAGTCTCTCAATTTCTAAACCAAAAGCAGAGAAACGCACTGCAGTCAAGTCCATTCAAGTCTTCAAGGAGCACTCTAGCTGCACTTTTCCCCCTGAGACATATTTGTTCTTTTGGTCTATGGAATGTTCAGAGAACTCTGGTGGCCTAATGGCAAGAAGCAGCATTGCAGTTCTGAAGGTGTGCTGATCAAGGCCAGCAGCTGTTCCATAAGAGAAGGACGGACAGTCTCCTCCTGTGTGATTAACTGTCTCTGAAAGCCCAGGAGAGGGTCAGCTCTGGGTTGGTTCTGACTCTACAGTACCCTAAACAATGTCATAGAATATTCAGTGTTCTCTGGCACCACAACTCAAAGGCATCAATTCTTCTGTCATCCTTATTCATTGTCCTACTCTCAGATGCTTAAGTAATTGGAAAAAATATGGCCTGAATTAGGCATAACTTAGTCTATAAATTGTCATCATTGTTCTTAATTATTTTAGAGAAATATAACGGTTGTTGTTGTTTGTTCCTTACTGTAGTGTCGAGACTGAGCCACAGATGACCCTCCAGTGGGTTTTCAAAAACAGCTAATTGCTCAGAAGGAAATTGCCCCTTAGTGCTGTCTGGTTTATACTTTCAAAAATGAAGTAAGAAACAGACAAAGAAGCAACTTAAAGGACAGTGTAACAATAAATGGAAAAGAAGCTGGCACACCTCCTCTCCACTCTCAAATCTCTCTCAATTCCATCATCCCTAGAGCCCACAATCCAGAATATGCATTTGGTTTTGTCTTTTGTTTTTTGTGTTTTTTTTTTCCAGAATATGCATTTGTTAGATAATCTGTTTGATGATAGTCAAAATGAATCTAAGGGAAATTGAATTTCTACTCACTGTTAAGTGAGCTCTAGTGACCTAGTGGCCAGAAGTTGTGCTGCAATGCCAAAGGCACGTGTCCTGGATCCGCCAGCTGCTCCATGGGAGAAAGATGGGCAGTGTCCTGTACCATACGTTGCCTCTGAAAACCTGCTGCAGGGTCAGCCATGAGTCAATTCCAACTCGATGACAAACAACAACTCATTGATAGACTACTAACACAGAATATTTCAATAGTGATTATGTTTCTAAAACACAATGTATCGGAATATTTGTATGAAACAATGTGAATGAAGGAATATGTGAAACACAATGTACGTGAGAGACACACAATGCAAAAGAATGTTGTATGCAAACCAATATAAAATAAAATAAAAAGAAACAGAACAATGTATTGCAATGAGCAAAAAAAGATAGTACTTTCTTGAGATATGACTTACACTAGCCATCTATTTCAGTGTCCAATTGATGCTGTAAGTAAAGAAAAGAAATGAACAACAGTAGTTACCTCTGCAATGCCACTCTTCTGATCTTCTGTATCTTCTCATCCATGAGAGAATAGTTTGGTAAACCTAGTGATCTAGAACGAATTTACTGTAAGAAAATTAGCTACATCTTATATGCATGCACTTTAAACAATTTGTTTCTACAACATGATGTTACATAATATTTTAGATTTCTTACACTGTGGACGGCTGATACACAGAATTAATTATTTCCAGAATCTGTCAATGTATTAAGGGAGAAAATTCCATGAAGAAAATGAGATTTTCAACTTTTATTCATGCAAATCTAATTAAACCCAAGTGTGTTGCTTCGTGCTTCCAGCTTGAACTGTGGGCATCTAGAACATTCTGAAATGTGGGCAAGTGATGGATAGTGACTGAGAGCAGTCTTCAGGGAATATCAATGGGGTATGTGGAATGAGGAAGGAATTTTAAAATGAATCTTATTTTGCTCAGACTTATGATTATTTTCACTTTAAAATAAGAAAATCAGGTGGACATTATCAGAGCAAACTTGGAATTTAAAGGCAGCACCAGTAGCATAAAAGTCCCTACTTGGCCTGTCATTCCTGAACCAGGAAAGTGTCATTAGTCTTATCACTTGACCAACAAGTATCCTAAAGCAACACATTTTTGGTAGAAATTGCCAGTAGGTTATCTAAATTATTCTTCACTCTACCATAAACTAGTTCCCAGTCTTCCTTGCGGGGACCTCCCTAAAGTACTGAGGAGTAATGATTTCAGTTTGAAGACTAAGGCGCACCTGAGCCAGGCACTTGTCTTTTCAATTACTTCCTGTGCATTTGACAGTTGGGCAATGAATAAGGACGACAGAAGAATGGATAACTTTGAGGTGTGGTGTTGGAGAAGAGAAAATAATATCTCATAGAATGTCAAAGCAACAAGTAAATATGCCTTAGACAAAGCGTAGTTGGTGTTCTCCTTGGAGGCAAAGAAGACAAAGATTGGGCTCACATACATAGACATGTTGGGAGAGATTATGCCTCAGAGACATCATCAGCTTGGAAATACAGAGGGTTAAAGAGAGGAAGACACTCACCCAGATGGATTGACACAGAGATTGCTGAAACGGGCTTGCGTATGTCAGAGATGATGTGGATGGTACAGGACGGGACAGGGTTCAGACTGCTTGTTCCTAGGGTTGCTGTGACTTGTACTTAAACCCAGGGCACCTAACGTCACAAACTTGTAGGCAGGTACATCACATTACTAAGTGCCGCTCAATGGAATGAAGACGTGTGCACTTCCTGCATCCTATTGATAGCTGTAAGCCTCCTTTGTGAGGCTTCTTCCTCTCAGTCAGAAATTCTGGTAGACAGGCCTTCCAAGCCTGGCCAGCTGGAGGCTGCACTTCTCTGGTGCTTCTAATCCACCAGGGTCTCCATGGGGAAGAGGTGGGCGTGATCTCTTCCTGAGTGATCTGCAGTCTCGGAAACCCAGCCCCTTTCAGTCAGCGGGACCCTGGAAGGGACTCTTACCTAATGATAAAGATAACGGCATGGTGCATTGAGATGACGAAGCCCAAGTACACTCCACATAGAAGACAGCCATACAGTTATCTGAAATGACCTCCTCACACAGCACACAGCATCATGCTCTACTTGTTAACAGTAGTGAAATCTCCTATAACCAGCAAAAACCTTTCTTAGAGTCTCCAGACTGTCAGCTCATTTCAGTTAAAGACCAAGGTCCCAGAGCTGGGCGGCCATGGAGCGAGGGCTGCATTCCTGGCACTGCTACCAGCAACACAAGCAAGGGGTTTCTGGTCACAGTGTCTGAAGCAGAGACTCTGAACACCAGCCCTTTCTTCAAACCTTTAATAGAAACACTAACAGACCAGAGTAGGAGGCTTGGAGCATTTTCTGATTTTGCTAGAAATATGCCCTTGCTTGTTTCACATTTCTACCCATTTTCCTCTTAACTGACAATGCCAAACTACTCCTCATGCAAAACGAGCAGCTTCTGAAACACCACGGACGGAAAAGCTCATGGAACACATTTCCACTCGGACATTCACGCAGTCAACTTGAGGGCAAGTAGTTTTTTGTTCCTGCAAGATTGGTATGCATTTAATTCATCAAACTGCTTCACTGTCCACCATAGGAATCAGAGGGTACAAACCCTCATGAATATGTAAATCAGCCCCTGCAAGCACATTATTAATTATTTCAAAGAGAGTTGGAGGTCAGCCGCTCATAGCAATTTCTGTGGATGAAGACACATTAATACAGAATCTCACCCAGCCAGGAAGGATAAAGTTTATCACACTTTGCAGGCTTTCTGGGTATGTTATGTCCATGCATGCTGTGTATTTGCTTTTAAAATGGTCAAAGACCACACAGGACCAAACAGCATGAGAAGGATTCAAATATGTGTCTACTGGTGGTGATGAAGATGATGATGATGTTAGAGGAACACATCAGAAAGACCAACACGTGTCAAAATCAGAAAGCGCCAGCGGGAACCCAAAGCTATCTGTGGCTCGGACAAACGCAGGTTTTCTAGGCTGAGAAGCCTCCATGGTCCAAAATTCTTAAGAATGAAACTGTGATTTGCAACTCTCTCAGATCTAGGGACTTAGACCATTTCTTCATGGATGAGATATCATCTCGCCGCAGTAAGAATAGGAAAATTTAACAGAACAGCACACAAGAAATGCTGGCGAGGTTGTGAAGAAACTGGAACTCTTATTCACTGTTGGTGGGAGTGGAAAAAGGTGCAACCACTATGGAAGGCGGTATGGCACTTTCTAAAAAATGTTGCAAGTGGAGATACCATTTGACCCAGCAATTCCACTACTGGGAATATACCCTAAAGAAACCAGAACTGCTACCCAAACAGATACATGCACCTATGTTTATTTTGGCTTTGTTCACAATAGCAAAGAGTTGTAAACAACCCAAGTGCCCATCAACAAATGAATGGATAGAGAAGCTGTGGTATATTCACACAATGGAACACTACATTGCATTGAAAAACAAGGAACTCATGAAATATTACACAAAATGGGTGACCCTGGAGGACATTATGCAGAGTGAAATATCTCAGTTACAAAAAGACAAATACGGCATAATGTCACTGTTATAAAAGAGGACTGACATTGGTGTTGGGGGAGACTGAGAAAGGGGATAAATAATGTATACTGCTCCATAGTCAACAGTCTTGGCACCAGCAGCCAGGAAATTAAAAGGCGCATTGCCATGGGAAAGTCTGCTGGTAGGGACCTCTCCAAAGTGCTGAAGAGCAGTGGTGTCTCTCTGGAGACTAAGGTG
>NW_006399774.1:15648191-15680413 GCF_000299155.1 Elephantulus edwardii
TACATAGGGTTGCTATGAGTCACAGGCGACTCGATGGCACATAACAACAACAACAACAGCATTGAAATAGACTAGGGAGAGAATTGCTTAAAAGGGAGATATGGTTAGATATTATTGTCATGACAGGAGTCCAGAGCGAAGGCTGCATGGTGGAGTGAACTTGGGGAGAGGGATTGTATAACAATGAAAGAAGTTTTTTTCTTTTACTTTTCAAAGAGAGAAGCTAACTGGGGGTGGGGGGATATGGGCAGAGAGAAGAGTACAACAATGAATGAATGGAAATCCAAAGTCTCTGTAAATGTTCATGAAAATCAATTTTAAAAAAAGAATGAAATTGTGGCCCCCTGCAGAATTCCGTGCACGTGGAGTGCAGCAGATGTCCCACTTGCTGAGGATCCTGGGAGATGCCCCAGGATCTCTGAGTGTCTGTGAGGACAGGCCTTGTTTGCTGTGCTCTCGGCCTTTCTGCTCGGTGCTTTGCCTCCAAACACTGTGATGAAGACCCTGGGGAAGCAGAACCGGATAAAAGTGAGACGTGCCAGGCTTTAGACAGATTATAATGATGACTGGGAAATGAAAGGTACACCTAGAACACGAGCGAGTAAGTGGAAGATGTTAGGTGCTACTGAACTCATTGCACTCCACGTGACCCTGTGAACAAGAGGCCAGCACCATCTCCTGTCCCGTGCCTCCTCGCCTCCCCCAACACACTGGAAGCCACTGTTACAGTGTAAGCCCAACCCCTTGAGGGGCTTCTTGTCTTCCATCACTTGTGAGGGATGCTTCTGAGATGTGCCTGCTCCCCAGTGTTACTGGCCACCTTAGAGGCTTGTCTTACTGTTAGCTGGAAGTTGGGCATGGGAATAAGTTTGGCTGCAAGCTTCAAAGTGTAAAAATTCCTAAGGGCTGAATGAAGGCTGCACAGTGGAGTGGACTTGGGGGGAGGGATTGTATAACAATGAAAGAGTTTTCCCTGTACTTTTCAAAGAGAAGAGCAAATTAGGAGGGAAAGGTTGGTCAGGGAGAAAAGTGCAACAATGAATGAATGGAAACCCTAAGTCTCTGTAAACTTTCATTAAAATGAAAGCAAAAAAGAAATTTTTTAAAAAAAGATTCCTAAGGGCTCTGAACAGCCCTCGTAGCTACCCCAGAAAATACTGTGTGCACTTACAGAGCTCTATCTAGGTTAAATGGGACAGGAAATAAACTTATTTCGAGAAAAACCCTGGTTTGCTTTTGCCCTTATTAAACAAAGGTAGAATATTTCTCAAAGTGTTTTCCCAGAAGTGAGAGGGAAGGAAGTCACGTTGCTTCCTTTGCCAGCTGTTCAGTGCATTCCCACCTTGCTTCGGTTTTTATAGAATGCTTTATTTTTATCCACCTGATAAGACGTGAGAAGAGAAGACCGCTCAGGCAAGGGGCAGCTCCTGCAGACGCTGGTGGAGCAGCAACGCCAGGACTCAGGTACTGAATCATTTCACTTAAACTTTGCGAGAAACATCAGCGAGCACGAAACCATCAGGACTTTGGGCTCCCTCCTCTGCGCCAGGGTTCTGCAGAGGCAGCTACTTCCCAGGCCACGCCGATGACCGCAGAGATGGTGCCTGCTGATGTCATGGACTGTGTCCCTGCACTCCATCAAGTCTCCTCCATGGCCCTTTCTCCTGTCCCTGTCTGTGTACCAGTCACTCCTTACAAAGAGGTTCTGACAGACTGCTGTTACTGCTGAGAGCAGAGGGGAAAGCAGACACGCCACTCGATGAGTTATGTTTGTGCCATCCTCTCCCCCAAGGTTAGAGAGGACAGAGCTTTATAGATCCCTTGCTTTTCCTGTTAGATACACCCACCAGACTCCACTGCTGCGTTTGCTGTTCTTGTTAGGTGCCGTCGAGTCCAGTGTGACGCATAGTGACATTACAAACAGATCTGAACCCTGTCTTATCCTGTGCCATCCTCATCATTCCTGACGTTCGTGCCCCTGCAGCAATCATTGTGTCAATCCATCTTGCTGAAGGTATTCCTCTCTTTTGCAAAGCCTCCACCCTCAACCTCTGGTGGCCTAGTGGGCTAGAAGCTAATCTGCAATCTCGAAGGCACACTGTTCAAATCCAGCAGCTGCTCTGTAGAAGGATGTATAATCTCCTCCTGTGATTGATTGCCTCTGAAAACCCTTCAGAGGGTCAGCTACGGATCAGTTCCAACTTCATGGCACCAAACAACAACAATAACCATCTTTCCAAGCAGGATCTCGCTCCAAGGAAGAGCCTCTCTTAGCAACATGCCCAAAGTGTGTGAGACAAAGTTTTCACTACTGCTTATAGTCAAGGCCAAATCAGGCAGGTAGAACCACCCCCAGGCTGGAAAGATTCACAGAAGCAGTTTGCCTCAGGGACTGACAGGTGGGTTCTGGCTGCAGACACAGTCCAGAATTATTTCCCACCAAGACCCCAGCACAGCCCGGTCTGTAGTTATGTGGGCCACATGGCTGAGTCCTGAAATAAAGAGTAGGTGGAAAATTATGTCTCCCCCCCCCACTTCAGGCTTTTTTATTAAGAAATTTCAGTGTGAGGGTCCAGCTACAGGCCTCTCAGATGCCGGGAAGACAGAGTCAGATTCCTGGTGAAGACACCAAGCAGAACTTCACTGCCGACATGCTCTGTGCTGAGCCCAGGCGGATATCACCTTGTCCAGCGAAGCCACAATGATCTAGGTGTGCTTATGTTATAGGCCAGACTACTGCTGTGACGTGACCATCCCTGGTGGCGCAGGGGCTACAGCACTGGCTGCTAAGCAAAGATGTCTCAGCTCATCATTCAATAAACGGGACAATGGTGAGGTAGTCAGTCTTCACCAAGCCATGGGCATTTGGTGGAAAGTCAAACTCCGTCGACTTGACGGCTGTGTATTTGCCTGTGAGTGCACCTTCACATCGACGACACACTACCTCACCTGCTGAACCACTCAACATTTTTTTTACAAAAGGACTGTAATATTAACTTCTGAAAACAAGGAAAGATTATTTCTTTTCCACTAACTTTGAGAGAGAAGGCACATAAACTGCGAACATGAGGAGAGCCAGGTAAAATTCCTGGGACAGGCAGTGCCCGGGTTACAAGCAAGAGCCATCTGCAAATCTGTCTTTAGGAGTTTGTGCATGAATTGAAACAGTACAGCTCATATATAACTTTAGTCAGAATCTGTTTTCAGACTCTCAAACTCTCAGTGCTATTGAACCAGAACTTACTCATACTGGACTGTCCAGCGGCTTTTCAGCGACAGTAATCACATGGGAGGAAATTGTCCATTTTCTCCAGTGCAGCAGCTGTCAGATTTCATCTCTCCACCTTGGGGCTGGCAGCTCAACTCCTTACCCACAAGGCCATCAGAGATTAGTATATTTTCATATTATGTATCTTTTTGGTCTTAGTATATAGTTACCTTTTATGAATTAAAACATTAAAGACACACTTTGAGACAAACTTCTCTAATATATTAATACTACAAGAAAACTGTTTTGATGTTTGTTGCAAAAGAGATCTCACTTGTTGTCAGGAACCACTGTAGGCACCCAGATGTTTACACTTGCACACTCACAGTGTCTGAGTTAGAACCGACACATGCTGACCCTCCGTTTGGTGTCTACGTCTGTAAATCAACTGGGAAGAGGGTCCACTTCCTCCTGTGGACCTGGTGGTGGCATCAAACCATCCTAGGCACCGGCGTTTCACAAATAACAAACACAGCCCACCACTTTCCCAAACCCTGCAGTCCTCTTACGTTTTCATTTCCTCTGTGCATTAGGTAAATTCTTTATGCATGAGATACATATTGTAGTTCTTCATGTGCAATTAATATGGTCCTAGACTTGGTCGGTTAGCGACGAAAGGCTGTAAGTCAGGCATTAGAAACCCCCCAGATGCCCATGCTGATCTTTCAAGGTGCAAATAACTTCAATAAATAAACTGTCCCTTGATAACATGTATACATATATAATGTTTTCATTTTCATGGTAGAATTATGACTTGGAAATACATATTCATCACAATAAGATCCTAAAAGAGCTGGACTAGGTATTTACAATTATGATGTTGGAAAAGGTACAAGGAAAAAGACCAAGAAACACCTATGGTTTGACAGTCTCAAGGCATCAGGACCTCACTGGGGCTTTACGTTAACACACACAGCTGTAAGCGCTGAAGTTGATTCAATAAACTATGTCATGACAAAGGAACAAAGGATCGATGATGTCAAGGACTTCATTTGACTCGGATCCACAAGCAATACACAGGATGACAGCAGTTAAGAAGTCAAAAGGCAAGTTGGATTGGGGAAGTTTTCTGTCCCGGCTCAATCAAAAGTCTTCAAGAGCAAGAATATTAACATGAAGATGTGCTTGACTGGAGCGTGCACATAGTACTTTCAATCCCTCCGCAGGCGTGTGAGGTTGGACAGTGAATGTGGAGGATGGAAGAACTGAAGGCTTTGCGCGGTGCTGCTGGCGCAGACTCTCACAAGACCTGCCAGCGGGAGAGACAAGGGGCCAAGCCTGTGCGGGACAAAGTGGAACCGGGGTGCTCCTCAGAAGAAGAACGCGGACTCTGTCTTGCACACTTAGTGCGTGTTAATCAGGAGAGGTCAGCCCTTGAAAAAACCAGGACCAGTTAAAAGAGGAAGACCCCCAAAGAGATAGATTGGCACAGTGGCTCCATCAGTGGGGTTCAGTACAGCAGAAATCATGAGGATGATGTGAAGGAGTCCATTCTGTTGTGGGTCACTCTGGGGTCTCCATGACGTGGAGCTCCCTCGATGGCACCTAACATCAACCATAGGTTTCAAGAGATGTTCCTCTATCACATGACTGCCGTGACCCACAGAAGGAGACTGAGCTGCATTTAACGCTGGGCAGGGTCGAGCTTTTGAGCCTCCCTGCAGGCTCGTCCTTCTAGAAAGCTGCCCTTTCTGTGTGCTCTCAGGGCCTGGCTGATTCCCTGTACTGGGCGGTCCTGATGCGGTGGGGCGCTCCTGTCCCTGGTTTACTGTACTGACGCCATGAGTTCAAAGCAACTCAACTACAGTGAGTAACTGTTTTAAAACAACAAGAAGGTTGCTGTTAAGAATCTTTAAGAAACGATTCATTCAAGGCAGCACTTGAGCTGCTCCTCTGCTGATGGACCCGTCAAGTGTTCTGTCCACTGGCTATTTCAAATAAGGCTGCAATGGATATGTAAGAGTGCACATATTTGCTCTTGTCACGCCTCTTATTTCTTTAGCTATACACCTTGTAGTTGGATTACTCCTCACCCCTCAGCTGGGAGGACAGACAGAGTGACTGCAGTAATGGGCTTGAATGTGCCTCAGATGGTGAGGACGGCTCAGAATAGGATAGGGTCCAAATCTGTTGTTCAGAGGGTTTTATGAGTCCCACTCAACTTGATGGCACCTAACAACAATAACAACAACAGTAATGAGATTGGTGGATGAAGTGACTTTTCTATTTCCATATTTTTTTAACTTGTTTTATTTCCAGATTTTAAAGGAAACATACTATTACTTCCCTTAGTAGTTGCACTATTTTACACAAGCCCAACAGCAATGCTTGTGAGTCCCCATCTCACCACCCCCTAGCCAACATTTTTTCTTTACCGTCTTATTACTGAACTTTGCTGCTGTGGCTGGGAGAAATGATGTCGCACTGCTGTTTTGATGTGCATCTCTCTAATAAGAATTATGGTGGCCTGGTTCATAGGGAGTTGGACAGATAACCTCATCCATAGGGAGGTAACTGCTGACCTGAGCTTCTCTGCAGAACAACCAGTGACACCACAGGAGAGGTGGGCAAGCTCCTTAGTGGAATTTACAGCCCCAGAAACCCAGCGGGATTCAGTAGGAATCTGTGCCCACTGAACTGCAGTGAGTTTAAGAGCTAACGAGGGGTCTCCAGTGGGCTGGTCAGTGGAGAGTGGAGCTTCTAGCTGATGGTGCATCTCTGGTGGGTCGAGACAGGTGGAAAATCTCCTCTGTGATTTACAGTCTCAGAAACCTGTTGGCAGGTCAGCTAAGAGTCACTCTCAACTGAAGGTCAAAGAGTGAGTGGTTGGGAGAGTGAGGGCATGGGTGAGTGAGTGAGTGGTTGGGCGAGTTAGGGAGTGTGTGAACAGCTAATAATCTTAAGCATGTTTTCAGATTTTTTTTGTGGCTCTCTGCAGGTCTTTAGTGATGAAGTGTCTTTTCATTATCTCATTTTGTACCTGGCTTGTCTTTCTCTTGCTGACGTGTGAGGGCTGCTGAGAAATGTTCAGGAATAATGTTGAATCCATGAGTCACGACATGACATGCAGGAGTCTAGAGCTGAGCAAAAGAAGCCAGGCATGAAAGGTCAGATGGTGCGTAAGAGCACAGTTAACAGAAAGCTGAAGAGAGGGTTCCTCACTAGAGAGCACTAATAAAGCAGGCTCCTAGGAGCTGGGAGAGGAGGCATCTCCAGCATCATGAGGACTCTTGACTTGGCAATGACCTTGAACCTCAGGACCTAACGAGCCTGAAGGTCTAATGAAGGTGTGCAGACAACACAGGGACATGCTTGTTGAAAATGAGCACATGGTCATCAAGAAACTCTCTCCTTATTCTTTCATTTATAAAAGCAACTGTTAGTGAGAATCCCACTAGTGTTTAGACAAAATTTACAAAACAACCCCAACCCAAGTCTATAATAAAATTCGAGAGCTTCTTTTCATGCAAGATGAGACCCATTTTATCATATGAATGAGAGATAAAAACAAAACAACACTGAAATAATACATGCTAAACAATATGGCAATGGAGTCCCTTTGCCTGTGAATGATTATTTGTGGAGGTGAACTTTACGGCTCTGCTGAAGGGATGGAGAAGCTAATGCTGAAATGGAGTCTGCAGGGTGGACAGTAGACTCCGTGTGTGTAGTTATAGTCCAGATGCACAAAGATACAGCTTTCAAATTGTTTTTGATGTTAACCACAGAACAAAAGAGGAGCCTGGAGATTGCAGGTTTGTAATAGGAAGTGGAATTTAAATGATGAAAGCAAGGTCTGAAAGAGTAACAGGTTTTAATAACCAATAATGAGGTGGCAACAACATTTTAAAAGGTTCTAAAGGAAAAATTACAAAGTGGCATATTTGAAATGCATTCATTCCTTGCCTCAAGCTAAAATGTTGCTATTAAAATTAAGATGTTGAACCTAGAGGTGAAAAAAAAGGTCCCAAAAAATAATAGGAAAGAGGGGAGAAAAATGTTTCAAAGATGATTAAAATAAACCGCACCTCATTTTCATGATTTGATTTCTGATCATATAACTCTATTTTTTTTTTTTTTTACAATAACATAAAAGGTTCCTCCTTGGCAAAAACTAGCAACATTCAAGCATATTTACATTTACTCTATCGAAAAAAAAATAATAACCGTGTTATAACTCTTCTAAACTCTCCTCGAACTACAAGGGTCATCAGTAGTGGCTAGGGACAATATTTATGTATCCATAGAGAAAAAACAGAGAGAGATGAGCTGGCCTAGTGGACAGAAGGTGATGACACCAAGCCAAAGGTGGGTGAATTTTAATCCGCGGCCCTCGGGCCTGTCTTTCTTTGTTTTTGTTCAGACATTCCTCTAGGTCGTATAGCCCTGGTGTACAAGTTGTACTACGGTCACTTGTGGTTGCTGTGAGGCTGAACACTGTGACACTGATGTGTCAAATGCGTTAATGGTTGGCTACCCAATGCGGACAGAGAGTGGGGTGGAGCTCCTCGATTAAAACAAGCTTGGAAGGAGGAGTGGCATCCACTTCTGTAATAGCTTGCTTCCGGAAACCCTATGAACCTGGAGAGAGGATGAGAGACACCCAAGCGTTGAGGATTCTCCTTTATAGGGTCGCTATGAGCCACCTGTGACTCGACGGCACTTAACAACACAACAACAACAACAACAACAAATCTCTCTATCTTTCCATGTCCCCATCTATCTATTTACTTTTTTATGTATTATCCAATGTTGTTGTTGATAATTGCCTTCCAGTTGGGCATTCATTGAGACCCTATGAACAAAAGGCCTGAAAGCCCTCAACAACTATTGACATTTATCAAAGTTCATAGTGTCAGGAGGCATGTTATCTAGGAAGGGGTAGATTAACTTAATCTGTCCCTTAGTCAAAGGTGACTGGATGGCAGATAATAACAACAAAAGAAAAAAAATTTTAGAAAAAATTGAGAAAGCACCCTGTCTTAAGAACAAGAGGAAAAAATACCGGCAAGATTTCCACAAGTGTGCTGGCGAGACAGGGAAAGTCCCCGGCTCTTTCTCAGGGCAGCTGGGTGAGATGAGAAGTGGGACACGTATGGCATGTGGAAAAGTCGGCACAACTGTTGTTGCTGTTACGTGCTGTTGAGTTGCTTGCAACTCACAGTGACCCTTTGTAAAATAGCCCTGAAACCTGCGCTATCTTGTGCTAATCTTATTGTCTCTGACATACCTACCGTCATTATCCTAGTCACTGAATCAATCCATCTCATCGAGGGTCTTCCTCTCTTGTGCTGTCCCTCCACCCTTAAAAGCATGATGCCCCTCTCCAAAGACTGGTCGCTCCTTGCAACATGCCCAAAGTACGTCAGATGAAGCCTCAGAATCCTTGCCTTCAAGGAGCAGCCTGGTTTCACCCTCTCTAGGTCGAACCTGTTTGTTCTCCTTGCAGGCCATGGTATATTCAACACTCTTCTCCAGCACCACAGCTCAAAGGCATCAATTCTCCTTCTATCATCCTTAGTTATTATCCAGCTCTCTGATGCATAGCAAGCAATTGCAGACTATGGCCTGGATCAGGCTCACCTTAATCTCCAGACTGAGTCTCTTCAGTCCTCTGGAGAGATCCCTGACAGCCAACTTTCCCAGTGCAATTTTTTTCTTAGTACAAGTAGGTGTGCATTTTTCTCTTGACAGCGTAACACACCTCTGAGGATATATTGACACTCTGAAAAAATATAAAAATGTGTGTATGCACAAAAAAAATCTATTACTAATAGCAGTGTATAAAAAAATTAAAATAATATGTTCATCAATATCAGGAAATGAGGTACTACAATGGATTCATGATGACGGTATTACATAGAAAGAGTATATTGAGAGAGTGTATCACATACACTATTATAATTTCCTAAATAGTACGTCTCAAACAACACCTCACTCATCGTCACTGAGTCAGACCTGAAGCATCGCTGACCCTCCCAAGGATTGTCAGAGGTTCTTAATCACATGGGTGGAGACTGAGAATCTTTCTCCTGCGGAGCTGCTGGTGGATTAGGACAGGAGACGTGGCCTTTGGGTGAGCAGCTCAACTCACCAAGGACTACGGCACCCCGATATCACGTTACACTATCAGTAACTGTATGAGCAGGAGAACTCGTCATGGACTACGGCACCCCAATATCATGTCACAACATCAATACTGCATGAGCAGGAGAACTCACCATGGACTACAGCACCCCAATATTATTTTAAAATATTAATACTGTAAAGCTGAAATGACTGTGAGTGTATTGTAAGATAAGGAAGATGTGAGTAATCATGTTGCTATCATTCAGTGAAGTGATCTTTGCCAAAGTAAAAAGCAATAGCAAATGTGAGGTTAATGCTTTTAAGGAGAATTGCATAACCCTGAACTGCCTCTGAATCCTTTAACAGAATTGTTAAAAAAAATAATAACCAAAAATACGTTTCCCAATGCTTTAAAATTGGTAGCAGGGAACGACCTAGTTACTCCATTCATGACTGCAAATAGCATTATCTCTCACTAGCTACCAGGCTGTTTAGAGAAATGGTCCATTTAAGGTCATTGGGCTAGAAATTACAAGAAAGAATTATTAAAAAATTAAGACTTTTTTTTATGGAACCCATAGTATGAAAGAATAGTTTGAAAATGAATCTTCAGAAATGTTTCCACTATTATGTGGCTTCAGGGGGGTATGGAAGGTTTAGCAATGAAAAATTACTACATTAAAAGAATTAGAAAATGGAATTTTCCAACCTGTACAGAAATCTGTGAAATGAATGCTTCACTCTTCTTATAAAAGTGTTTTTGTAAGAAATACAAAAGCATAGTGCCTTTCAATATGCTTTTTTAAACAATAAATTAACACATATACTATGTGAATCTTATTTTAAAAGCTGTACATTATTAGTAGATATGATTAAAAAACGCATATTGTCAATTAGAGTGCCAACAAAGCCATTAGCTTTTATGTTTCGCTTCCCCATCATTCTAAGACATAATTTTTCAGTGGTGACACACATTAAAACTAAGTATGAAAAGAAAATCAACTAAAACCGGATAATCCAATCAAAATAACGTTAAGTTCAAAGCATGGCTCTCAAAACCAAGGAAGCATATTAAATCACATTGCAGTCAGCAAAACAGGTCTATTCTCAATAAATATCTCATTTCATATTCACAAATTACCTCAGGATGGATCAGTGGCTTAAGGATATGAGCTAAAATAAAACTCCTCCAAGAAAGAAAAGGAGAAAGCCTCAAGACCGCATTTCAGAAAAAGGGTTCTCAGTGAAGACACTGAAAGCATGAGCAACCAAAGAAAAAAGTTCACTTCATCAAAAGTAAAACAGTTCATTCATCAGAGTTGGAAGAAGGAGTGGCATCCGCTTCCTACACAACACACCTCCAAAAACTCTATGACCTTCGATAAATTGTCGATAGTTGTAGAGGTGCTTCAGGCCTCTTGTTCATAGAGCCACTATGAGTCATGCTTGATTCAAAGGCAGTCAACAACAACAACAACAATGCATCAGGGTGTTTCATCAAGAAAGGGAAGAGACAGCTCACAGGAAGGAATAAAATACAGGGTAACCTTCATCCTAATAAGGGTTTAGAACGCTTAGAGTTCAGCAACAACAACAACAAAATGCAAACAGCTCAATTATAAATGGGAAACAGGCTTGAATGGACAGTTCTCCAGCGACAGCACAAGAATGGCCAAGAGCTCAAGCAAAAGAAAAGCTTTCCCCCACCCTTTTTGTTGTAATTTAGTGAAAGTTTACCAAGAGATTGGTTTTCATTCATTCATTCATAGACATTTTCTTCCTTCTCCCTCCCACAATTCACTTTGTAATGCTTGTCCTGTTTCAGATGGCTAATTGTCATATACCCTGTAGCACTGATCATTACGGAAATGCAAAGCAAAATTACTATGGAGTCAGTCTCATGTGTATTCTATTTCTCATTGACATGTAGTTGAAACAGACCCAAAGGCATCCCTCCAGCTCCTTCTCAAGGCTTTAAACTATACAAGAGGAACCTGCCCATCTTTCCCTTTGCAGGTACTGGTGGATTCTCTCCACCAGAGAAGCTAGACTTCTGGGTTAGCAACACAACTTCCTTAGGCCACCAGAGCTCTCTTTACAACCACCGTTACTGCTGCTGCTGTTCCCAGGTGCCATCAAGCCACCTACGATTCATAGAGATCTTATGATTAACAGATCAGAATCTCTGCTACAGCATCCTTGGATGCCCAATAGATTGTCAAGCCTGTGGTTAGTCATTGTGTCAATCCATTTCGTTGAGGGTCAGCCTCTCTTTGACTGACTCTCTGACATTCCAACCACGGTGTCTTTTCTCTCCCCAAGGCCTGGGCCATCCTGAGAACATGCCAGATTACAGGAGACAAAATGTCATCATCCTTATTTCCAGTAATCATTAGGGTGATTATTAGAAAAATAGTAGTACTTATACATTACTGCTGGATATGTCACTGATGTAGACAGGTTGGTATTTCTTAATAATATGAAACTCCAATAACATATTACACAGCAGATTCATCAACAACCTGCGTTATGCAAATGACACAACCTTACTGGCTGAAACTGAGGAGGATCTGAAGCATTTGCTAAAGAGGGTCAAGGAACTGTAGTTTGCAAAATGGATTGAAGCCTAACATCAGGAAAACAAAGATTCTCACCACTGGGCCCATTGGCAGCATCCTGATAGATGGAGAAGACATAGAGATTGTTAATAGTTTTGGCTTGCTTGGCTCTATAATCAACACTCTTGGCACCAGCAGTCAGGAAATCAGAAGATTAATTGTATTAGGAAAATCTGCTGTCAAGGACTTCTCTAGAATGCTAAAGAGTAAGGATGTCAGTCTAGAGACTAAGGTGCACCTGATCCAGGCCATGGTCTTCAAAATTACTTGTTATGCATCAGAGAGCTGGATAATGGCCACGGATGACAGAAAAAGAATCAATGCCTTTGCACTGAGGTGCTGGAGCAGAGTATTGAACATATCGTGGACTGCCAAGAGAACTAATAGGTCTGTCCTGGAGAGAGCCTTGGAGGCAAGGATTTTCAGGCTCCATCTTACAAAATTTGGGCATATAGCCAGGAGGGACGAGTCTTTGGAGAAGAAAATCATGCTTGGAAGGGTGGAGGGGACAGTGCAGGAGGGGAAAAACCCTGGATGAGATGGGTTGACACAATAACTGAGGATAGGTGTGTCAGAGATAGTGGGATTGAATCAGGACAGAGCAGGGTTCAGCGCTGTTATACACAACATTGCTATGAGTTATATTCAACTCAACCACATAAAACAACAACAGAAAATCCACCCATAGCACGTGCATCTAAAAGATAGAAAGTAGATTTCCAAACTCAAACTTTTACACAAACTTGTACAGCATCACTATTCACAACAGCAAAATGGTACAGAATTTAGAAATGCAAATCAATATGCGAAAGAACAGGTAAACAAAGTATGACAGTGGATTATTATTAAGCCATAAAAATCAATATGTACTGATACTGGCTACATCTTGGTGCACTAAGTGAATAAAGGTGGACACAAAAAAATGCTATCACACAATTCTTTTTCTGATAAATATTCAAAGCAGGCAATTTGTACTGGCAAGAATCAGATTAGGAGATGGATGGGAGAGCAATGAACAGCAGTGTTCTTCCACTGAAGCAATAAAAAGAACCAACCAAATGCCTCAGTCTCCCTAGCTCCTCACAGAGCAACAATCTTGTTACCTAGCACTTGGCCTTGGAGACACCACTACATCTTCTGCTGTTAATAACAGTAGCAAAGTGAAAAACAAAGTGCCAGTCTTACCCACACAAGGTAGAGAGTAGCCGAGCTGGGGATCGTGGACAAACTGCCTGTCATTGAGCCGGGTGACACAGTAGAGGTGGAAGCAGTCCAGGCAGATCACGTGGCGGTAGTTGCACTGGAAAACCAGGACTGGGCTCCTGTGGAGATAAAGAAGGATGCTTCTTCTAGTATTCTGCAGGTAGACCGGGCAGCGCGTGCTTTAGCATGGTGTCTGTACCATGTAGGTTTCTTTAGACACTGTCTGCTAAGCCATGAGATCCCAATACCAACACTTTGTCTACAGGATTGAAACAACTTCACCAACTAACTGTGACTTATAGCGACCCTTGTATAGTAGCTCTGAACACTGCTCTGATAATGTCACTGACACACTTACCCCCATTACCCCAATCCATCTCATCCAGGATCTTCCTCTCTTGTGAACAAAACATTTGTTTTCCTAATCTTGACTTATTTTCCAATCAATTGTATTAAACTGGAGCTCAAATGGAACATAAATCTGGATGTTCTCTTCACATATCAATTCAAATGAACTTACTCATTATTCCTTTATGCACAGGTGAGTATTTCTTCTGTCCTGCTAGGACTCCATACACTTAGGAACACTTTCATCTTTCATATCGTGGCATCTCCTTAAAATATATTCCACGTTTACCTTTCCATGTTGTTGCTGTTGTTAGGTGCCATCAAGTTGACTGTAACTCATGGTGACTTGTGAACAACAGATCCAAACCCTGTTGTATCTGGCGTCACCTCAAGGAAGGAATGAGTAGAAGAAAGAGGAGGCAGAAGTGATAGAGATCCCCAAGGAGATGGACCAACACCGTGATTGCAGCAAAGGGCTTGAGCGTGCCAGAGAGCGTGGTGACAGTGTCACAGAAAGGCTGACAGTAACCAGAGACAAAGGAAAAACTAGGATTCCGCTGAAGAAGGTAGGATCATTCACATTTCATCAGAAATTAAGGAAAGCAGAATTTACCAACAAAGGAAACCTAATGTCTATTGTCTAACGTCTAGTGTATATTATAGCAACCTCACACCACCTAAGTATTACAGTTCTCAAAATATGGTACAGTCACTGCTAGTTTATGTATATGTTGTTATTGTTGTTATGTGCTGTCAAGTCACCTGTGACTCATAGCAACCCTTGTACAGTAAGCTCTCAACACTGCTCTGATAATGTCACTGACACACTTACCCCCATTACCCCAATCCATCTCATCCAGGATCTCCTCTCTTACACTGTCACCCCACCCTCCCAAATATGATGTCCCTCTCCAAGGACTAGTCCCGCCCTGCAACATACCCAAAGTATGTAAGTGCTCACATATTTTTAATTCCCTCAAAATACCCTGTAGACAAAAATTTTGCATTTCTGCTAGTAAATGAAACCACAAATGTTTATGGATAAAAGGAGACAAATTGAATATATTAATTTGAAATCCACCCTGAGGCAATTCTAAAGTCAAAAGAGTTTATTTAGAAAATACGTAATTGTAACAATCTACAAAAGAAACACAATTACTTGTGCCCTAGTCTTAATATAAAGAAAAGTTTTTCAAAATTTCTTTCCTCAGAAAACCTCTATTAAATATTAATATTAATTGAAGATAATTTCTATACAATTAAAAGACCTTCAAAGTTCTCTTTATTTCAAATAAATGATAGCAGAAAATAAAGAGGCTGATGATTTGAAATTTGAAAGCCACAGGATTTAAAAGACAATGATGAGATCAGTCAATTAATCCAAGCAAGAATGTCTCTAGTAGGGTCCAGGGCCCCCATTATGCCTTGAAAACCACCCAGAGTCCTTTCTGAGTCTTATATTTGCAAGGTTAAAGTAATTTATTTCAACATTGCTTGTGTTTTGAACTTTGCATCTTTCCCTTTAATACTTTCAAGATGAAAATCCTAACTCTTTTATACATGGACATGACCCTATTTGGAAAATAGGGGTTTCCTTTGCTGTGTTAATGAGAGTTGGGTAAATCCTAAATCTAGTCAGTTCTGAGTTTAAAAAAAGGAAAAAAACCCCAACAACAAATACAAAGAGCAGGGGAAGACAAGTCCCCTGTTACTACTGTGTATAAAACCAAAGAATGCCAACAGGCCAAGGGACATCAGTGTGATCAACAAGGGAGTAAGACAAATGTGGAGACCCTGATTGGACTATTAACAACCAGAACAGTAAAGAAAATCAGGTTTCAGCTGTTACATGAGAGAAATATGGGAGAAAGGTGTTCTAGTTAATTCTAAGATAAACTTAGAAGGAAAGAAACAGGAAGTGGTAACAGCTCTTGGGAAAGAATTTGTTTTATTTGGCTATGAGTTATTAAAAAGCTAGACAAAGACCAGTAGTGGTGAGAGGAAGGGAAACTAGAAGACAGGAGGAGGGACCTTCTGAGAAGGGGCTGTGGACACTCCCCTTGTGTAGTGACCTTGTTCCTCCAGATGCTCCTCTGTGCCCTTTTGGTGTTCAAGTTGTATTCAAATGTGAGCTAATCCCTGCATCACAGTTCATGCAGGGGAGTCAATCAGAGGCCAGACAAGGTCCTCAACCATGTGTAAACGGGATTAGAAATATTGAATTTGCTATTGTTGAACAATTATTTGTAAGCTGTGATTTATCTGCCATCATTAAAGGAGTAATCCAGAGACACATTGTTGATCTAATAACGACCACCTGCACGTAAATGCTGCCCCAGTGGGTTTCCAAGGCTGTCGATGTTTATGGGAGGAGACAACTCATCTGTCTTCTGTTCAGTGCTCTTCTCCAACACCACAGCTCAAAGCCATCAATTCTTCTATTGTCCTCATTCATTGTCCAGCTCTCAGATGCATTGCAATGACTGACAAGATCATGGCCTGAATTAGGTGAAAAGGGTGGGATACATTAAATGCAATATGCTAGTTGAGACATAAAGATAACGAAGCTACTTTAAATGCTCCAGAAAACGAATCACTAATGTGACACAAGTGATTCTACTAGAAGGCATACCTATGACAAAGGTAAAATAAATACCAACAGGCTCAGTGCTGAGGAACTTCAACTGACCCCACTTGTAGGCTGTCATGGTCTTCTGTCATCCCAGTCCACACTGAATGGAGTTTACATACAAACCACAGGGTAGTACAGAAATGGCAGTACATGCGACCTCCAAGACTAGGTCTTAAAAGAGACTTTGGTTTCTTTCTGTGCTGTGCCAGGGACCATGCCATCAGGATAGAACTAATGGCCAACCAAAGGCCACTTAGGGAGAACACTAAGTCAAGCAATCTAAGGGTGAAGTCCGAAGGGAAAGGAACTGAATTCTCCATCCCACTGCCAAGCCCAACATGGTAGCCACTTAACACAGTCACCCTGGAAACAAGACCCCGATCCCCATTCAAGCCCTCTGAAGAGGACAACAAAGCTGAGATCTTGATTTTTAACTCCATGACATGCTCTGATCAAGAGAATACAGCTAATATAAACCCAAATTCTTGACATCTTCAAGTGGTGCGAGACACTATTATTGTGGGATTGATACACTGAGCTATGCAAAGAAGTAGCAGGTTGCTGTGCTGTTGTTAGGTACCATTGAGTTGAGTATGACTCATAACAACTCTATGAACAAAAGACCTGAACCCAGATCAGTCTGGTGCTATCCTCACAGTTCCTGACACACAAAAGCCCACTGCAGCAGTCAGTGTGTCAATCCACCTGGTTGAGGGTCTTCCTCACCTTCGCTGAGCCTCCAGCCTATACTTGATGGATAGTAGCATGTAACAGCCACAAATTCAGAAGAGGTGGACGTGACATTTAGAGAGCAAATGAGAAAATCACTCACAAAAATAGGAACATTTTAAACAGTTGTCTGAACAGATGAAGGAAGTGCTGCAGGGGTTAAAATTAAGAAATAGCTACATTAGGGTCGAGCCTATATCCATATCTATTCAATCTGTATGCTGAGTAAATAATTTGAGAAGCTGGTCTATGTGAAGAACAATGAAGACTGGAGGAAAACTCCACCACAGTCCCCAATGACACTACCTTGTTTGCAGAAGGGGAAGAAGACTCAAAGCACTTACTGTAGAAGAACAATGCATAGAGTATCCATCAATATGGGTTGCATCTCAACATCAATAAAACAAAAATCCTCACCTCTGGGCCAACATTATGATGATGTCGAGTACCATTGAGTAAGAGATTATCCAGCTGACCCTCTAGTGGGTTTTCAGACGCAGATAACAGCAGAGGAGGAGAGTGCCCATTTTTTTCCCTGCACAGCAACTGGTGGATTAGATTTGTGTACCTTGGGAACAACATCATGACAGAGAAAATAGTGACATAATCAAGGCTTCATGCTTTGAAGAATAGAGGGATGGATAAAGAGAGGGAGAGCATTGAGGAGATGGATTGATGCAGTGACTGGTGTAATGAGGGTAGGTGTGTCGGAGAGAGCAAAGTGGTCACAGGACAGAGCAGGTTTCAGGGCTGTTGTACATAGGGTTACTGTGAGTCACAGTGACTTGATGGCACATAACAACAACAAGTCAAGGCTTCAAGTATTTTACTTGGAGTCACAACCAACAGACTTGATAACAGTGGTAAAGAAACTAAAGACACGTTGCACTGGGAAAACATGCTTTCAAGGATCTCTTGAAAATTCTAAAGGGCAAGGATTAAGTTTCACCTGATTCAAACTATAGTCTTTTCACGCTCTGTGGATCCGAAATTTAGACCATGAATAAGAGTGACAGAAGCAGAGTCAATGCTTTTGAGTTATGATGTTAAGAGAAGAATACTGTATACTCCATGGATGGCCAAAAGAACAAACAAGTCTGTTTTGGTAGAAATGTCACCTGGGTATTCCGTCTTATACACTTTGGGCATATTATCAGAAGGGGCCAGTCCTTGAAGATGGACTCATCCAGCGACTGTGACAATGGACTCAAGCATTTTAGTTAGAGAGCCTGAGCATGGAACAGGACAGGGCAAGGCTCACGTCTCTGTTAATAAGGTCACTGTGAGTCCTTGTTCACTCAGTGAAACCTTACAACAACAAGAAGGACTGCAGCACATGGACATGAGATGGACAAGGCAGCCTAGGGGAGCACAGAGAAACAGGGATGAAGTGTCAAGTCCAGGGGAGCACAGAGAAACAAGGGATGAAGGTCAAGTCCAGGGGAGCACAGTGAAACAAGGGATGAAGTGTCAAGTCCAGGGGAGCACAGAGAAACAAGGGATGAAGGTCAAGTTCAGGGGAGCACAGAGAAACAAGAGATGAAGTGTCAAAAGCGTAAGGATGACGCAAAGCTAAGAGTGTAGCTGACTATTTGTTTTACCCAAATGAAAGTAAAATTAAACAGAATTAAAGTTTTAGGCATATCAAAATGGTCTGAAATGCTATCAGAAGACACAGAAGTTAGAACAAAAGTATAGAGTAAATATCACATGAGAAAAGAAAGTCATTTTTCCTCCTCACTTGAGAGGAGAAATGGGTCATTCAATTTATCTTGCCCTTGGCCTCTGAAAAGTCCCACATTATTTTCCACAGTATTTAATCTGTGCAACAATAATGATCACATTTCACCCCAGTTAGCAATCTTTCAATGCTTTCAACAAAATTATCTGTATGTGAAGAAGTGTTCCTCCTGGGAATTTAATAAAAATGGATTAAATAAAAATAGGGGGAAAATCACACAAATAACTTAGACGAAATGATAAACAAATTATAGCTAACACAAATCACAACATTATTTACTGAAATAGACAAACTAATGACCAATTTCAGTGCAAAATGTGGAAAGGACAAATATCGAAAGTAATATTGAAGAAAGATAATTAAACAGGAGACTCTATACCTTCTAATATTCAGACACACTATCAAACCACTATCATCAAAGCACCAGGGACTGGTTCACAGATAGATAGAAGACAGACCTAAACCTAGCCATCTATGGGCAACTGATTGATAAGGGGCCAAAGTCCAGTCAGTCATTCAAAGATTGTATGAAATGGTGCAGTCACAAGTGGACTCTTAACTGCATAAAAATGAAAATTATCCATATTTCATGATACATACATAAATAAAAAACTAAATCTAAAATTGAAGACTCTTTGGAAGTAGAGACTGAAATTTTGGTATCTAATAATGTTTACCAATAAAAACAAATGCAGCAACAGAAATTGACAAAAGAGGTAGGTTAGACCTCAGAAAGTTGATGGGCAGGGAGGTAAAGAAAATGAGAAAGATCCGGTGTGAACAACAATGTGTACAAACTCCGCGAACTAGTACAAAATAAAAATTTTATTTATAAAAGGGTATTTATAAAAAAAACCTACTAAAAATTAAATACATAAACTATACAATGGGAAGAAATATTCAGACATGACTTTTTCAGTAAGGATTAAATAGTTAAACTCTATTTAAACATTTCAACACCACAAAGATGAACAAGTCATTCACAAATGGGCAAAGAACGTAAACAAGAAACTTCCTCATTGTTTTCTGCTGGGTGTGGACTGACAGGACCCTGCAGGAAGGAATAGTTATTAGAGTTCCCAAAGCCAGAATCCCTATGGAAGCACATTACCTCTCCTTTTCCCAGCGAATCACATCCTAAGATGGAATTGTTGAGCTTCAGGCTCCCAGCCAAGAGCTTCAGCCACTGTGTGACCCTAGTTCCCTCGTTAGCCACTTGTGGTGTTAGTTGTCCTTTGGTCAGATCCCACCCACAGTGACCCTGTGTACAACATAAACACTGCTCAGTCCCCACCATCCTGACAGTGTCTGCTGTGCTTGGAGAGCAGAGATCATGCCAAACCACCTCATTGAGAGTCCTCTTCTTCCTTGAACTTGTACTTGCCTGTGCATTATGGTTGTTGCTGTTAGGTGCCATTGAGTTAAGGACGATACATAACAACCCCGGGAACTGCAGGACTGAACCTTGCCCTATCCTGCGCCATCCCTGAGCATGGTGTTGTTAGGAGCTGTTGAGCTAAATACAACCCACACTGCTCCTATCAACAAGAGAGCTGAACCCAGCCCTATCCAGTGCCGTCCTCACAATCTCTGATTCACCTTGACCTACTGTTGCCAATCCACCTGGTGGAGAGTCTTCCTCTTCTTTGCCTTCTCACTGCCTTCCCAAGCATGACGTCCTTCTTCAAGGAATAACTTCTCCTAGCAACATGCCCGAGATATATGAGACAAAGTGTCATCATCTCTGTGTCCAAGGAGCACTCTGGAGGCTCCTTCTCTAAGTCATGTCTGTTCTTCTGACCGTCCATGGGTATTCAGTGCTCTTCTCCAACATTACAGTTCAAAGGCATCAATTCCTCTGTCATCCTTATACACTGCCCAGCTCTCAGGTGCATAATCAATCATTGGGGATAAAAACCCCAAACAACCAAACAACAAAAACGGTATGAATCAGGCATACCTTAGTCCTCAGTCTGACATCATTGCTCTTCAACAGTTTGGAGAGCATGATAAGAATATAAAATTATAAGAATATAAATCTAGGTTTCAAGCATTCAGACTCTATTTTCTTGGGACAACTAAGTCAATTGGCATAATGCAGTTCTTCTGTACCCTAGTCAAGTGAGTAGCAGCCAAGGTCTTAAAATCGAGCTAGCAGCCTTCAAAGACACAGCTATGAGTCTCTACGATATACAGTCAAATAGTAACTTCAAGTTCAGGGGAAAAGGTTGGTCCACACAAGGCACAACCTCATCTTCCCTTTCCAGAGAAGAACATGATGGTGCCCGGCTATCCTCATCTTTATGACGTGACCACGATAATGAGTCTAGACAGACTGGAGGGGAAATGGGGAGAACTCAAGACTTTCTTAATATTAAAATAACAAAGCCAATGAAACTCAACTAGGGAGTCTTGCACAGTTGACGCAGGAGACAAAGTGGAACCGTAAGTCCGAGACTCCAGCCCTGGGTTCACTGTCTGACTTAAAGACCATCACTGAGAGCGGGAAACTGAGCAGAAGCAAAGATAAGACCATCAGGGGGTCAGGAAACTAGAGGACAGGACAGAGGATGACTGAAATGCAAACAAAGAGACTGTCTTACACTGTGAGTCCTTTAGTTAATGTTCCACAAGGTGTGGAATTTGTCAGCTGGAAACTCAAATTGATGTGTAGGCTTTCACGGAAAAGAATATTTATAAAGGGTTGGTTTTTTTAAAAAAAAGAAAAAGAAAAAGAAAAAACCAACCAGACATTGTTGCGATTGTTCGTGTTTGGTAAATCAGTCTTCAATTGACCCTAAGAGGAAGCCGGGGGTTCCAGAGAACCCAGGAGGTTAAAGCCGCTCAACACACATGTGAAAGGGGAGACGTATTTCTTCACAGGGATGTTTTTTGTTTGTTTCAGGAAATTGAGATCTCCTTCACCCTTTGATACTGCAAATAAAATGGAGTCTTTGTATAAGAATGAAAAAAAACCCCAAACCAAACCAACTCCTATTAATCCTCTCAAGGAGATCTGTTTTAAATCCCTTTTCATGAGTTAAAGATGAGCTATTAAAAAAAAAAATAAATCTAAGGCCAAAATCTAGGAAAACCAGTGCATTTTCATATGTACTATGTTTAGTCTAATTACTTGTTAATTGATTACATGCACGGCTAACAAGGAACCATCTGACACGGAATTTGCTCAAAGAAATGCTGGACTCCTGTTTTAGCTCCTAAGTCGAATGAGTTCATTATGTGACCCAACCAAGTGAACAGCCCCACTCACTGGAGAGGCCCTGGTCCAAGACACTAATTGACAAACTCTCAGTTTTAGAAATTAAAATAAGCTTCAATAGTTGAACAGACTTCAAAATCCCTTCCAGTGGCAAGGTTTAAATCCCAGAGTAAATTCATGTACTGGATCTGTTTGAAATCATAGTCCTACGAAGGTCCTGGCAGACCATGAGCAAACTCATTAAAAACCCCTGCCAGTCCCACTGCTGTCGGCTTTCTCTAGTCCTCTCTGATACTCAGAAGGGTTTGCCTTGGCTCCTTAAGCTGGTCCTATCCCAGCAAGTTGAAGCTGTTGTTGCTGGAGGCTGTCCAGTCAGAACAGACTCCTAGCTGACCCTCCAGAGGATTGTCAGAGCTTAAAACAAAAGCACATGTTGCCAAAAAGTTAATCCAGAGCCACAGCAATCCTGTGGGACAGAGCAGAACTGCCCCTTAAGAGGCCCAATACCACGGTCTTTGCTAATGCAGACGGTCTCATATTTCTGACATGGAATAAACATTCATTAATAATTGGAACAAGGAAAAATCAGAAATTCTAAAATAGAGGAAATGGTACACATGAGAATTGATAGCTTTAGCACCAGTGAGCTGAAATGGAGTGGTTTTGGTCATTTGACTTGGGCAGTCATATTGGATTACATCTCAAAATTAAGAAAATAATATCCTTACCTCAGGACCACTAGGCAGCATCATGAAGGAAGGGGACATTGTCAAAGATTTCATTCTACTTAGTTTCACCTTTAACACTCAGTAGAGGTCAAGCAATTAAAACATTTCTTGTACTGGAAAAATCTACTTCCAAGGACCTCTCTAAAGAGCAATGATGTTATTTTTGAGACTAAGATGTGCCTTATCCAACCACGAAATTGTCAATTGCTTCATATGCATCTGAAAGTTAGACAATGAATAAGAAAGACCAAATAAGGATCAAGGCCTTTAAACTGTGGTATTGGTGAAGAGCAATGACTATCTCATGTATTGGCAAAAGAACTAACAAACGTGTCTTGGAGAATGTGTAGCCCAGGTGCTCCTCAGATGCAAGGAAAGGGAAATTTTGTCTCATATACTTTAGGTACATAGGGTTTCCAGAGGCCTGCTATTTCGGAAGTGGATGGTCAATCCTTCTTCAGAGAGCCAGGCAATGACTAGGAAGGATAGAAGGAGAATTGATGCCTTTGAGCTATGGTGTTGGAGAAGAGTCTTCAATATACCATGAACTGCTAAGAAAACGAACAGGTTCAGCCTTGAGAGGGTTAAACCAGGCTGCTCCTTGGAGGCAAGGATTCTGAGGCTTTGTCTGACATACTTTGGACATGTTGTAAGGAGAGACCAGTCCTTGGAGAGGAACATCATGCTTGGGAGGGTGGAGGGACAGCGCAGGAGGGGAAGAGCCTCGATGAGATGGATTGATTCAGTGACTGGGTAATAGGGGTAGGTGTGTTAGAGACGGTGAGACTGGCACATGATTGAGCAGGCTTTAGGGCTGTTGTACAGAGGGTCACTATGAGTCTCAGGTGACTCAACAGTACATAACAACAACAAAAATACTTTGGGTATGTTTTCAGAAGGGTTAAGTTCTTGAAAATAGATGCCATTGTGTGGAAGAGACTGAGGAAGACCCCAACCAGGATGGCCTGACACAGTGACAGTAATGATGGAGATGGGCATGTCAGAGAGCAAGAGGATGACCAATGAGAGGCCACAATCCTTAAGGTCACTATGAGCCGACTTGAAGGCACCTCACAACAATGACGATGACTAGTGTGCTGAGAATGGCAAATGAAACAATGCCGTCACAGTCAGCATCAGAGAGAACATTTCAACATCTGAAATTGTCCTAAAGTACAATGTTGTCAGTGATAACGTAAAACCCATGTACATACAAGGAAGTCCTGCTAATAAGAGAATAATAAATATACACAACCAACTACTGAAGTAAAAAAATGGAGAAACTGAGAACATCTGTCAGTGTCCTCAGTCTAAAATTCATTGACTATGTTATCAAATTGTTGCTGTCATTGAGACATAGACAACTCATAGTGACCCTATGAACAAAAGACATGAACACTTGTTTAACTTTCATCGTTTCTCCATGTTCAGAGAGTTCCCAGAGGCAAGCTACTTCATAAGTGGGACACTACTAATAACCAGTTGATGGAATGCAAAATTTGGAAACACAAAGAAATTACTGGTAGTCCCAAGTCTGGTGGAGGTGATAGAGACGAGGCCAGAGATTACAGGGCAGAATTTTGTACATTACAAGAACATATTCATTGAAAATACGTTTTTTAAAAAGAATATAAACTACAACTATGCCCACAGACCTCATCAGATGGGATGAATCAAACTGACCACATCTGTGGAAAGAGACGGTAGGAAAACACAGTACCAGCGGTCAGAACAAGGCTAGGGGCAAAAGGTGGAACTTCCTATCAGTTACTCATATACAAATTCAAATTAAACTGAAAAAACTTCAACCATGAGAGCCAAATGCAACCCTATAAATATGTATCTTGCCTGAATTTGGAGACCATCACAAGAATACATCTGATGCACTGAACACCAATGAATGACCACTAAACAAGCTGCAGGATGACGTCAAGGATATACATGAAGAAAATGAAGCGCCGTTAAAAGAGAGGCTAAACTGAAAGAACGAAATGATAAGGTAAGAGTGGCAAACATGATTTCAAAGGGCATCTCAGGAGCGTAAAGGGAAGTCTTTTAGTGGAATTTGCAAAGACTTAGAAAATGAAAAAAAAAAAAAAAGATGAATACACCGGGGATTTCTCAAACTAAAAAAACCTGAAGAACAGATTCAAGCCTAAAGTTGGAAGATTGAAATGTTCCCTGAGTGAAATACTGAGTGACACCGGAATCTTCAGAAGACGACGGAAGGAACACACAGAGTCACTGTACCAAAAGGAAGTGGTTTAGAATCATTTCAGAAGGCAGTAGAGTACCAAGAATCAATAGTACTGAAGGGAGAGTCCAAGCTATACTAGAACCATTGGCTAGAAATCTTCATAAGCTGAAAGAATACTAATTGAGGGGTTTCAACAAACAGATGTCACCTTGAATGTGCTCAGTAGTTTATGTCAAGAAATTTGTTCTCTCCTGGTTGTAGGTTTTTCTGGATACTTGGAAGACTGTTCATACCATGGATTCAGGCTTCTGGAGTTCTTCCAAGATTTTCTCTGATGACATTTATAGTCTTGGGTTTTACTCCTAGGTCCTTGATCCACATTGAGTAGATTTTGTGTGTATGGTGTGAGGTGATAAGAGTGGATAGATAATTAATATTGCACTGGAACAGGTGAAGATAAGAACTGTTTAAAGAGAATATATGATTAGGCATTATATGTATGACAGCAGCCCAGAATAAGAGGTACCATGCAAAGAGGACCTGGGGGAAGAGGGGAGGGGGTTAATTGTACAACAACGAAGGAATATTTTTTTAAGTGAACTGGGGGAGAGGGAAGGGAGGAAATGGGGGCAAAGTGTGCAACAATGAATGAATAAAAAGCTAACTTTTCTGTAAACTTTAATTAAAATCACAATTAAAATTAAAAAAATATTTATGAAATTGAAAGACAGCTATCTGGGAAAGCAAATATAGATGAGATGCATATTGGCTCTAATTTGCAGGGAAAAAAGGTGATCTAAGATATTACAGAAATCATCTAGCAATATTATCAACATCACACACAAGTTAAATCTTGCTAAAGATGAATTGAAAATGGAACAGTATATAGACAGAAACCTACCAGAAATTTGAACTGGAATCAGAAGAGGTCAAGAAATGAGAAATCATTGCTGAAGTAATCATGGCTAAAGACAGAACATACCAGAAAGATGCACCCAAGTATCTTTTACTGTGTACATCTTAATGGATGTCATTAATGACTTAGTGAAGTGTTACAATGAATTACTGAATGACATTGAGAGGAATGGGAATTACAGAACGCTGGATTGTGTTGATAAGGACCAGGAAGCCAGCCGCTTCAGCAGAAAAAAGGAGCCGCTCCGTAATTTCAGATGTTTAGAACAGGAAACGGTGAGATCAAGGTGGAGTGCTTTTTCCATACCTACTCAACAAACTTGCTAAGCAGATAATTCAAGTGCCCGGATTCGATGAGGAAAGAGGCAGAAGAATTAAAAACAATCTCTGATATAGAGAAAAGATATTCCTGCTTGCAGAAAATGAAGTTGCTGTGAAATATTTATTAACAAAGATCTAAGTCTATTGACTTCAGTATGAATTATACGTCTTACTTAAGACAAAAATGCACATAAATGTACCAATAAACAAAATCATGTTATATGTAGCAAAACTGAAGTTGTCAAAGATTTCACGTTCAGCATTCATGGAAACAGCACTTAAGAAACCAAACACGTCACTGCGTTGGACAAATCAGCTGTCAAGGATTACTTTAAAATGGTTTAAAGCAAGGATGTTTATTTAAAGATTAAGATGTGCCCAACCAAAGCCAGGATATTCTCAATTCCTTCCTAAGCATCTGAAGTCGAACAATGAAGGAGGACAGGCGAAGGACAGGCACTCTTGAACTGTGGCTCTGGAGAAGAGTACTGAACATCCCGGGGACTGCCAAAAGAACAAACAAGATTGATTTGAAGGGAGTGCGGCCAAGGGGTTCCTTGGAGGCAAGGCTCCAGAAACCCCATCTCGTATACTTTGAACACATTGCCTTGAGAAAAGACATCATGCTGGGAAAAGCGAGAGGAAGAAAAGAAGGTCTTCATCAAGATGGCTTGACAATGGGTCTCTAACAAGGGGGGCCAGCATACTGTGAGAATGGCACAGGAAAGGTTCAGATCTGTTGTTCTTGGCGTTGTTATAAACTACAGCTGACTCCGCGGGACCTGAGAAAAACAACCGTCTCCCTGTCTCACTTGTTAAACAGGAAGACTGAAGAAGAATTGAAGAATTTCAATGGCAATGCTGGTAAAAAATAATGAATAGATCATGAAACATTCAGGAGAAGGAGCAAATTTGTCTTGTGATGAGTACAGCTAGAATGCTCCTTAGGATTGAGGCTAGTTAAACACCTCACAGTGAGCTCTGGTGGCCTAGTTGTGCTGAAATCACAAAGGTACTGGGTTCAAATCCACCAGCTGCTCAGCAGGAGGATGGGCAGTCTCTTTCCGTGCGATTTATTGCCTCTGAAGGCCCCCTAGATGGTCAGCAATGGGCTGGTTCTAACTTGACAGCACACAACAGCAACAGCAAACATCTCACATATGTTGGGAGTGTATCAGGAGGAATCAATCCATTGGGAAAGACATCATGATTGGCAAAGCAGATGGTTAACGAGAACCAGCAGGACCTTAACGTGATGCATTCGTAGGATGGCAGCACCGATGGGATCAGACTGCAGCAATTTATGAGGATGGAACGGCACCAGGCACACTTTTCTCCTCCAGAACCAAAGGTCTGACACATATCAACATCTAACAATAACAACTCGGTCACGGGGACAGCGCCAGGCAACCCAGGATGGTTCATGCCTCAGTGCATTCAACCTACATAACAAAGGAATTACTGAAGACATCAGAAGGTTTTCATAGTCTACACAAGCTTTTAACAAAACATAAAAGGACACAATAAAAGGTATTACAAATGAGCCTATTAAGAAAAAAACATGAATTCTCTATCTTTTACAAAATGACAGAAATTTCCTCTTACACCATCATTCTGTATTCCGTCCAATCAGTGGTATTAAATGTTACAGATTTTAACTGCTTGCCAGCTCAGTATCTGTTCCTAAATTTGACCCTTCTTGGTATAGCTGCCCTCAATAATTTGCAAACATTCTTGCCCTTAGGAGCCCAGGGCCTGGGACTTTTAAGTGTTAGAGAGCTCACGGAGAGGTTACGACTTCACAGTCACCAGCCACGTCGTGGGAGAGGCGAGATAAGCCCCTCCTGTGAAGAGTTACGGTCTTGGAAATGCTGTGGAGGGTAACCACGGGCACGAGGTTCAAATCCACCAGCTGCTCCTTGGGAAAACGATGAACAATCTTCCCAGCGTTAACATCCTCTGAAAAGCTGCTGCCGGGACAGCTATGAGCACGTTTCAGCTCAGTGCCACTGACTCGAGGTGTCGTTTTTAGTTCCATTTTTGAGCAACAGTTTTACCATCATTCAATTTATCAAAATATTCTTGTTTTACATACAAAATCATAAAGACTATCTTCTAGCTTTGCATGCACATTGGAGCATTGGGACAAAATCTTGGCTTCCTTTGTTCTGAATACAACTCTGTAGACAGCATTTCTTGTGGATATCCAGTTATTATTCCAAAGCTCCAGCTTGAATTAACGCTATGCCTCTTGTCAACTTGTTCTGTAGACTACCACAAGAGTAACACACACCTATATAAAGCAACATGCGAATAACTGCCAAATATAACGAACTGACAGACAAGTATACCTCTAACAGTAAAGTGTTAAAGACAGTCAGGCATATAAATGTCATAGTGCAGGACAACTTTTCTAGCCCTAACGGAGGCTCATGGTGGGGCAGCAAGATTAATCCCATGAAGATCAGTCAGGGGATGTTTAAAGAGAGAAGAAATACATAAGTCAAGATCCAAAAGGAGGAATTGGTTAGCCTGACATAGAATCTATTGTAAGAGGTTGAACAATGTGTAATAACACTAAAAAGTAAGTAAAATTAGTTGACAATAGAGAAAAGTGTAAGAGGATTTTTTATCTCATTCTTTAAGTAATTACCATAGTTATGAATACCTCGATAAGTTAGAAATTACATAATAACAACATTCACAATACTTCTGCTAGTTGCATGTATAACACTATGGTCTAGCTTTATAGTAATAACTCAGTGTAGTTTATTCCTGTTCTAGTAAAAGAATGGATTTGGTGGTGATGGCTCTGATTTTAGTTTATTTATAACATTAACAATAATGAAATACTGGAAAACAAACTTTAAAGGCAGCGTTATGGTTATGCAAGAGATCAGTGACATGTTAATTTCTTCCAGATGGTGTCAGTTTTGAAGATGTTTGACTTTAGCATCGCTTATATATTTCTAAATATAATTATAGTTGACAGGTTGAAACCAAACATAACCCATCTACTTCTGGAAGTGTTAGATTCTAAATGCTGCAAAGCAACAATATATTGGAAGTTGTATTTTTTAAAAAAGTCAACAAGGTAATTTTTTTTAAAAAGTTAAAACAATAGAAGATAAAGGAATGTTAACTTTTAATTTATGATAATGATTTTGTATACCAGCCAACACCCTAAGTCTTTTTGTTAAGGAATTTATACTATTAAAGAGACAACTACTAATAAATTATTTAACTAAAATGCAAAAATGTTACATCGAGCTACATGAACCTAACCAACTTCTCACGGCATTTGTTTCAAGGAAGGAAAAGGCATTTGAGGAGGGAAAAATTAGATGGTTTTCCTCTCCGTCAATTAGATATTTTTCAAGAATGCTCAAAATGATTAAAGTTTCCACCACAGAGCACAGGCTGTGTCAGTGTTAGAGGAGAAAAAAAAAAAAAAAGAAGGAGAGAGAAAGAAAGAAAAGAAAATCAAATTGAAACCACATGAGCTTGTAGAGCACGTCATTTGCATAGAGCTTTGGAGACTACTGGCTATTGGCTGTTGGAGAGCCATTTGTACTGATTTATACTGATTCAAGCATACATCTTGTCTGTTTTTTCCAGTGTAAAAAAACAGCTAGAGGCATATAACGCCCATGTCCACTGTCACAGTATCCAGCTAAATGGAGAAAGATAAGAAGACAGATAGTGTTTGGATAAGCACCTCATTGTGAAATAAATTGTTCTAGTGTTTCCACAAATCTCCTGACAGGAAGCATTCATGGGCTTAGAAGCAGTACAGCGGTGGAATGCCAGGAGCTACTTAACGAAAGGAATTATGAGGGACAAACGGAGGTTTCAAATGATAGGGACTTGGTGCCTGCTCCATGCGGAGCATTTCCCTCTGGCCTTCTTTTAAGATCAATAAATGAGAATGAATTAATATTAACAAAACGACAGAATTTTCCTCCCTTTTATCAGAGGAAAGCAATCAAATCCTTGGCCAAACAGTAGTTTCAAAAGAAATGTTTGTTGGACAGTCTGAGTTCTCATAAGATGGACTTTTAAAAATGAGAATAAAATCAGTAACATAATTTAAGAAAGGCATGAAGGTTAAATTATCTTACATAATTTTTTGTATATATATATATACACACACACATACATATTTAGATTTTTTCCATTTATGTCAATATGAAAAAATCTGCTCTCCAAATACTTTGATGTTAACACACACCACGCTCTGAGGCCAGAGTAATGCTAGTGGTAATGGTTAGGGTTCTGCGTCCAGTAGGCTGGGCCATGACCCCCTGGGGCTTGTCAGTCATGAGATGATGTCATTTGACAGTTAAGTAATGACATAGCCACCCTCCTTTTCCTGACTGGATGTGGTCATCCTCCTTTTTGGAGTAACAACGATTTTCATCTAAATCCTAGATTCTGAACCCTAAACATGTTGGCAAGTGAAGAGTGGGTTTATTTCATTGTCTATGCATGTCCCTTCTAGACCAAGGTCCAAAAACTATGGTTAAGACCAAAATCTAGCCCCCATCTGGTTTTTGTAAACAAAGATTTATTGGAACACAGCTATAATTACATGTAATCTCTGTTCTTACACTAAAGCAGAATTGAGCAGTTGAGATAGACAGCATATATGTCCAAGGCTTTACTTTACTATGTGGTTCCTTGGAGAACAAGTTTGCTGAGTCACACGTAAGATTATGTTGTTGTTGTGCACCATCTAGTCTCCTGTGACTCACAATGACCCTGTGTACAATAGTGCTAACTCTATTGAGAGAATCTTGCTGTCTCTGACACGCCTGTCCCCATTGTCCCAGTCACTGCGTCAATCCATCATATTCTGGGTATTCCTATGTCCCTCTACCCTTCTGAGCTTGATATCCTTCTCCAAGGCAACATGCCCAAAGTATCTGAGGTGAAATCTCAAAATCCTTCCCTCCAAGGAGCATCTTGGTTTCACCATCTGGAGGACAGACCTGTTTGCTCTCTTGGCAGTCCTTGGTATGTTCAGTACTCTTCTCCAGCATCAAACTCAAAGTCATCAATTCTTCTTTCAACCTTAATCATTTTCTAGCTCTGATGCATAGCAAGTAATTGTGAAGACCGTCACCTGGATCAGGTGCACCTTAGCTCTAGATTAACATCGTTGCTCTGTAGCACTCTGGAGAGGTCCCAGACAGCCAATGTTCCTAATGCAACTCAACTCGTCTTTTAATTTGCTGGCTGCTGGTGCTAAGACTGTTGATTATGGAACCAAGGAAGCTGAAATTGTGAACATTCTTCAACACTAGGATTATGTTTTTGGTATCCAATGCGTGGCTAATGTTTAAAAAACGTATTTGTTTATGGGATTCACCAACAGACTCCTTAACACATAGAATGAGTTGAGACACAAAGAGGGAGGCAACAAGAAGTGACAGTGAGTCACAGAATGATGACTGATACAGCAACAAGGGCTGTACACCAACCTTCTGTCTGCATACTAGGACATCAAAACCCACGGATGCAATCATTTCCCTTCTTTCAAAGTCCACGAGCACCACTAGCTCTTCCAGTAACTGCCCACAGTGTGGGCACTGCTCGTGCCGGAAAGGGGGAGAAGGAATCCGGAGAGGGCAAATCTGCTAGGTACGTGTGCCTCATTTAACAAGTGTGCACTGATTGCCTGTCGTGTTGTAGCTCTCATTCTGGGCACCAGCCTTGACTGATACGTCCAACTAGAAAGGGTGAATGGTAAGTAAGCCCAAAATTGTTAATAAAAAGAAAATGGATGGGAACCCTGTTACGGTGGCTGCTGGGCTACTTACTGTGAAGTGACGGAGCTGAGAAAGTCTGAGGGAAGGTGTATCCATGGATTCCTGAGTGATGGGAGACAGTTCTGGGGCAAACCTGGAGCCAAGTGGAGTAACTGTGAAAACACGGTCCCCAGAGGCAGCGGCACATGCGCAGGTCGGTAGTTCTGATGAGAGGGTCAGTGATGGAGAAACAGACAGGAAAGGGTGGGGCAGCGCCAGGTGAGGCAGCGCCAGGTGGGGCAGGAGACTTGAAGAGGCAGGTGGGACCTTTCAGGCAATGTGAGAAATTTGATATCTGGAAAATGGGCAGTCAATACAAATTTTAAGGAATGAGGTGGTGGTTGTTATATGCCGTCAAGTCGCCTGCGACTCATAGCGACCCTATGTACAACAGCCCTAAATCCTGCTCTATCCTGGGCCAGT
>NW_006399774.1:15680713-15729142 GCF_000299155.1 Elephantulus edwardii
GACACACCCACCCCGATTACCCCAGTCACTGAATCAATCCACCTCATAGAGGGCCTTCCTCTCCTGCGCTGTCCCTCCACCCTCCCAAGCATGATGTTCCTCTCCAAGGACCAGTCTCTCCTTACAACATGTCCAAAGAATGTCAGACAAAGCTTCAGAATCCTTGCCTCCAAGGAGCAGCCTGGCCTCACCCTCTCTAGGATGAACCTGTTTGTTTCTCCTAGCAGTTCATGGTATATTCAATACTCTTCTCCAGCACCACAGCTCAAAGGCATCAATTCTCCTTCAATCCTCCCTAGCCATTGTCCAGCTCTCTGATGCATAGCAAGTGATTGTGAAGACTATGGCCTGGATCAAGTGCACCTTAGTCTCCAGACTGACATTATCACTCTTAGAACTTTGGAGAGGTCTCTAATAGTAGACTTTCCTATTGCAATATGTATTTTGATTTCCTGGCTGCTGGTGCCAAGAGTGTTGACTGTGGAGCCAAACAAACTAAAGCTGTTAATATTCTCAATGTCTTCACCATCCATCATGATGTTGCCAGTTGGCCCAGTGATGTAAGAAAAGGTGGGGGTGGAAGGCAAAATCCAAACCTGACAAAATGACATTACATGCACCCCTTCTTCAATGTTTTGACTGAGCCCACAAGCGCAGTCAAACCTTTGCACAGGTGTCTCTGAGTGGTGCTACATTAGGACAGGTGGGCTCTCCCTTCAGGTACCTCTGAAAAATGGCCTGCCAACCTACCGCCCAAAAAACTGAGCCCCTGAAAATCCCGCAGAGCAGCTCTGAGCGGTCACACATGGGGCTGCACCATCTGAAGCAAACAACATCCTAAAAAACAAATCTATGGAATGGGAAGAACGTGTGTCAAGAGTGAACGAGGTAACCAGGGCCACGATGTGGAGTCCAGGTGAGATGAGGAGAGAGTGGCCTGGCCAGGGACTGCACTGTCAGAGGCCCAGGAAGATGGAAGGTCAGCCGTGGAAGGACAGCATGGGTACCTAGCTCATGCCCATTTCTAAGGTCATTTAGATTTCAGAGAATTCAAGATTGTGTTCCCAAAGCCAGGACCCCTTTGCTACAAAATTAATACTTCCCACTTAACATATACAAAAGGAAAGTATTTCCAATGCGAACACATTTAATTGCAAAGTTTTGGTTAGGGCCTAAATGAAATAACGATTCTGATACTAAAACTGTACATTGATAACATTTTAAAATTAATGCTCCTCTTATTCATCCAGAGAGTAGCTGCTGATCCTGTTTTATGGTCCTGGCACTAAAAAAAGAAAAGAAATAAAAATAACAAAACCTATAGGATCCAAAACCTATAGTCTTGGCACCAGCAGCCAGGAAATTAAAAGGCGCATTGCCATGGGAAAGTCTGCTGTTAGGGACCTCTCCAAAGTACTGAAGAGCAATGATGTCTCTTGGAAGACTAAGGTGCACCTGATACAGGCTATGGTTTTCGCAATCACTTGTTATGCATCAGAGAGTTGGACAATGACCAGGGAGGATAGAAGGAGAATTGATGCCTTTGAGCTGTGGTGCTGGAGAAGAGTATTGAGAATACCATGGACTGCTAGGAAAACAAACAGATTTGTCCTGGAAAGGGTTAAACCGGGTGGCTCCTTGGAGGCAAAGATTCTGAGGCTCCGTCTAACATACTTTGGACATGTTGTGAGGAGGGACCGGTCCCTGGAGAGGGATATCATGCTTGGGAGGGTGGAGGGACAGCACAGGAGAGGAAGGCCCTCTATGAGGTGGATTGATTCAGTGACTGGGATAATTGGGATGGGAGTGTCAGAGACAGTGCGATTGGCACAGGACAGAGAGGAGTTTAGGGCTGTTGTACATAGGGTCGCTATGAGTCGCAGGCGACTCGACGGCACATAATAACAACATAACATAGGATCCCCAACCCTCACAGACTGGTAAAATAGCCGCTACCAACCATTGAGCCAGTACCACATGTGAGAGCAGAGGTGAGTCATATGGCTACAGACCTAACAGTGAGTGGTTCAAACCCAGCCGTCACTGCTCAGGAGGAAGATGAACCAAGCCACTTCCATAAGGATTTATATCCTCAGAACAAAAGCCAGGAGTGCTCAACCACTGTGGTCACAATCAGCTGGATCTCAAGGTTTTTGTTTTGTTTTGTTTTGTTGCCCAACCCTCCGTGGTCAGGACTGGTCTTCCCAGCTCAGCAGGCTAGCAGGGGAGTGTACGGTATATCTTCTGACAGAGAATTGCTACTGGACACAGAAAACAATGACAACCATCAGAGATATTTATTGTTGTCAGATGCCATCGAGTCAATGCCAACTCACAGCAGCCTTATCTATGAACAACAGAATGAAACATTGGCCATTTCTGCTCCATTCAACATCACAGATATTTAGAAAGCAACATTGATGAGATTCAGAGATGAATTAGCCTAAGCTAGAGAGGGAATTGAAGCATCAAGCTGGCTTTTCCTTTTAAGCATCCAGCAACGGGCTGTCTGCACAACTGACTTCTCCTCTCAGAAGTCCACAGGCCCCAGCTGGCCATGCCCACTCTGTTTTCTCTCTGCAACCTCACTGCCCATGCTGGCCCTTACACAGACAGGGAGATAAACATTTTAAATGGAATTAGTGGTCCCTTCTCCTCCCAAAACAACAAGGAAATATGCAACCATGGAGTAAAGGTGAGGCACTTCAAGATTGGAGACTTGCCGTGTTCTCTGGTTCACAGGTCTCAAGTGACAGAGCAGACACCAGAAATTAGTCACTTACACTCAGACTTCTTCATCACTAACCTTCGCCAGGGCCTGGAGAACACCATGCTAGAGGAAGCAGAAAGCGCCAGTGAAAAGGGGGGACACCCTCGAAAAGGTGACTGACAGGGTGACTGCAGCACTGCAGAGACGGTGAGGCTAGCACAGGATCCAGCGGGGACCTCATTCCGTCTTCCATGAGGCCGCCGTGAGGCATCGTGGACCAGCAGGCATCTCACAAGGTCAACAACACAGCACACTGCCTGTCCGGCCAGGTGGGCTTTGGCAGGTAGTGACTGACACAGTCAAATGTGTGAACTTGCTGAACAGGAGACACCTTTGGTGTGTCCTGGTGAAGATGTGTGGAAATTAGTTCACCACAGGGCTTTTGAGGTGAAAGAAGGCAGCCAGGAGACCATCTTGGGGCCCTTTGCAGATGTATAATGATTATCAGCAGGGCAATGGGCAGGTTTAACTATGGACAACGTCTAAATGGGGAAAGGTAGTGGCTCCAAAGAGATCCCCAAAGGTCATGGACATTGAACTGGAATTGGCTTGATTAAGGGGTTTAACCTCTACTGCCATAAACATGGAAACTCTTTTTTCCCCAGTAAATACTAGACGTGGGCCCTGTAGAACACAGCTCTACTGCTGAGCTCTGGGCTCCCACAGCAATATCTCAGACTCCGTGACTTTCTGTCACTTCTGGTTATTAAAATTATTTGATGCTGGCCACTGAGCCTCAGACCAGCCTGCTCTAAATGTCAGTCTCATATTGCACTTGGAGCAATTTCGTCTCCAGCTGAAAGTGAGGACGGGAGCTTGAGCTGCTGAGAGTGGCTTAGAAATGCTGGCTGGCCGGTGCATGCTCAGAATTCATCAGCTCAGGTCTCGGGAAGTGGAGAGAGAAATGCCAGGATCGAGTTCCCCGTTGTGCTGCCTCTCCCTGGAGTCTGCTGGGCGTAAGAGTGTGTGCCTCTCCTCCCCCGACTCGTGCACAAGCCATCCACAGTGAGCAGTAACTGTTGAGAAAGCTAGACAGGTTCTGCACTTCTGGAGTTTGCAGAGACAAAGGAAGACAGCATCCTTCACAGAGAGGCGCTGGCACTCAGCACAGACCTAGCTGTAAGGGTGGAGAGAAGAGTCGGGTGGAAACAGATGGACGTAGCTAGAAGCACGAAAGGCTTGGAGGGGAGCATGAAGGTGGAGGAGGTGGGCCTGTGAGTCAGGAGCAACAAGAAGATGATGCAGGAGAAAGGCCATTTTTAAAAAAGGGATATTAGTAAAACATTTTCCCCCCTTATTCACTGTTGGTGGGAGTGTAAAATGGTGTCACCGCTAAGAAAGGCTGTAGGGCATTTTCTCAAAGTTGCAAATAGAAATACAGTTTGACCAGCAATTCCGCTACTGGGAAGTTACCCTAAAGAAACCATAACTATCATCCAAGCAGATATATGCACACCCATGTTTATCACCGCTTTGTTCACAATAGCAAGGAGTTGGAAACAACCCAAGTGCCCATCAACAAATGAATGGATAGAGAAGCTCTGGTATATTCACAGAACAGAATACTATGCAGCACTGAAAACCAAGGAACTCATGAAATACTATACAAAATAGATGAGCCTGGAGGACATTATGCTGAGTGAAATATCTCAATCATAAAAGGACAAATATTGCATAGGGCCACTGTTGTAAAATGGGACTGACATCAGGGTGGAGGGAAGGCAGAGAAGGAGGAGAGGAATGATGTATAATAACAATAAGAGAAAAACCATTTTAAGAGAAACTAGAACAAAGCATTTTTTAAAAATTTATTTATTTCTTTTTCATTTCAATGAATATCTACAGAGATTTTGGAATTCCATTCATTCATTGTTGCACTTTTCTCCCCCCCTCCCCCGTTTGCTCCTCTCCTTGAAAAGCAAAACTCTTTCATTGGTACACAATCCCCCCTGCACCTCCCAACCCCACCCCTACCCCAAATATAACTATTCTCTCCCTCATAGACTTCAATGCAGTGAACATAATTTATCCAGTTTTTCTCAGTCTCACCCCCACCCCGATGTCAGCCTCATTCTACAATAGTGGCACCATATAGCATTTGTCCCTTTGTGACTGAGATACCTCACTCAGCATTATGTCCTCCAGGGTCACCCATTTTCAATAATATTGCATGAAGAACAAAGCTTTTTAAATACTTCCTAACGGCCCCTGAGGCACTCCAGCCCTGCCATGTCCACCCCGCCATCCACACCCAAGGCTATGCCCATAGCAGCTTGACTGGCCTGGTTTTCTGGTGAGCCCACACTTCTGCTTGTGACTCGGGCTGCCCCTCATGCCTCTCATTCTGACTCAGCCTGTGCCCCAGCTCTTCTGACAAATATTCCTCCCTCACATGCGCACTGCTGGCCACCTTCTCCAAGAGTTCTTCTTGACCACCAACCTAGACCTTTTACCCTGTATCCTTCAGATATCCTTCAATATGGATAACATCTCCACAACAAAAACCTGAAAAGTTTCACCAACGGTCTGACAGGCAACATCAAGATTGATGGAGAAAAGACTAAAACTGCCAAATTCTGCTGACTTGGATCCACAAACAATATACTTCAAACTAGCAGTCAGGGGATCAGAAGACGCATCACACTGGGAAAGTCTAAAGTCATGGATTTCTACAAATTACCGTGGAGCAATGGTGTAAGTCTTAAGACTAAGATGTGCCTGATTCAGGCCATAATCTATTAAATCATTCATTTGCTCTGCATCTTAGAACTGGACGGTGAATGATGATGACAGAAGAATTGATGTCTTTGAGCTGTGGTATTGGAGAAGAGCACCGAATATCCTGTGAAGTGCCGTAAGAACAAACAGATATGTCTTAGAGAAAAGGTAGCCAAAGTCTTTCCCGGAGGCTATGAAGACAAAGCTTTTCCTCAAATACTTTGAGCATGTTGCTGTTGTTGTTGTTATGTGCCATCGAGCCGCTTGTGACTCATAGCGACCCTATGTACAACCGCCCTAAACCCTGCTCTATCCTGTGCCAATCTCACTGTCTCTGACACACTCATTCCTACCACTCCAGTCACAGAATCGATCCGTCTCATCGAGGGTCTTCCTCCCCTGCGCTGTCCCTCCACCCTCCCAAGCATGACGACCCTCTCCAAGGACCTATCCCTCCTTGCAACATGCCCAAAGTATGTCAGACAAAGCTTCAGAATCCTTGCCCCCAGGGAACATTCTGGCTTCACCCTCTCCAGGACAAACCTGTTTGTTCTCCTAGCAGTCCACGGCATGTTGCTAGGAAAGGTTATTCCTTGGAGAAGGACATCTAGCTTGGAAAGGCAGAGTGTCAATGAAAGGAGGAAAGATTTTCAACCAGATGGATTAACAAGTGACTGTAGCAATGGCTCAAGTGTGTCAGAGGTGGTGAGGACAGCAAAGGACAGCACAGAGTCCAGAGCTGTTGTTTGTAGGGTCTCTGTGAGTCGTACTCAACTTGACAGCACCTAACAATAAAAAGATCTGCATCCAGACCCCCTGTCAGCTTGTCTCACTCTTCCCACAGAGGCAGCACTGCCCGTAGTAGAGCAGGAAGGCAGCTCCATCTCTAGCGTCCACTAGGTCACCTGGGGATGTCTCTCCGCTGTGGGTCTTTGTGCCCTCTGGATCCATCACTGTTCCATCCATAGTTAGGGCAAAGACACATGGAGAATGAGAAGGTATTCTGTTGGAAAGATGGAAGGAAGCTCTTGGGGGACGCACAGAGGCCAGGAACAGGAGGGAAGTTTGTGGAAGACACCCCTTGGGCCAATTTCAGTTAACACTTCTCTCGGCACCAAGTGGGCCTTGCAGTTTTGAAACAACAAAAACATTCTGTAGTTTCAAGCATGTTCTAGCACTTCAGAACAAAACAAACAACATTTTTTTAGATTGTATTTTTGCTGACAGAGCCCAGGCGGCCTGGGGCTGCTGCTCCTGGAAATACCAGTTGACCCCTCCAGGTGTTCCAGGGAGAGGGAAGATCTAGTTCACTCCAGTTTAAGATTAACAGTCTCCAGGACTCCAAGATGACCTCCATCGTGCCGCTGAAGGAGAGGAGGCTGGTGGATGTAAAACTGGGGGAGCCGCCCAGCTGGATCCTGATGCAGGACTTCACCCCAAGCGGCATCACAGGAGCGTTCCAGCGAGGCTCCAAGAAGTACGTCAACGTGAAGAAGGGGAGCATTGCTGGGCTGTCCATGGTGCTGACAGCTTACGTGGTGTTCAGCTACTGCCTTTCTTACAAGGAGCTCAAACATGAACAATTATGGAAGTACCACTAAGAGGCGCCGTCTGCATTCCTGGCCGGGTGCCTTTGCCCAGGCACCCTTCCCTTCTTGAACAGTCCTTTGTCACCTAGATTGAGAACTCTGTCCAATAAAAGATGACATACACTGTTACAAAAAAATAAAAATATTAACAGACTCTGAAGCCCAAGAGGACAGCTCTACTATGTGTCCCAGCATCACTAGGGTCAGAATCCACTTGCTGGCTATGAGTTTGGCTTTGGTTGTTGAGATTTCCTTGCAACAGTTTTGGCCTCTTCTTCAGCTCTAACTACAGAGCCATATCTACTACTCAACTTTAGAAGGCTGGTACTTTCCACATATGTAAACAGATCTCTGTGCCTCTCCACTTCTACAGACAAGGAGGTAACACAATTCATAGAGGGTTAATAGCTTGTTGAGGCTGGTAGACTGTCTCAGCCTCCATCGGACTGTGGGCTTCAACCCACAGCTCCGGAGAATCTAGGTCATCTTAGCACTTTTGCACCACGGTGCCGCAAAGGGATGTAAGTCGGAGAAATTGACCAGTGTGAGGTGTGTGTATATAATCCTGAATTTTCTGCCTGGGCTGCCGAAGACACACTGTGTCTCAGTTCACAGCCGTTATGGTTGAAACATCTTCCATAAGTCAATAAATCCCTTCCCTGCCTCAACGTCAAGCTGCCTGTTCTGGTTCCTTTCACTTAAAACACAAAACAAAACAAAAAACCCGAAGCATCTGTTCTCATCAAGTTGATTCTGACTTGAGGCGACTCCATGTGGGTCAGAGGAGAAATATGATCCATAGAGTTTTCAGTGGCTGTGAGATTCCAGAAGCAAATGACCAAGCCTTTGCAGGCGTCTCTGGGCAGATAAGAACTGTTCCAGGTCACGGGTTAAGATTCCCAAGTCTAAGGTTAGCTTGTGCCATGTGGGAGCTCTGTTCCTATTTGATCCCATGCTGAATTCAGTGGGCTGGGATAAATCACACACATCAGTGTTCTTCCCAGCTTGTCACCCACACAGATGAGTCCAAGAGCATTCTAAATGAACCCCCACAGGTACTGGGGAGCCCCTCGTCTCAGCTCACGGGAAGACCAACGTACACATAAGCACACAGCCTTCTCTTTCTCCTTTTGCTTCTGTTGCCCACATCCCGCCCTCGCACCTCACTCTACTTTGGGCAATGGCTTGTGGGCAGTTAAGACAGCCTTCATCACAAGTCTTTTCTCCAGGCCCAGCTTCATGTTCTGCCTTTCTACTTCTTCCCCACTGCTATTAGACAAGGTCCCTGCTCTTTTCCAACCCATAATGCTACCGTCATTGCCTGTATCTTCCCATTGCCATCCAATCAATTCTGATCCATAGAGATGCCATTGTTGTTATGTGCCACTGAGTCACTTCTGACTCTTAGCGACCCTATGTACAACAGCCCTGAACCCTGCTCTATCCTGTGCCAACCTTAATGTCTTTGACACACCTACCCCCACCACCCCAGTGACTGAATCGATCCATCTCATCAAGGGTCTTAATCTCTTGATCTGTTCCCTCCATCCTCCCAAGCATGATGTCCCTTTCCAAACACTGATCCCACCTTGCAACATGCCAGTAGTATGTCAGATGAAGCTGCAGAATCCGTGCCTCCAAGGAGCAGTCTGGTCTCACCCTCTCTAGGATGAACCTGTTTGTTTTCCTAGCAGTTCATGGTATGTTCAGTAGTCTTCTCCAAAACCACAGCTCAAAGGCATCAACTCTCCTTCTATCATCGCTAGTCATTGTCCAGCTCTCTGACACAAGGCAAGTAACTACAAAGATCATAGCCTGGATTGGGCACACCTTAGTCTCCAGACTGACATCATTGCTCTTCAGTACTCTGCAGAGGTCCTGGACAGCAGACTTTCCAAATGCAATTTGTCTTTTAATGTCCTGGCTGCTGGTACCAAGAGTATTAATTGTAAAGCCAAGCAAACTGAAGCTGTTAACAACCTCAATCTCTTCACCATCTGTCATGAGTCGGCCAGTCAGCCCAGTGGTGAGAATCTTTGTTTTCTTGATGTTGAGCTATAAACCATACTTAAGGCTCCAGTCTTTGACCTTCTGCAGCAAGCACTTCAGGTCTTCCTCAGTTTCAGCAAGCAGGGCTGTGTCACCTGCATAACACAGATGGTTGATATGCCTTCCTCAATCCTGATGCCACATTCCTCCTCATAGAGCCCAGCCTCCTGGATGATCTGTTCTGCATATAACATGAATAGGTATGGAGATAAGACACATTTCTGGTGTACACCCTTCCAAATTTAAAATCATGCAGTGTCTCCTTGCTCTGTTCTGATGACTGCCCCCAGTTCAAGTATAGGTTTCGCATAAGCACAATCAAGAGTTCTGGGATGCCCATTCTTCTCAGAGTCAGTCATGTTCTGATCAATTTTATCGAGGTTCTTTCTGCTTTCCACTGACCCTCTATTTTTACAAACCTAATGTCCTTCTCTGTGGAGTGATCCCTCATGAAAAAATATCCAAAGAACAAGCAATGAAGTCCCAAGGCTTTTGTTTCTAAGGAACAGTATTGCTGCACTTTTTTAAAAAATTAATTTTAATGAAAGTTCATAGAGACTTTGGATTTCCATTCATTCATTGTTGCACTTTTTTCACTGCTCACCCCTCCCCCCACATTTCACTCTCCTCTTTGAAAAGAAAAAATAATAATTCTTTCATTGTTATACAATCTCTCCCCTCAAGTCCACTCCACTGTGCAACCTTTGTTCTAGACTCCTGTTATGACAATAATACCTAATCATATAACCGTTTTAAACAGTTCTCTCCCTCATCGGTTTCCATGCAGTATACATTTTTATCCCCCTCTTTTTTAGTCACTCCCACCTCCTATGTCAGTTCTCCTTTATAACAGTGGCACTATGCAGTATTTGTCTCTTTTGTGACTGAGATATTTCACTCAGCCTAAGGTCCTCCAGGGTCACCCATTTTGTATAATATTTCGTGAGTTCCTTGTTTTACAATGCAGTGTAGTACTCCTTTGTGTGAATACACCACAGCTTCTCTATCGCTGCACTTTTTACAAAGCACGATCCCATGCTTGGGAAGGTGGAGGGTCAGCGATGGAGAGGAGACCCTCAGTGGGAGGGATTGGCCCCGTGACAGTAAAATGGGCTCACGTATATCGGAGATTCTGAGAGAATACAAGACAGGGCAGGGTTCCTATCTGTTGTTCATATGGTGACTATGCGTCATAGTTGACTTGATGACATCTAATCACAACAACTTGGTCTGTGGGTCCTAGCGGTGTTGGTAAGTGTTGTTGTTCTTATGTGCCATTGAGTCACTTGTGACTCATAGCAACTTTGTGTACAACAGCCCTAAACCCTGCTCTATCCTGTGCCAATTGCATTGACTCTGACACACCCATCCGAGTACCCCAGTCACTGAATCAACCCACCTCATAGAGGGTCTGTCCCTCCACTCTACCCACCATGATGTCCCTCTCAAAACCTGTCTCTCCTTACAACATGTCCAAAGTATGTCAGACAAAGTCCCAGAATCCTCACCTTGAAGGAGCAGCCTAATTTAACCCTCTCGAGGATGAATCTGTTTGTTATCTTGGCAGTCCATGGTACATTCAATACTCTTCTCCAGCACCACAGCTCAAAGGCATCAATTCTCCTTCTGTCCTCCCTAGTCATTGTCCAACTCTCTGAACATAACAAGTGATTGCAAAGACCATAGCCTGTATCAGACGCACCTTAGTCTCCAGAGTGACACCATTGCTCTTCAGTACCCTGGAGAATTCCCTAACAGCAGCCTTTCCCATAGCATGGAAATCCAAATAATGAAGACCATTTCCTAAGAAATGTGTAAGCACCATCCTCATTACGCTCAGATTCCCATGCTAAGTTTATTTGAACTTTAAAAATAGTTTGGTCTTTAGCAGAATTAAAGGCCACTAATAATTATTTCCTCTGTTTTTATTATACAGTTTTCGGAGGCTTCTGTTTAGATAATGAAGTCTCATGTGAAGACGATGACAAGCAGCTATGTTTCATGCCAATTTGAAGACTTAAGCTGACCAAGGCCGGTAGAATGGTCAATAGAGGAGAGACATATAGCAAGTGTACAATAAATGCTACAAAAGTGTGCAAACCTTAGGGGTGTGTATATTTGAAGCCCCTTAACCAGGGGGAAGAGTCCCTTCTGTTGTTGTTGTTATGTGCCATCGAGTCGCTTGTGACTCATAGTGACCCTATGTACAATAGCTCTAAACGCCATTCTATCCCGTGCTAACCTAGTCATCCCAAACACACTCATTCCCACCACTCCAGTCACAGAATCGATCCATCCCATCGAAGGTCTTCCTCTCCTTCGCCGCCCCTCCACTCTGCCAAACATCATGGCCCTCTCCAAGAACCAGTCCCTCCTTGCAACATGCCCAAAGTATGTCAGACGAAGCTTCAGAATCCTTGACTCCAGGGAACATTCCTGCTTCACCTTCTCCAGGACAAACCTGTTTGTTCTTCTAGCAGTCCATGGTATATTCAACACTCTTCTCCAGCACCACAGCTCAAAGGCATCAACTCTCTATCATCCCTATTCACTGTCCAACTCTCTGATGCATAGCACGTAATTGCGAAGACTATAGCCCAGATCAGGTGCACCTTAGCCTCCAGCCTGACATCGTTGCTCTTCAGTGCTCTTGAGAGGTCCCTCACAGCTGACTTTCCCAATGCAATTCATCTTTTGATTTACTGGCTGCAGTTAGCAAGAATGTTGACTGTGGAGCCAAGTAAATGAAAACTGTTAACTATCTCAATCTCTTCACCATCCATCCTGATGCTGCCAATTGGCCCAGTGGTGAGAATCTTTGTTTTCTTGATGTTGAGCTTCAGTCCATATAGGAGGTTAGCAAGTCCAAATTATATGAGATGAAACCTTGTGACCTCTGCCTCCAGAGAGCATCAAAATTAGATTTGCTCATTCTTCCGGAAATCAATTGTATATACAACATTCTTTGCCTTAAGTAGTTTTATTCTTAAGAAAACAATCCATTGTTAAGCTTTAGCACACAGTAGTTCCTTTTTTTGTAGGAGCCTTGATGGCCCTGGTGAAATGCTTGAATGTGTTCCAAAAGTCCGATAGTTAGAGCCTTCTAATCTGTAGTCCAACCCTGTTGGAGAAAGATGGGGCTTCCTTCTTCTGTAACGTTTGACATGAGTGGAAACCAGCTGGCAAGTGCTACTATGTCCTATGGGGTCATTGTTTGTGCAAACTGACAGTAGTAAGTTTTCTTGTCAATAATTTATGAAACATTAAAATCTGGAAAAACAACTATCTTATATTGACAAGCTACTTCTAGATACACATATATATCATTTGGGAAGTTCACTGAAGGCACTGTCTGTTTGAAAAGACACCGAGGTGTGTGAGTCACAAGCAATAGAACTCAAAAACTTCTTGGTCACGAGTCAGACTGACGCGCAGCTGACCCTGCTTTGACTTTAGCAGGCTGTGAGGAAGAGGAAGAGTGGAAGGAGATTGTTCATCTTTCTCCCACGGATCACGTGGTAGATCTGAGACATGGAGAGGTGACATCTCAGGGTTGGCAGTGGAACCCAAGACTGATTACAAACCTACTTGTGGCTTGAAAAATGGAAGCCTCTGAACAGTCTTGATGTTGTTAACTACTACGTGGACGGAGTTGTTGGTGACACACAATATGAACACATCTTTGTACACATATGCAGTATACCCGTTCCACACATTTTGCAAAAGTTTAGCATGTCTGCCCATCCTGGCAGAAAAGCTATCGCCAACCAAATCTTAAAGTGAAGGATTGTGATGGTCTCATTTTGGAAGTCGGCCCCCATGTCTTGTCTGCTGTCATTTGTCCCACGAAGAGGAGTGATCCTCTAGTCACAGAACAGGCCAACCCACTGGTTCTGCCCAGTGAATCCAAACAGATGGCCATGGCTAACATTCTAGAACCTTGCCAAAACAAAGACTGAGTCTGGCAGAAATCATAACCCATATCTTTCTCTCTCTGACACATTAAACACATTTTCTTGATAGCATTTTTGACAGCATCAATTAAACTCAGAGGCGTGTAGGAATGGACACATTGGGAAATTTGGAAGGAGAAAGCATTGCAAAATGCAAGATGGACATGAGCCTCGCAGAGAGGGAGAATTATGCTCTCCTCTCCCATGGACACCTACACCCTACAATATGCCCACTTCCATATGCATTTGGGGTAGATGACTCTAAGTCAGTAGGCCACATAGCACGACACCCACACAGTTTCTCCATCCACGCTTTTACACCGAGAAGCGTGAAGTCTGAGTATTGAAAGCCTGGATAACTACCACGTCTTTCACTAAAGCCACAAGACACTACCCATCTAGCTAATGTCTCTTTAAGCATAGCGAGGCTTCATGCTGGTTACCTTAGATCCGTAAGCAAGACAGACCAAAAGCTAGACCAGGACATCATGCCTGGTTAGGTCAATGGGCATATTATAGGGAGTTGCATTCCAGGTCATGGTGACTGTCCACCAGCTTTCAGAGGCTGTGACCCTTTCCAGGAGGAGACTGCCCTTTGCAAGAGAAGAGATCCTTTTCCTGCACAGTAGCTGGTGGTTTTGAACCAGAGACCTTTCTGTTAGCAGCAGAATAACACCAGATGCCATTCATGAGATGGACTGACACTCTGGCTATAATAACAGACTCAAATGCACCTGTGTTCAAAGGACCCCAGATGTCAATGATCTTGAAGATGGTGCAGGGCTAGTTGATGTTTTGTTCTGGCACCAATGTTGTTTCTAGGAGTTGGGGGAGCCTCAGTAGCAACTACCAACAACTCAAGGGTACCCGAGGCCAAACAGTCCTCATAGTCAATAGAAAGGAGTCCCAAACACTTTAGTCTTCATCCTCATTCACACTTAAAGCACCGAGCTCATTACTGAAGAGCACAGCTATTCTCAAAACCAAACAAATGATGCCTTTTGCAAATAGTAACTTCTCAGATACCCTTCCCCATGTGGCACTGTGGAATTTTTCAGTTGCTGTGAGTTTTAATATAGTGTTTAAAACAGTGAAGATGGAAATATTTTAAAGACTCTAAAGAAATTGCCCAACTCAGGGAGCTCTGGTGGCCTGGCAAGAAGCTGCACTGCAATCCCAGAGGTACACGGTTCAAATCTACCAGATGCTCTGCTGGAGAAGGAGGAGCAATCTCCTCCTGTACCAGTCAGATCTGATTTGACGATACACACACCACAAAATTAAAAAAAAAAATTTAAAAAAGAAATTACCCAACTCAATGGTACACAACTACTGTTGGTAGGTAGCTATTCAGGTAAAAATACATTTATGCAACAGTGTCATTGGATTACTATGAGTTACTGACAACAAAGGCCATTCCACATACAAGCTGTCACTGTCAGGAAAGACAGACATTAACCTCTAAGTACATAAATAGGTGAGCAGGCAGGATGGAGAGGAACGTCCACAAGCCGAAGGACTCAGCAGACAGTATTTCTACATTATCCTTGCCTCCAAAGAGCAACTCAGCTTCACCCTCTACAGGACAGACCTGTTTGTGTTCTTGGCAGTCCATGGAATGTTCAGTACTCTTCTCCAGCACCACAGCTCAAAGCTCTGTCTCACATACTGTGGGCATGTGGCCAGGAGGGACCAGTCCTTGAGAAGGACATCATGCTTACAAGAGTGGAGAAATGGCATGGCGCAGGAGAGGAAGACCCTGAATGAAATAGATTTGCTCAGTGACTGTGGCAATAGGGACAGGTGTGTCAAAGATAATACGATTGGCTCAGGTTAGGGCAGCATTCATTAACTGTTGTCCATAAGGTTGCTATGAGTCGCAGGTGACTTGATGGCACATAACAACGTTTCTACATACATATATTCATGAGTTTACCTAGATCCATGTATACAGTAGGGTAAAGAGGGTAAAATGACGATATCTTCTTGGCCAGAACCCAGCTTATTGATGGAAGGAGTCACAGTGTCTTGGGGTCATGAATATAGCCTCAATGGATAACAGAGTCGCTTGGTATCATTTCCTCCACTAAGACAATATGACATCAAGCTTTGGAGAAAAGAGTGGAGGAATTAAAGTCTTGAAAATGCAGGCCAAGCTGTGACCACAGGTATCTCCTTACCTGGAGCAAAGAATAAAGGAAATAAAATGCTATTAGACCAAAGGAGTAAAAGGTCATGTGCCCTTCAGCAAAGCAGAAGCCCTAGACTTCCTGGCTACACCGCTGACTGCTTTGAAAGGGACATTACAAGGTCCTTAATAGACTGGGAGAAAAATGTGTAACAAAACTCAAACACAAAAAAGACAAACCTAACAGGTCAGATACTTATGCAACCCCTCTGATTATGGCCCTTTGTTACCTTTCAAGGCTAGAATTGAAATCCCCCGCAGACACAGCTTCTGGCCAAACAATGGACAGGGTTACATGGTAAGTGAAAGCATTAGAGAGGAGCCCACATGCCTCAGAACAGCCAACCATGGGAGATAGAGCGGTATGTGCTCAAAGCCTATTGTTGTCAGGTGCCATCGAGTGGAGTACAACTCATAGCAACACTATGAACAACTGATCTGTGCCATCCTCACAATCACTGACACACTCAAGCCCATTGCCACAGTCACCACGTCAATCTCCAAGTGGAGAGTCTTCCTCTCTTTGGCTGCCCCACCCCTTCCCAAGCATGACGTCTCTTTCCAAGGAATAACCTCTCCTCGCAACAGGCCCAAGTAGGAGAGACGAAGCTCTGTCATCTTTGCCTCCAAGGAGACTTCTGGTTACACCTCCTCCTCGAAGACATATGTCAATTCATGGGATATTCAGTACTCTTCTCCCACCTCAGAGTTCAAAAGTATCAATCCTTCTTCTTTCACCCCCAGTCATTGCCAAGCTCTAAGTTGCATAGCAAGTGACTGAAATGACCATGGCCTGGATCAGATACACCTTAGCTCTCAAACTGACACCATTACTCCTCAATAATTTGGAGAGGTCCCTGATAAAGACTTTCCCAGTGCAATGCATCTCCTTCTCTCCTGCCTGCCAGTACCAACTCTGTTGATTGTGGATTCAAGTAAGATGAAATCTCAATCCTTTATACATCCTTTATGATGTTGCCTATTGACTCCAGAAACTTATGAACTTGGAGAAATAATGAAAGTTATACAAGTGTTTAGGTCTTTTGTTCATAGGGTTGCTATGAGTCATCTACAACTCGATGGCACTTAACAATAAAAGCATCAATCCAGTGGTGAGGATATTTATCTTGATGTTGAGATACAATCCATATTGAAGGCTGCGGTCTATGATTTTCTGCGTCAAGTGCTTCAAGTCCTCACTTTCAGCTAGCAAAGCTGTGCCATCTGCATAATGCAGGTGATTGGTGACACAAGAGGGATAGCTAGGGAAGGACAGATGGACAGAGGAAACACAGGAAGGAATTGGGCTAGTGCTATTACAATGTGGGAACTGAAATCAATGTCAGGAGACAGAATGTGTATGAATTGTGGAATGGAAAAACCAATTTGCTTTGAAAACTTTCACTCAAATAACAATAAAAAGTTAATTAAAAATATAATCAAGTTAGGCTAGAAATTAAGGCTCAATCTCAGAGTCACCTAAATTAATTTGCCACTTTCCATGGCAGTTAATTTGTTTAAATAATAAACAGACAGACAGTCGAATCATTTCCTAACAAGTTTATTTACAGTTTAATTAACAAGTTTCCTGGTCACCACCAACCAAACTTTGTTTTCCTTTTCTAGGACACCACCTTTCCACTTAATAATTTGGACGTATATTCTTTATCCCTGTCTCCATTAAAATGTTGTTGTTATTAGATGCTGTTGAGTCTTTTCCAATTCATGGTGACCCTATGCTTAACAGAAAAAAACCCAAACACTGCACTATCCTAAGCCATGCTCACATTCTTTGCTCATTAAATTTCACTGTTGCAGTTATTCTAACATTGAACAGGTCTCCATCTCATTTAGTCTTTCTCTTTTTCTTTTCATTGACAAGCAACTTTTTAAACATGATATTCTTCTCCAAGGACTGGTCTTTCCTGATATCCTGCATGAAGCATGTAACACGAGTCTTGTCATCCTCCCTTGTTAAGGACCATTCTGAGTGGACTTCTTCCAAGATTTAATCATCTTCTTCTGAAAGTCTACAGTGTATTAAATATTCTTCTGCTATATAATGATTCAAGTGTGCGGATTCTTCTTCAGTCTTCCTTATTCATTGTCCAGCTTTGAATAACATATGAGGAGACTGAAAATACCGTAAGTGAGTTGTTCAAGGGAACCTTAGTTCTTTCTCAAAGTTTTGGGTTTTTTGTTTTGTTTTGTTTTTTTATTCTAAACACGTTAGGTCTTTCACAGCAGATTTGGCAAGAGGAGTGCATGGCTTTATTTCCTGACTGCTTCCAAGGCCAGTGATTGTGGACAGAAGGAAAATGAAATCCTTAAGAACTGTGATCTTTTTTATGGGATTGTTTATTGTGCAGTTGGAATGACTTTATTTTCTTACGTTGAGGTGGAACTGATACTGAAGTCTGTATTCATTCTTTGAGCTTCATCAGTAGGTCCTTCAAGACCACTTAGCTTTCAACAAGAAAGGCTATTGCATTTTTGTACCTCAGGTTGTTAACAGTCTTCCAATCCTGATGTCACTTTCTTCTTATAGTTCAGTTTCTCTGATTATTTTCTGAGCACACAGATTGAGTACATATGGTGAAAGGGTAAAAGACGTGCATATTCTCATCTTAAACCCCACAGTAGAACTTTGTCTTGTTCCATTTAAAACTTCTTCTTGAGAAAAATTAAGTATCCTGGAATTTTCATTCTTTATTATTCAAATGTTACTCATTTTTTCCTATCCATCAAAAATATCTTTGTACATTCAGAAACACAGATTAAGTATCTTACTTATATTCTTTACTTTCAATCAAGATTCATCTCATATCAGTGATGGTATTTCTCATTCTATGACTTGTTCTGAATCCTGCTTACATTTCTTGTCACTTGCTTTTCCAACTGCAATGGTTATGACTTTTGAATTATCTTCAGTTTGGATTATGCCTCAACATTAAGCAAACAACAATACTCAAAACTGGACCGATAAACAACATCATGATAAGTGAAGAATATAGTAAAGTTGTCAAAGATTTCATTTTACTTGAATTCATCATCAAGGCCTATCTATGGAAGCAGTAATTTAAAAATCACATGACTTCCTATAATGGATAAAAATGTAGAAATGACATCTTAAAAGAGTAAGGATGTCACTGTAAAAACTAAAGTGCTGCACCTGACCAAAGGCATGCTATTTTTAATCACCTCACAGGCACGTGAAACATGGATGAAAGGAAGGACTGATGTCTTTGAATTATGGTATTGGTGAAAAATACTGACTGCTAACAGAACAAATCTGTCTTTGAAATGTAGCCAGAATGTTCCTTAAAGTCAAGGTTGGTGAGATTTCACATCACATACTTGTGGATAGATTAGGAGGAAGGGTCAGCCCCTGCAGAAGGCAGAATGTTTGTTCAAGTTGAGAAAAAGTGGAAAAAGAGGCACACTGCCTAGGAGATGAATGGGTACAGTGTTCGCTGCAACAAATATACAAACAGTGGATGGTACAGGACTGGGCAATTTCATGCATAGAGTTTCTGAGTTGAAATAAACTTGGAGGTACCTAACATGCAGGGCTTAACTCAAGGAGATGGGTTGGCACAGGGGCTGTAAAAAGGGGACCAAGCAGAGTAACCTTTGTGAGGCTGGAGGTGGACAGTACAGTGTACTATCTTGTCATACAGTCTCTAAATCAGAACTGAGTTAATAGCACCTAGCCGCAATGGCAGCATGCTGCTGGTGGTGACAACAGTAAGGTGCACTGCTGCTAATACCAGCCTTTGCCTGTTTGATCACCTCCAAGATACCTTACAAGTGATCTGCTTCTTCACCAAAGTCCATCGTTGCAAAGCCTAGGGCCACTGCTCCATTCTGCCACCCCTAGAAACAACGTGGCTTTGCGTCCACTCCAGGCAACAGGCTGAGGGGATTGTTACAATGCATGATATTGGGCCAAAACTTAGGGACACACTGGTATCTTGCTTTGCTTATGTTTGCCATTTTGTTATTTCAAAAATATCCACATCAAACAACAATCTTATTGGTTGTCACTTACAGCCCAATTTGTAGGATGAGAAATAAGACTGAGTGAGGTAAGATGAATTTGCCCAAAATCATACCCCACAGTTAAGATGGCGAGCATCTACACCTCATCTCTCTGGAACAGTGCTGCTAATGTTTTCTCTAAGAATGTTGCCCAAGACATTACCTGCCCTGGTGTTATTCACTTCAGAGCTTCCTGGGTCACTGTTCTCTGAGAGAAGTCATTTTTTAAGCCTAAGTGTCTACCTTTTGTCTACTGAATAGCTGGAGATACCTTAGCAGGGTTTGTATAGAGTTTGCACAGTCTCCTTAGAATGGCACTGAGTTACACAGGAGAGCAAAGAACTACAGCTGTGGACAATTCTTGAGACTTGGATGGGTTCTACCTCCATCTCCTAGTCGTTGCATCCAAATGAGGCAAGCCAGGTCGGCCAATCCTTTCTGTTCTGGCTCATCTCTTCTCAGGCCAGCTCTCCTGTGATGAATTGGAAGCATTTTCTCTGTAATAGTCACAGAAGAGGATGATCTTCCAACTCTTCAGCCAGAAGCTCACTGGCTCATAAAGGGACTGAATCTACACAGTCAGCCTCATTAGTGACTATGTTTTAATCAAGAGATTCAAGCAAGCAGAAAAACCATAATAGGTGGCCTGTTATTACATTAATAAAAAAGAAAATACGAGGAGTCAGAAATGAGAACTCTTGCGTTAAGAGCTGACCTCCTCACAACAGTGATGTTCACTGACCGCGAAGCTGCAAGGCGTCCAGGCCCCTCCCCAGACCACGTGACATGGTATTTCTCAGAAATCATCACCTCCTCCTCTCTCACATCCAGCTTGAAATTAACAGAAAGAAACAGGAGAGGAAATTCCATGACAATGTCCTGCACATAGTGAACTGGCACTGGAGAAATCCCAAGTCGTCATCAAGCATCAGGACTCTCATAACAGGGGCCATACCTTCCAAATGCATGTGACTCAGCACATCTAACTGTGGACTAGAGCTGGGCTCTCTGAAGGAGAATCATAAATGTCCCTTTCTATGCCTTTTTTGGGTGTATTGTCATTGCCTGGTCTTATATGTGGGAGGGGTTCTCTGTATCATGGTGTCAGCCAGCTTGGATCCATCAGAACCCAGAGTAGGAAAGAAAGAAGCAGAGAGTCTTATCATCAACCCCTCTCACCACAGGTCGTTGCTGTTGTTGTTAAGAGTCGCAGGCAACTCATAGTGATCCTATGAATGAACCTCCTGGACACCTCCTGTATAACTTTCGTCCTTTCTCCAGGTTCATAGGGTTTCCAAAGGCAAGCTATTCCAAGCTTGTTTTAATTGGGGAGCTCCACCAAACACTGTCCACCATGGGTAACCATTCTCACATTTAACTCATCGGTGTCACAGTGTTTGGCTTCACAGCAACCACGAGTTACCTCTGTACAGCAAGTGGACAGACCAGGGTTACACGACCTAGAAGAATGTTTCACCAAAAATAAGTAAAAGCAGGCCTGAGGGCCGCGGAGTAGAGTCACCCACCTTTGGCTTGGGGAAATGGCTTTCCATCCGCTAGGCCAACTGCTCTCTCTTTCTATGGTGCTGCTGCTGGTGATGGTGGTGGTATTAAGTGCCATCAAGTTGCAGGCGACTCATAGCGACCCTATGAACAAAAGTCCTGGACACCTCCTGTATAACTTTCGTCCTTTCTCCAGGTTCATAGGTTTTCCAGAGGCCAGCTATTATGGAAGTGGATGCCACTCCTGCTTCCAAGCTTGTTTTAATTGGGGAGCTTCACCAAACACTGTCCACCATGGGTAAACATTATCACATTTGACACATCATGACCCCAGCTCTTTATTCCTCTAGGGAAGGTCGACACAACCAACACTTGAAGCAACAGCCAAGAAATCAAACAACACATTGCACTGGGGGAAACTGGGAAAGGATCTTTTTAAAGCCTCCAAGCAAGAATGCATTATGCTGAGTGAAATATCTCAGTCACAAGAAGACAAATACTGCAGAAAGCCACTATTACAGAACAGGACTGATATGGGGGTTGAGGAAACTAAGAAAAGAGGGGATGAATAAGATACATGACATTGAAACAGGTAAGAGAGAGAAGTGTACAAAAGGAACATATGATTAGGTATTATCGGCATGACAAGGGTCCAGAATAAGAGCTGCATAGTAAAGTGGTCTGGGGGAGGGAGGGACAGGACTGTATAACATTGAAAGAACCTTTTTCCCAAAGAAAAAAAATGAACTAGAGGGAGGGGGACAGGGAGGGAAATGTGCAGTAATGAATGAATGGAAATCCAAGTTCTTTATAAGCTTTCATTAAAATAAAAAATAAAAAAAAAACTAGGAAAAAAACCCCAACTCAATAGAGGGTCACAAAAAAAAAAAAGAAAGAAAAAGCTGATCTAAAGACTAGGACACTCCTGAGTTAAGCCATAGCATTTGCAGTTATTTCCTATGCACATGAAGCTGAACACTTTATGATGACAGAAGAGGGCTTTGAATCGTGGCATTAGCGAAGAGCACTGAATGGACTGACTAAAAGAACTAACAAGTCTGTCATTGAGGAAGCCAGAGTGCTTCGTAGAGAGAAGGATGGTCAGATTTCACCCCACATACTTCAAGCATGTTATTAGGAGGGGTCAGTAACTGGAAAAGGAAATGGTGATTGCACGGGTGGCGGGTCAGAGAGGGTAAGGAAGACCCTCTAGGAGATGGGCCGACGTAGTGGCTGCAACAATGGCCTAAGCACAGCAGAGAGTGTGAGGACATGGTGTCATAGGGTGGCTGAGTGAGGCTGGCTGTGACGGCACCTAGCAGGACAAGAACCCTGTGCAGCAGTGGTAAACCCTTGGCTATAACTGAACTCTCTGGACAAGGTAGTCTGCTTCCTTACAGAGTCTTCATCTTATGTGCCATCCAGTCAGAACAGACTCGGAGCTGAACCTCCAGCAGGTTTTCAGGGACTGGGAGTCACATGGAAGGAAACTGCCTATCTCTCTTTCCTGGAGCAGCTGGTGGATTTGAACTGCGTGTCTTGGGTTGGCAATGCAAATCCTTACCACTAGTCCACCAGAGATCCACTTCATAAATAGTTATTGTCCTTACCAAATACTGTTGAATTGAAACTGACCCACAGCTGATCCTCTGTCAGGTTTTCAGAGGCAGTTAATAGCACAAGGTGGAATTACATATATTGAACACTCAAAGAGTACAACTGTCAACCAAGAATACTCTACCCAGCAAAACTGTCCATCAAATATGAAGAAGAGATTAAGACACTCTCAGAAAAACAGAGCCTAAGGGAGTTTGTAAAAACAAGACCAGTATTGCAGGAAACACTGAGAGACGTCTTCCTTGCAGAGGTACCACAGAAATCAGGATGTAACCAGCAACACCACCAAAAGAACACAAATAAAATGATGGCAAGAAAATCTTGCCTCCAAATAATCACACTGAATGTAAATTGTTTAAATGTGCCACTGAACCAAAAAGAGTAGCGGATTGGATACAAAAGCAAACCCCATCAATATGCTGTCTACAAGAGACACACCTGAAAAGTGAAGAGAAAGACTAAACATAGGGTCGCTATGAGTCATCTACGACTCAATGGCATTAAACAACAATAACAATGATGACGACCAAGAGAGAGCTACGTTGGCCTAGTGTAAGGAAGCCGTGCTACCAAGCCGAAGGTAGGTGATTGTCATCTGTGGCCCTCGGCCAGGCTCAAATTGTCTTCCTGTCAAACATTCTTCTAGGTGGTATAGCACTGGTCTGTGTGTTGCTGTACAGAGGTAACTTGTGGTTGCTGTGATGCTGAAGCCTGTGACAGTGATGTGCCAATTGTGGTAATGGGCACCCATGGTGGACAGTGTTGGCTGGAGCTTCCCTACTAAATCAAGCCTGGAAGCAGGAGCGACGTCCACTTCCAAAATGGCTTGCCTCTGGAAACTCTATGTACGAACAGTGCTCAGGCTGTCATTCATAGGGTCACTATGAGTTGTCTACGACTTGACGGCATTAAACAACAACAACAACATATATGTATATATGAAGGAAATGGCAACCAGGAACAAGCAGGAGTAGTGATATTCATTTCTGATAAAATAGATTTCAATACAAAATCCATCACAAATGACAAGGAAGGACACTATATAATGCTTAAAAGGTCAACACACCAAGAGAACATAAAAATAATAAACATGCACCAAATGATAGAGCTGCAAAATATGCATAACAGACATTAACAAAACTGAAAAAGGAAATAGACAAGACCATAGTAGTTGGAGACTTCAATACCAAAATCTCAAGAAGTATAGAACTACTAGAAAGAACTCAACAAAGATCCTGAAGAATTAAACCACCAATTAACCAACTTGAATATATATATGCTAATGCACCCCCCAAAAGCACAGTATACTTTCTTCACCAATGTTCATGGAACATTCTCAAGAATAGATCACATTTTAGGTCACAAGATAAGCATCAATGAATTAAAAAACATAGAAATAATACAAAACATATTGTCAGACCACAATGCTACAGAATTAGAAATTAACAACAAAAGGTTAAAGAGGAAAAAAAACCATACATTTGGAAGTTAAACAACACCTTGCTTGAATGTGAGTGGATAATAGAAGAAATAAAAAATGAAAGTAAAAACTTTCTTGAAACAAATAAAAATGAAAACACCACTTACCAAGACCTTTTGCAACAGCCAATTTATATATGAGGTCAATTTATAGCCAAAGCAAACTCATCAAAAGGCAGGGGAAAATGATAATTGACTCTCTAACCCAATATCTCAAACAAATTGAAAAAGAACAGAAAGAAAACTTGATACCCTCTAAAAATATTGAAATTATAAAAATTAGGGCAGAAATAAATAGAAAACAGAAAAACAATTGAAACTTTGGTTCTTCAAAAAGGTCAATAAAATCAACAAACCCCTTGCAAAACTAACAAAGGAAAAGAAAGACACAAATAATCCAAATAAGAGATAAAACAGGCAATGTCACAACAGAACCAACAAAATTATAAAGGTTAACAATGAAAACTATGAAAAACTATACTCAAACAAATATGAAAACCTAGAGAAAATAGACAAATACTTAGAAACTCATAATTTACCTAAACTTACACAGACTGAAATTAAAAAACCTCAACACACCCATTACAAAAGAAGAAATTGAAAAGGTAATAAAACAACTTGCAGTCAAAAACAGCCCTAGACCGGATGGTTTTACAAGTGAATTTTTTCAAACATTCAGAAAAGAACTGTCACCCATTCCACATAAAGTATTTAAAAAAAATAGAAAAAGATGGCATTCTCCCAGACTCATTCTATGAAGTAAACATATACTTGATACCAAAGTCAGGTAAAGATACCACCAAAATTTAAAAAAAAAAACAAAACAAAACAACAAAACTATAGGCCAATATCTCTCATGAACATAGATAGGAAAATCCTGACTAAAATCCTGGCCAATAGATTCCAAGAATATATTAAAAAAATAATTCACCATGACCAAGTGGGATTCACAACAGGTATGTAAGGATGGTTCAACATAAGGGAAAAAATCAGTATAATTCATCACAATAACAAAGTAAAGAACAAGAACCACATGATCCTATCAATTGATATAGAAAAGGCCTTTGACAAAATCCAACACCTTTTCCAGCACTCTTACATAGGAATACAGAGGAATTTCCTCAACATAATAAAAAGTATATACACCAACCTGAGAGCCAACATTTTTCTCCATAGATAGAAATTAAAGGCAGTCTCTTTGAGAACAGGAACTAGGCAAGGATGCCCAGTCTCAACTCTCCTATTCAATATTGTATTGGAAGTCTTAGTCACAGCAAAACAAGAAAAGGAAATAAGGTATCCAAATTGACAGAGAGGAGGTAAAATTATCTCTCTATGCAGATAATTTGATAGTATACTTAGAAAACCCTAAAAACTCAACAAGAAAACAATTGGACATAGTGGACCAATTCAACAAAGTGGCTGGATACAAGATTAATATATAAAAATTAATTGGAAATCAGCCCAAAACCTACCTATGGTCAACTGATTTTTTACAAGGAGATGAAATCAGTTAAATGGGGAAATGACAGCCTCTTAAACAAATGGTGTTTGGCAGAATTGGAAAGCTATCCGCAGAAGGCTCAAGCAAGACCCATACCTCACACCATACACAATAACCAACTCAAAGTGGATCAAGGAACTAGGACGAAAACAAAGGACTATAAACTTCATTAGAGAAAAGCTTGGAAGAACTCTAGTAGTCCTAATCCACAACATGAATAGTCATCCAAACATCCTGAAAAACATACAACCAGTAGAGGAAAAAAATAGATGAATGGGACCTTCTAAGAATCAAATCCCTATGCATATCCAAAAACTTCTCCAACCAGATAAAAAGGGAAGCTTTTTATAAAATTATTTGGTAATGACATTCCTGAAAAGGGATTTATATCTAGAATTTATAGAATACTTGAGTACCATAATGAGATAAAGGTAAACAACTTGATTGCAAAATGGGCACAGGATATGAACAGACACTTCACCAAAGACATTTAGATGGCAAACAAACAAATGAAGAAAGTTTCAAAATCCTCAGCTCTAAGAGAGATGCAAATCAAGACAACAATGAGATGTCATCTCACTCCACTAACAATAGCAAAGTTCAACAGAGTAGCAAACAAATATTGGCGAGGTTGTGGGCAGTATGGCGCTTTCTCAAAAACTGAAGATAGAAATACCATTTGACCCAGCAATTCCACTACTGGGAATATACCCTAAAGAAACCATAACTGCCACCCAAACAGATACATGCACACCTATGTTTATTGCTGCTTTGTTCACAATAGGCAGAGATGGAAACAACATACATGCCCATCAACAAACAAATGGATAGAGAAGCTGTGGTATATTCACACAATGAAATACTATGCAGCACTGAAAAACAAGGAACTAATGAAATCTTATACAAAATGGGTGACCCAGGAGGGCAGTATGGTGAGTGAAATACCTCAGTCACAAAAGGACAACTACTGTATAATGCTACTGTTACAAAACAGGACTGACCTGGCAATTGGGAGGAAACTAAGAAAAGAGGGGATAAATAATGTATAAGGCTTTGAAACATGTAAGGAATAGAACTGCCTAAAAGGAGTATGAGATTAGGTATTTTTTGCATGAGAACAGTCCAGAATAAGAGTTGCATAGTAAAGTGGACTAGGGGGAGGTGGTTTGTACAACAATGAGATAATTTTTTTTTTCAAAGAGAAAAGTGAAATAGGGAGGGGTGGGCAGGGAGGAAAATGTGCAAAAATGACTGAAAGGAAATAAAAATTCTCTATATAGTTTCACTGAAATCTAAAATTAAAAAAGATAAAAAGAAAACAATATTTAATCCAAATACAGACATTAAAGTATAAAATAGTTTGTGGATTCCCACAAAAACACCTCTCATTTGACTACTGTAGCATTACTCCAAGGACAGAACAGACCCAGCAGTATCCAGGTCTCCCCTGTTATTGCATCACAACAGTAAAGTGGGGTCTCTGAAACAGCAGACAGTCAGGCCTTGTCTCAGTTCCTGGCCTGTGTCACCACAACAGGAAGTCGGGTCTCTAAGACCGTGGTCTCAGTTCTGGAGGCTGGAAGTGCCAGTCACCACAGTGCTTCCGAAGCTCCAGGGCAGAGCTCCTGGGTTGTTACCCAGCCCTTCTGACCCCTGGCATTGCTTGCTTCTTCCAGGCCCTGTAGCTGTGGTCACAAGGCCATCTTTCCCTCTCTGCCTTGGCTAACTCTTTCCGATAAGTCTCATTGGATTAGGGACTACTCTGTTGTAGTGCTGCTGTTGTTGTCGACTACCACTCATAGTGATCCTATGAACAGAGCTCTGTAGGACATTTTGACTGATGACATATTCGAGGTCTCTGTCACAGGAGAACCAACACACCTACAAAAGCCTTTCGAGGCTACCACTCTACTAATAACAGGCCCTGTAGGCTCCAGTCACTCCTGCAGGAAAGGTGACCCTGGCGTCCACCGGTTCTTACTTACTTCTGGAATTTCATGATCTATAGCCTGAACACAAAGCATACTTAAGTGCATTGCTGTCAAGTCAGATCTGGCCCATAGCTGACCTCCATGGTGTGTCTAGAACTCGCCCATAGCTGACCTCCATGGGGAGTCCAGAACTGGCCCGTAGCTGACCTCCATGGGGAGTCCAGAACTGGCCCGTAGCTGACCTCCATGGGGAGTCCAGAACTGGCCCGTAGCTGACCTCCATGGGGTGTCTAGAACTGGCCCATAGCTGACCTCCCTGGGGAGTCCAGAACTGCCGGGCACCTCAGAGATTGCTCAGCTCCCCCCACAGAGCCACTGGCCGATTTGGGCCACATCTCAGTTCCATCGGGACTAAGCCAGCAGAGCTATCCAGATGCACTCAGGAGATCGCTGACAGCAGGAGACAGGAGAATGGTCAGCAGGCTCCGAGGAAATGAGAGAGCCATCAGCCCCAGCCAGTACTTCCAAAGACGCTGGAGACTGGGCTTCTTCGCAAACTAAAACGTTGTGGGTGGTTACTGCTGCCTCTGGCCGCCACACTGAGGGACTAGGAAGGGGGCCATGCTTGCATCAGCAGATCACTAGGAAGGAGAATGAACTTACAGGGCTTTTCTAGAAGGCTCCTTGGGGCTCATGCAAATCTCCATGTTTGGGTTGGTAGCCCAGCACTAACACTCTGTGTCACCAAGACAGTCCCTTAAGCCCACTCCCAGGCAGTGATGCTTCTCATGGAGCAGAGGGAGCTGAAGGGACTGGGGTGGGTTGCCTGGGTCAAGGTCACCTCAGTGGAGGCAAACACAGAAGCCCTCCCGCTCCCTCAAAACAGGAGGCCTACTGGGCTCTTTTGTAACCTTGTTTGATCTGTGACATTGCAGTTGGAATTTGTCACTCTATGAGTTACATCTGATGTTACAGCCCGGAGCGGGGAGCTAAACCAAAATAAAAAATCTGCTCCATTCCACTTAGACTAATGCGACAGTGATGTAGGACCCCTGAGAAGTGGCAGCAGCAAACGCCTGCTCCATGCTGCATGGATGCAAGCCTGGCCCAGCCACACAGCCAGTCTGTATGCAGAGGACAGCAGAGCAGCAGGGCCTCCTGGATCAGCCATGAGGTCAGGGGCTGGGACGCTGCCAGGGAGGAGACCTTAGCTCTGCTTTGTGGCAACACAACCTCTGTTTACACCACCTGAGAGCTAGCCATTGAACCAGACACAGAAAAAAACCCTCCTTTTCATTTGATCCTGCCAAGGAGGGGGTGTCCCCAGTCTCTGCTGATGTACAGATCAGAGTGGGGTTTCATTACCTTTTGCTGAAAACCTGCCCTTTGCAAGTGAGAATTAGGTGGGGTCTGTGCAGACACACCTCCACCTGTCTCTGTTTTACTGACCTGCAAATGACTCGGAGTTTTCAGTGCCTTTGCATCACCAACAGGGTGGTTGTTCCCCTTGTGGAGAGGGCAGGGGGCTGCGCTGTCATTGTAGTGGTGGAGGGAGGACAGTGAAACCATCTCTCCCACCCAGCTCCAGCAGCACCCCACCACCGAGCGTGTGTCTAAGTGTCTGCATCTTCCTGTCTGCAGGGAGCACTATCTCCTTGCTTCCTCTTCTCTGCCTACGTTGAGCCCCCAACTCAAGTCCCCTCAACCCTCCTCCACTCTGTGTGCAGGAAAGCAGGACAATGCAATGGCCACAGGGGAGAGAGGTGCCTGAATGTGAATATGCTAATGACTAGATGAATGTGGAACCTCCTCATTCTTCTTCTAGGCAGGATTCTAACTCCGATTCAAGAAAACGGATTGGAAGACATCTGAAATTCTCAGAGACTTTTTGGGGACTTCTTCCCAGGTAGAAATGAAGGGTCCCTAGGAGGGATGGTGAAAGGACCGGCGCCCCTCAAGCTCTGTCTTTGAGAGGAAAAGCCTTGGTCCTTGCAGGGGTCCCCTGTCTGCACTAGCTCCTTCACGACTGAGCTCAGGAGCAGGGCTCAGGAACTCCAGACCCCTTTGAGGCAGAGTAGAGCCTGTGCCTGGGGCTCGAAGTTCACAGAACATCACCACCTACCCTTGGGACCCTCTAGGGCATCACCCACAGCTCTCTCTCCACCCAAAAGAGGCCATATCCTGCCTCCCACCTCGCTCCCCTCCCCGCCTGCAGTCATCACTTGGCAGGATCCCCTCCCATCCCGAAGGTAACCCCACCTCCCCTGGGTCTCCAGGCAGCAATGGGAGCCCATGCTGTCTGGTTAGTTTCTCTTCATAGGTGGGACCTGGAGACAGGTGTCCCCCATCCTTAAAATTCCATCACAAATCCTCCCCTCCGGAAAACACCCTGCGCTTTCCAGAAATACTGCCTGGAGAAACACTTCTTTTAGTGGAGAGAGAGAGAGAATGTGAGAGCAGGAGCAAGCACGGATGGGGGAAGGAGGAGAGGGAGAAAGGAGGGGGAGACCGAAGGAGGGGAAAGCTATTATAAAGTTCCACCTCTATGTGGCGCTACCGCCCACAAGTAACAGCTGCTTGCCTTTAAGGCTCCGTTCACTTCCACTGAGCTTGAATTAGGTATCTACAGAAGTTTACAATTGAAATCAAACTCAGGCTGGAGTAATTAAGTCTTCAGGTCTCCGAACCTCCTGCAATGTCTCACCATTAGGCAACTGAGCCATTCCAAGTGATCAACTGATTCATTTCCTAGGGGCCGGATTTCTTTTTTTAATTAAATAAAAAAAATATTGATTCACAGAAAGAGAAGGATGGGGAAGTAGTCTGATGACGGGTAATTAGGGTCTCAGAGAGAATGGTCTGCAGTAAAAGACTTCCTTAGCCTGTCTGGTGAGCAGCACTGCCAGGGCGGGTGATCAATGACTCTCTTATTTGCATAGCAAGCAGGTCTTAGAAAGCGATGCTTTCTGCAGCTTTTGCAAAGCTAACTCAAGGGGCACCTCTCTGGTCGGTTGAATCCACCAGTCGCACCAAGGCAGAAAGGTGGGCAATGCTTCCAAGTGCGATTTATAGGATGAGGATCCCAAACCCTGGGGGAGGGTCAGCTGCGTAAGATCTCACTGTGCAGTAATTAGTTGTATGCGGTTGGTCTTTGAGAGTTTGTGTAAAGTTAGAGCCTGGATGTGGATAATCTCATTTAGGAACTCCCAAGGGTTAGTCTCTGTGTAACTTCCCACACATGGTCCTGACATTGACAGGGGTCTGTCCCTCCTGTCACTGAGACAGAGGATGGTTACTCTGTCACCTCTGCAATGTCACCCCCATACACACTCACACACACACAGAGGACAGAAAGGGAGGAAGGCCTGGCCTGTGTCACGTGCCCCCAACGATGCCTCTCTCTGGTGCTACTGCCAGTACCTGGCGGCTGCCAAGATCGCTGAGAAGTGCGGAGGCTGTTGCTTGTGCCAGACACGACTTTGAAAGCTTTCCCCACACTGAGTCATTTTAGGCTTAAAACAAACGCCAGCGTGCTCTGAGCATTGCTATAGTTCTCATTAGGGAATTAGTCACTGGGACAAAGTTGTAGCCAAAGCTTTTAAATACTAAGTTCTTCTAAGATGAGGGCCATCCAGCAAACACAAACTCATAGTGACCCTCCCTTGGGCTTTGAAGTCTGTAAATCTTACTAGGAGGAGCTCATTGGTGGGCTCAAACCGCCTGAGATGCACAATCTTTGGGTTAGTAGCATGACTTGCTGCAGCTGGTCCCATGAAGATGGGTCACAGGGTAGCACAGTGAATGCAATAGGCTGTTAAAAAAAAGTGTGGTGGTTTGAATCCTTAAGAGGTGCCTCAGAAGAAAGAGCTGGTGATCTACTTGGGAAAAAAATAAAACACGCAGCTCTGCGCGCACGCGCGCGCGCACACACACACACACACACACACACACACACACACACCGCCCCCCCTCCCGCGTCGAGCACAGAGAAAGGTATAAATAGGGGCAAAGCTCACAGGCTTCTCTGCTGAGAAGTCAGGCAAGAAGAGCTCCTTGCTAAGGGGGCTCCCAGGAGGAGGATTTAGGAAAAGGAGATCCAGGGTAAAGGCCTTGCTGAGGGAACAGGCCAAGGAGACCTAGTGGTGGAAGGAGAGGAGAAGGCAGGCATGGGTTCAAGCCCACCAGCTGCTTGGCGAGAGAACGAGAACATCTGTTCCATGAAGGTTGGACAGATCTCTGTCATCGAAGGACGCTGTGGGGCAGAATCGCTTGATGGAAGTGGTTTGGGGTCTGCACTCAGAAAGGGCAGAGAATCCCAAGTGGGGGTGCACTCTGCTGCGGGGATGGTGGCTCCTGGGCAGACAGGGAATTCTCAGCCACCACACGCTGGACCTCAATTGTCAATAGCTGTGTTACGGTCCATGCAGGAACAAGAGGGGCCCATTCAAAGCCCCTTCCAAGTACGGGATGAGAATTCAAGAAGTGTGTCCTCTGAGGGTCCCTGTGACAGCCTGGACATGGTAACCTCAAATCCTCGAGGGGAACTCAAAGTCCTGACCCTCTCTAGAGGGATAGCAGGAGGTTCTAGATTGTTCCTGGGACCTCAGGACCCTGTGTGGTGCCTTGAACAGTGGGAGAGGTCCACCCCTATCTACAAAGCTCTGAAAGCTCTGGAATACCACTTGACCCTGGACTTCTTTTGAGTTGGTGGTGCCATCAGCCTCTGAAATCAATGGAAATGCCTCAAATTCACGTTGGGTCCAAGCGAGCAGCCCAGGCGTGAAATCGAGATGGAGGAGAGATGCTGTGAGCCCCTGGCCACTGAGATCTCAGGGAACAGAGACTGAACAAAGGCCAGGCAGGCCCTTGTGGGCAAATGCACCAAGCGCCCCCATGCTGACCCTTCATTAGAAGTGAGTTTTTAAGCTGAGTGATATATCTCAGTCACAAAAGGACAAATATTGCATAGGGCCACTATTGTAAAACAGGACTGACATCGAGCTTGAGGGAAGACAGAGAAGAAGGGGAGGAATGATGTACACTGCATTGAAACAGATGAGGGAGAGAACGGTTTAAAAGGGATATATGATTAGGTAATTTTTCATGACAAGAGTGCAGAATGAAGGCTGCACTGTGGAGTGGACTTAGGGGGAGGGATTGCATAACAATGAAAGAGTTTTCCTTTTACTTTTCAAGGAGAAAATTGGATTGAGGGGAGAGTGGGAGAGCAGAGAGAAAAATGCAACAATGAATGACTGGAAACCCAAAGTCTCTGCAAACTTTCAGTAAAATTAATTAAAAAAAAAAGAAGTGAGTTTTATGGGAACATTAGTAATGTTTCAAAGTCTGGCATCACAATCCTAACACAGTCATCTTTCTCACTATTGGCTGCAAACAGTTTGTAAAAGCAGTATTTAAAGATCCTCAGGCTGGCCCCCAGTGAGCCTGCCTAAGCTTTCCCACAGCTGGGTCATCTAGCATGGACAGCACGTCGCCAGCTGTGCTGAAGAACTAAGAAGAGCCCAGTCCACCAGCAGGCACGCCCCGCCATTGCTGGCCACCCCACTCCCTGCAGCAAGTCCATCTCAGCCCCGGAAAACCAGGCGGCTGGTCAAGTGGAAGGCACGCCCCCTGCAGTTCTAGAGGTTCAAGACCCTCGGAGATGGAATTTGGGGCATCTTGCTTACCAAGTGGGCTATTTCTGGGCACCTTCTGTTAGCAACTGTAACTACCACCAGCTCAAGTGTATCAGAGAAGATGAGAATGACACAGGATTCAGGTTTATTGTTCATAGGGTCGCTATGAGCTGTTCTTGACTGGATGGCACCCACCCACAACAACAAGAACAAGCAGCACCCTCACTTGCTGGTTCAGGGAGCATCCTAGGGCGGGCAGCGGGGAATGACGACCTTGAAGTGGCAGGTTCTGGCTGGAGGCTCTGCTGAGGATTTGCCTTTTCATGTTGGACAGATCTGAATAAGAATTTCTTCTTTCACAACCCTCCAGGTGATTTGGAGCTGTACGAATCCCAGGGGATCAGTAAGAACCACCTGGGGATCTTGTTAAACTGGAGAGTCAGGCGCAGTACATCTGGGTGGACAGCAAATTCTGAGCCTCAGGTCAAAGCAGAATAATCAGGTGCAGGCAGCCAATTGCTAGGACGAGCCCTTACTTGGAAGAGCCCCAGTCTCATGGATATGATGCTCCATTTTCCTCAATAAAAACTCAAACTTATTGCTCTCAAGTCAAAACTGACTCATAGCTGACACACAGGCAGATTTTCTGAGGCTGTAAACTGCATGAGAAGGGACTGCCCACCTTTCTCCTTGGGAGCCACTGATGGATGCATACGGCTGATGGATTCAAACCGCCAGAGAGGCACCATCTTTGCAGTAGGAGACCAACTCCTGCAGTCTAGGCCAGCAGACCCAGTCTTCTTAAATAAAACAGAAAAGGCCAAGGACCTGGGTTCAAGGTCCCAGGAACACAGAGGGATGCCTTTGAGCACGTTGCTACAGAGGAGCCATTGAACATCTCATGGAATTGCCAAGAGAACAAACAGTCTGTCCTAGAGAGGGTGAAACCAGGCTGCTTCTTGGAGGCAAGGGTTTTGAAATTCTGGCTCACATACTTTGAGCATGTCAACAGGAATAACCAGTCATTGGTGAAGGACATCATGCATGGAAGGGTAGAGACTGATTGCAGGAGAGTTAGACCCTGGATGAGGTAGATTAACAGTGACTGTGGCAGTGGGGTCAAGTGTGCCAGAGAGGGCGAAGTTCAGAGTCATTGATCACAGGGTCACTATGAGCTATACTCCTCCCTCCACACACTTCACCAAGCGACACCCAGGGCACACCACACATGCACTTTGGAGACGAGAGGCTTTATGCCGCAATCATTAAGTAGCCAGTGGCTTGAGCTTATCCACACTCTTTTCACATACGTGGACAGAATGCACACCAGAGAGCGGTGTTAATTAGGTTGGAAATTACAAATAAGAGTGAAGCCCAGTGGGAGATGGCCCAGGCTGATTGCTACCGGGAGCAGGTCACCTCCAAGCCCTCCGCTCTTCTTTGTTCTCCACGACCACGCACTTCCTCATTTGACAGTTTCCCAGAGTTGAGGCTGAATGTTAAGTTTTCTGCCAAATCAGGTTCCTTGTCTTGTCAGCGATTTCCTGTAGTGAAATGTGCTTTCATCTCCAATCTGCGCAGAAGTGCGATTTATGACAGGGGTGCCTTGGAGGAAAGGAGGCTGGGGACGGTCAGTGCCTCCATTCAAATTAGCTTTGCCCGTGATAAGTAAATACAAAGATAAGGTTAAAAAGGGCTAATCATTTATACTTGGAAAACTTAAAAAGGACTGAATAATTTAAGCTACCCTTCAAGGCCTAAACCAAAGCTCAGCAGTCTCTGAATCCAGTTCTTCTTGTTTCGAAGGCTAGTACTGATGCTACGATTCTCCTCAGGACTTAACGTCCTCTGGCCTTCTTCTCCAGGGTATCCTTCACCCAGCACAGTAACCACATGCTAGCTCTATCATTGTGCACTAGGGGTTACGCAGCCTAGTCAAGAGGTTGGTGGTTTGAATCCATCAGCTGCAACGTGGGAGAAAGGAAAGACCGTAAAAGGCTTACGACCTTGGGGACAGATGAAGGGTCACCAAGGTCTGACTTGACTTAATGGCAAAGATGCATTTTTTTTTAATATGTTGAGGTTTGTGTTTGGTTTTTTTGTTTTTTTTTTTAAATTTGGGTGGTGAGCCAGCAAACACCTGTGTCTTCTTTATCACTTGTCCAGTGAGCCTCCCTTCTCCAACCTTGCCTGGTGCTGGAATCATCCTCCACCCGAGCTACTGTTATTGTTTGTAGGTAGCGCACTGACCCCTTCAAGCTCAGGGCAGATCTGGGCCACACATCCTGCCTTCTGAAGCTGAGGTGTGGAAGTCAGGAAGCTGCAGGTAAAGGCTGAGGGCACCCAACACTTGCTCAATCTCCTGTTGTGTTACCTTCCCCTCCCCTCCCTTCCCCACCCGTCCCCTCCCCTCCTCTCCTCTTTCCTTTTCTCTCTCTCCCCACACACACACACACAGGGAAAGCACCTGAGACTGAAGACACAAGGAAGGTGCCAGAATTCCTCAGGGGACAGAAGGAGGAAGAGTGGAGTATAACGCTCCTTCTGGATGCCAAGACTATAGCATGTTCCATGTGCAGTGTTCACTCTGTCAGAATAATACACCTGGAACAAGACAGTCAGAAGGGAATGTGAGCACTTTATGGGGGCAAGTGGTCTTTGGGATACATTCCTTTTCATCAGTTGTACAGAGTTGGCTCTGAGGGGTCATGATCTCATACTGCTCCAGAAGAACTCTGCTCCCCAAGTCTTCCTATGGCTGCCTTTTCCAACAAGTTCACAAGTCCTTTCTTCTGACACACCTGGGTGTGGATCTAACCTCTAAGCTTTCAGTTAACAGTCAAGCACACTCATCTTCTGTCCCCTTCAGGGGCTGGATTCCTCAGAACAGTTGAAACACTGCAACTTCTTTGCCCTGTCCCCTTATGCACACACCTCTGTGTGTCTTCCATTTCCTTTGTGATACTGAAGCTGACAACCTCTTAGTGCATATCACCTTTCTCTTCAACTTAAAGATAACCTTCCTGTTGTTTTCCATCAAGGTACCAATGTCTCATGACAAACTGATTAGATATTACAAGCAGATGTCGCCCAGACCCTGCTATGACTGGTTGATACAAAAAGTATTGAGAGCGGAGTATGGTCAACAATCAGTAAAAGCAAAGGAAGCTTACAAAACAGGAGGATGAGTGGTTACCCTGAAGGACAACTATAATACGCACTGACACAGAGATGACCCTAATGGAGGGATTAAGGCTCAAGGCTCAACAGCCACATACAGGAGCCAAGAAGGCCATAGGCCTTGATGTAAATAAGCTCTATGTGTGCTGAGCAAAAGCAGCTCAGGGGCCTCCACCTATGGCTACTGAGGGTAGTAATGTTTAGTCAACATGAGTGCTCATGGTATTTCCTTGTCATGAGTTTGCATTTAAAGAGGCCAACAGGCCAGATGCCAGCCAGTCAGTGATAGATGAAGCAGCTTCACCCCTCTGGAATTCCTGTTCTCACTCAGAAGCGAAGGGAATGTGAATTAAAAACAGAGGAAGCATATATTAAAAGTATAAGTGTATGCCTATGCCAGGGAGCTGCTGATGGCATGCTTGTGCCAGGGAGCTGATGCCTGAGCCAGGGAGTGACACACTGGTGAAAAATGCACGAGGAGCAACATGCTGAGGAGTGATACCGGAACTTGAGTGAGGTACTTTGTGTGTTTGTGTGGGGGTCACTGCTTGTTTGGCTGGATCATGTGGGACACCTTAAGCTCAACTGAAGGGAGTGAACAGCTGGAGCTCATTAGTGAAGGGAAAACCAAGGCTTCCTGGTTTTCCAATCATGTCTTTGTGCTCTTCCTTGCATCTCCTTACATCCAGTCCATCACCTGCATTTAGCCCAGAGCACCTTGGGCTGCCCTAGCTGGGGCAGTTGTCTGACAGAGAAGGCTGCTTCCACAGGCCTTTTCTTTACTGAACTGAAGTATATCTTCATTTGAGTCAGAAGGAAGAGAGAGACCCAGGCAGGGTAGCTGCTCCACACTCTTCTGGAGCAGTGACTTTAGATCAAGAACCTGCTATTGTCTCAGACATGAAAAACTCTACCACAACAATGTCACATAGGAAGCAAGCTACCCATGCCTACAAAAGCCCAAAGAAAGATGTCACCCCAAATAAGTGACACAGTATCAATGGATTACCTGAAGCGAGAAAGTCTGATGAAACTTTCTGACACAGAATTTAAAAGAACAATGATTGAATATTTTTAATGGGTGAAAGATAAACTTGAAGAATTACAGGACATTGCAAGCAAAAACCAGAAGGAGCTTAGAAAAACAATCCAAAACAATGCAGATAAAACAAATGAGGAAGTAGAAGCTCTAGAAAAACAAAAAAACCCAATCCAAAATATGAGGACCAATGTTTCAGATTCCATCAACATGATGGAGGGAAACATGTACAGGTTTGAAGAGACGGAACACAGAACCAGTGAAATAGAATTGTCACGTCTGATCTGCTAGAACAAAAACCAGAACCAAAAAGGAAGGGAAAAGAAGAAAACCTAAAAATAATGTGACACAATTAAGAGGAAATAACATGTACATAATCAGTATCCCAGAAGAAGAAGAAGCAACTAAAGGCACCGAAAAAGCAGTGTAAGAATTAGAAGAAAACTTTCCAGGAAAAATGGAGAATATTGTTGTTGTTGTTGTTCTTGTTAAGTGCTGTAGTGTTATAGGTGACTCATAGTGATCCTATGAACGAAAGACCTAGACACTTATATAACTTTCGTCCTTTCTCCAGGTTGATAAGGTTTCCAGAGGCAAGCTATTTCGGAAGTGGATGCCACTCCTGCTTCCAAGTTTGTTTTAATGGGGAGCTCCACCGAACACTGTCCACCATTGGTAATCATTCTCACATATGACACATCAGTGTCACAGTGTCAGTGTTCAGCTTCATAGCCACCATGAGTTACCTCCATACAACAAGTGGACAGACCAGGACTATACAACCTAGAAGAATGTTTCACCAAAAACAATTAAAAAAAATGCCCGAGGGTCATGGATTAGAGTCACTCACCTTTGGTGTGGTAGCATCACTTTCTGTCCAAAAGGCCAAATGACCTCTTTCTATGCTGCTGTTGTTGTTAAGTGCCTTCAAGTCATAGGCAACTCATAGTAACACTATGAATGAAAGACCTGGACACTTGTATAACTTTTGCCCTTTCTCCAGGTTCATAGAGTTTCCAAGAGAATATATATAATTCAAGAAGCTGAGAGAACACCATATAGAATCGACACCAAAAGAAAAACATCAAGACGTATCATAGTCCAATTTGCCAGAACCAAAGATAAGGAGAGAATTCTGAAAGCAGTGAGGGAGAAATAGAGAGTAACCTATAAGGTAGAGCAAATTAAAAAAAAAAAAAATTACATGCTGATTTTTCATCAGAAACTATGTGAGCAAGAGGACAATGGAATCACATATATCAAAAACTCAAAGAACACAACTGTCAACAAAGAATACTTTACCCAGCAAAATTGTCCATCAAATATGAAGGAGAGATCAAGATATTTCCAGAAAAAACAGAATATAAAGAAGTTTGTAAAAATAATGCCAGCATTGAAGGAAACACTGAGAGTCATCCTTCTTACAGAGGTGACACAGAAAGCAGAATAGACCAAAGTAACTAGCAACAACACCAAAAAGAACTTACAAAATTATAGCAATGAAGCCTTGGATTTCAATAATCACAGTGAAGGTAAATAAAAGGACCACTGAAAAGAAAAAGAGTAGCAGATTGGATAAAAACCAAAATCTATCAATATGCTGTCTACAAGAGACTCACCTGACAAATGAAGATAAAGAGAGACTAAAAATAAAAGGGTGAGAAAAAAAGATACTAAGCAAATGGCAACCAGAAAAAAATGGGAGTTTATTTTATTCATCTTTGATAAAATAGATTTCAATGCAAAAACCATCATAAAGGACAAGGAAGGTCACCACATAATGATTAAAGGGTCAATAGAACAAGAAGACATAACAATAATAAATATATATGCACCAAATTAAAGACATGCAAAATATATAAATCAAACATTAACAAAACTGAAAAGAGAAATAGACAACATTGCTATAGTAGTTGGAGACCTCAATACACCACTCTCAAGACAAGACAGAACTTCCAGAAAGAAATCCAACAAAGATGCTGAAGAATTAAACCACACAATAAGCCAACTCAGTTTCATAGATAGATATAGTTAATGCACTAAAAAAAAACAAACCCCAAACCAAACAAAACAAACCAAAAAACACAGCACACCTTCTTCACCAGTGTACATGGAATACTCTCCAGAAGAGATCACATTTTAGGACACAAGGAAAGCATCCATAAATTCAAAAGCATAGAAATAATACAAAGCATTTTCTCAGACCACAATGCCACAGAATTAGAAATTAATAACAAGAGGATGAAGAAGGAAAAAAACCCATGCATTTGGAAGCTGAACAGCACCTTGCTTGAACCTAAGTGGGTACTAGAGGAAATAAAAAATGATAGTAAAAAGTTTCTTGAAACAAATGACAATGAAAACACAACTTAACAAAAACCTCTGGTAATAGCCAAAGCAGTAATTAGAGGTTAAATTACAGCAATAAGCAAACACATTAAAAGACAGAAAAAAATGGCCATTGACTCTTTAACCCAATATGTCCAACAAATTGAAAAGGTACAGCAAGAAAACCTGTCACCTTCTAAAAAACTGAAATTAGAAAAATTTTGGCAGAAATAAAGGAAATAGAAAACAGAATAACAATTGAAACCATCAACAAAACCAGGAGTTAGTTCTTCAAAAAGGTCAATAAAATTGACAAATCACTAGCAAAACCAACAAAGGAAAAGACACAAATAATCCAAATAAGGGATGAAATGGGCATTGCCACAAAAGAACCAACTAAAATAAAAAGGTTAACAATGGAATAGACACCAAAAGAAAAACAGCAAGACATATCATAGTCAAATTTGCCAGAATCAAAGATAAGGAGAGAATTCTGAAAGCAGTGAGGGAGAAATAGAGAGTAACCTATATGGGAGAGCACACGTTCAGGACCATGAGGTGTAAGTTGGACCCTATGAAGAAAAAAAAAAGAGTGGGCTGGGCCGAAAAGCCTATAAACAGAAGGGTGCTGAGACAGAGCTTGCCAGATTCTTACCTGCAGGTAAGGTCTCTCATGGACATCAAACCCCACCCTCACCGCCAACTTATGAGCCCTTCTTTCTAATCATATTTGATGACCTTGTTGGTAAAAAGTTACACTGCCAGCCCAAAGGTAGGTGGTTCAAATCCTGCAGTCCCTCCGCAAGAGGAAGATGGTCAGTCTTCTCCCACATGATTTGCAGCCTCTGAAAACCCTCTAGAGGCTTGCCTATGTGTCAGTTCCCACCAGACAGCAATGAGTTTAGTTGATCATAATACAGTCAGTCTCTCATTTTCAGTCTCTTGTGATGACTTTCAACTGTAATGCAACCTTTTCCAGGAAAGAAGAATTAATGAAAAGCTAATTGCCATCAAAGTTTGGAATGTACCTAAGATGGGACAGGATGTAAATACTACAAGAGGAAGCACAGTTTAATTTTGAAGGATTCAGGAGACAAGGGGACCCAGTAGTTCAGAAGAGCTAAAAAGGTGCTGCATTTTACAAACAAACAAACAAAAACAAAAAAACAAAAAAAAACCCTCAAGCCTTTTGATAAGTGGAAATTGGGAAGGGGACTGGCCTTACATAACTGCACTGTATAGGGAAGGAGATGAGATAGCATGACCTAGTTTTTATGGACTGGTTCAATGGATTGCTATGTCAGACTGACGGGAAGGAGGGCTGGATTAAATAAAACAGAAAAGGCCAAGGACCTGGGTTTGTAATGGAATTTTAGACAAAATGTGATTCTTTTTGTGATACTAAGTGCCATACCCTGTACTGAACCCTTGGGATGCATCGTATCAGCTAATCATCTTAGATCTCTGTGTTGTTAGGCGCCCTTGAACTCAAGGGCAACTCATAACGACCTTAAGTAACGCTCTGAACCCTACTCTATCTTGAGCCAACCTCACTGTCTCTGGCACACCTTACCCCTATTACCCCAGTCACTGAGTCAGTCCATCTCATTGAGGGCCTTCCTCTCCTGAGCTAAGAAAAACAATACCCATCACAATAGCTAATCACAAGGTTAAATACTTGAGAGTAAATCTAACTGGAAACACAAAGTATCTATTCAAAGAAAATTACAAAACATCACTACAAGAAACAAAAAGAGACTTGGAAAAATAGAAGAATATATCTTGCTCATGGATAGGAAAACTCAATATTGTGAAAATGACAATCCTACCAAAGACAATCTACACGTTGAATGCAGTCCTAATACAAACAACAATTCCATTCTTCAACAAGATGGAAAAGGCAATCTCTAATTTCATTTGGAATGGAAAGAGACCCCAAATAAGCAAAGTACTCCTTAAAAAGAGAAACAAGGTAGAAGACATCTCACTTCCTGATTTCAAATCCTAACTACACTGTTGTGGTGGTCAAGACAGTGTGGTACTGGTACAATGACAGACACATATATCGATGGAATAGAATTGAGAACTCAGAAATCAGCCCATCTACCTATGGTCAACTGATTTTTGACAAGGAGATGAAATCAGTTAAGTTGGGAAACAATAGCCTTTTTAACAAATGGTGTTGGTAGAATTGGAAAACTATCTGCAGAAAACTCAAGCAAGACCTACACCTCACACCATACACAAAAACCAACTCAAAGTGGATCAAGGAACCAGGACTAAAATCAAGGACTATAAACTTCATTAGATGAAAGCGTGGAAGAACCCTAGAAGCACTAATCCACAACATGAACAGTCATCCAAGCATCCTGAAAAACCTACAACCAGGAGAAGATAAAATAGATGAATGGGACCTTCTAAGAATCAAATCCTTACATACATTCGAAACCTTCTCCAACAGTGTAAAAAGGGAAGCCACAGACTGGGAAAAATATTTTATAAGGATACGTCTGATAAGGGACTTAGATCTAGAATTTATAGAATACTCGGGTGCCCCAACAAGGTAAAGATAAACAACCTGATTGAAAAATGGGGACAGGATATGAACAGACACTTCACCAAAGAAGACATTCAGATGGTGAACAAACACATGAAGAAATGTTCAAAATCCCTAGCTCTAAAAGAGATGCAAATCAAAACAACTATGAGATATCATCTCACTTCAGTCAGAATACCAAAATTCAACAGAACAGCAAGCAACAAATGCTGGCAAGGTTATGGAGAAACTGGAACCCTTATTCACTGTTGGTGGGAGTGTAAAATGGTGCAACCGTTATGGGAGGGGGTATGGTAAAGATGATCAGGAAGCACCGGCTGGACACCACCAAGAAAAGGCTCTCCTGGGAGTAATGAATGCATCACCAAGGACTCTAGCAAGTTCTTTGAAGCAGTCCGTGACTACATGGGGGCAATACAATGTTTCATGCACCATGGAGATCTAAAATCTAGTTAAAATAAAAAGGAATTAGGAACCTGGTAGCTCCCGATTAAGTGCAGGGCTGCTGACCAAAAGGTTGGTATTGGAATCCACCTCGGAGCTGCTCCTTGCAAGAAAGAAGTGGCAGTAAGCTCCCATTACGATACAGCCTCAGCAGATGCTCTGTCGGGGAAGGAGGGACAATCTCCTCCTGTACCAGTCAGATCTGATTTGATGGTACACACAAATAACAAAAAAATATTTTTTTTTAAAAAAAGATATAGCCTCAGGAACCTCAAGAAGACTGTGTGAATTGGAATAAAACAGCATTAAGAGCAGGGCAAAATCAGAAAGCTGTTCACACTCACCTGCTGCCTCAGCCACGGTGGTCTTAACGCACAGCCCAGTGAACGCCACCACACCCTGAAAAATCCCCGTTACTGTAGCATGGACTGCTGTGCCCCTCTGACTGATTTTGAGACGTAGGTCACCAAGTCATTCTTTCCACCCCATCTTATTCTGGAAACCCCAGTATCACAGTGACACAAAAGTCTCCAGTGACAGGCCAGAGGGGAGATGGCATCAGGAACTAGGTCCAGGTCTCCTCCACAGAGCCAAACTCTACCACTGAACCACCACTGCTTATATTACAAAGCTAGAGACAGGTAAGTTCTGGGTAATTATGGAAAAACCAAGACCCTGGGAATCAACAGGAGTGTAACTCCCGTGCCAGCCGTGCAGCCAGTTCATTGGTAGTTGACCCCAGATGAGAATATGCATTTCTAACCCAGACACACTGAATCAGAGTGTTCAGTTTTAACAAGATTCCCACCTGATCCTTAAACGTCCTCAGGCCAGTCTTGTCTCTATAAGAACCACCTGGGAAACTTGTTTAACTATATTCTGATTCCACTTAACTGGGGTTATTGTTATTGTTATTGTTATTGTTGTGCATCACTGAGTCAGAACCAACCTATAGCTGATGCTCTGGTGGGTTTTCAGAGGCAGTAAATTTCCCAGGAGGAGATGGCCCATCCTTCTCCCGCAGAGCAGCCGATGGATTTGAACCACATTCTTTTGGGATTACAGTGCAATTTCTTACCACTAGACCACCAGAGACATTCACAGCAGAGACTGCACCAACAGGAATGACTTCAGTGTTCTGCATCCGTGATCCTGAGATGCCCAGGCCGCAGCAAACATGCTGTGAAGCGTCCTCAGTCAGCTCTAGGGGGCATATCTGTTGCTTCCACAGTAATTGTGTCCTTGTAGGCTGAGAATGAGGCGGTTCTTGAGGACAAGGAGACATGTGTAAAAGAAGCATCTGCCTTGACCGATTGGCCACGGTTGACTGCCTCCCATTCTTACTGAGCATGTAGCGTCATTACCCTGCCCAGGGCTTCAGCCTTGCTTGTCAGTCCTGACTCCAGGAGACTGTGGCAGAGATGTAGGGACACCGTGTTAGAGCCCCTGTTAGGTTACTAACAACACTTGGAAGCAGAAGAGTGAAAAAGACAGAGTAGATTTTAAGACTTTTGCACGGTCTGACTGCGCTTGTCTTCTAACTTCTGCAGCAAACATGAACTAAAAATCGGGCTCCAAGACTCTAATTGCAAGGCTTGATGCTGCTGTCATCTGTCATTGGACCACTGCTGACTTAGAGTTCCTGCATAATCGAACAGATCTGCCTCACAGCGCTTCGAAGGCTGTAATATTGATGAACAAGATTGCACTTCTGTTCTACCTTAGAGAGGCTGATGGACTGGATGGAGCTGCCCGCCTATAAGGTAGCCGCTGGCCTCTTGGGCCTCTTGTCCATTACACCCCCCCCCAGAGCTTCTGGAGGGCTGATAACCTATTGTCATTGCCAGCTGTAACTCCTGACAGCCTCCCATTGGGTCTCTGTGGCTGTGAACTTTACAGTGAGACAGCCCTCCCTCCCCCCTTTTTTCAGCGGAGCCGCTGGGGCTTTGAACCAATGACCTCTGGGTTTGCAGTGGAACAGGTATGCCATATGCTGAGAGCTCTGTAAGGCAAGTAAAGTGACTTTCAAAATGGTCACAGTTGAGTAAGAGCAAAGAAGTGAAGCAAAAAGAGTGCGTTTATCCAATTTTATTCTGTTCTGATTTACCATATTGCAAATGAAATAGGTGGAGGCTATTGAGACTGTAAACTACCAAGGCCCTTCCCCTGTTACCATCTCAGCAGATTGTATTTCTCCAACATTTTAAAGCAGATTATAAGTGTGAAAAACATAGCATGAAAAGAAGAGGTGAGAAAGAATAAAAAATTAATATATGAAATATAAAGAGTAGTGAAATGAAAACATAATATAAAATAAAAAATGTTTCATAGAATAATAAAAAGTATATTAAAAAAATGTCATGAGGTTAAATATTTTTAAATGGGAATAAATACCAACATTAACTGAGCGAGAGAAAAGGTTTAAAATCTATAAAGAATAGTTAAGAGAGTTATTGTTGTTCTATGCAGTTGAGTCACCTGCAACTCACAGCGACCTTATGTACAACAACCCTCAACCCTGCCAATCCTGTGCCAATCTTATTGTCTCCGACACACCTACCCTAGTAGGTGTCTCCGACACCCCATTACCCTAGTCACTGAATCAATCCATTTCGTCAAGGGTCTTTCTCTCTTGCCCTGTTCCTCCACCCTCCCAAGCATGACATCCCTCTCCAAGGACTGGTCTTTCCTTGCAAAATGTCCAAAGTATGTCAGACAAAGCTTCAGATAGACATAAATAAAATACTTAAATTGATGATAGAAATTTATTTCTCTTACACTAAATACACACAACAAAGAATCTTAAGTAAAAACAATATATAAAACATAACAAACTCAGAAACTTCATTCTGTTGGCACGTTAATTCAAAGCATCTCTACAAGACAGGATAGACAAGGCTTTCCAAGGCTCGAATGATTATCAATAGAAAATATCAAAACGGGTGTCAGAAAAGACTCTGAAATGTACTCTTGAATATAGAGTTGAGTTTGTTGTTACCCATAAAATTGGGACCCTTCCAGCAGGTTTTAAGAGGCAGTTAATGGCACAGGAAGAGACTGCCCATCTTTCTTCCACAAAGCAGCTGGTGGATTTGAACCAGTTATTTGAAAATGAAGAGCTTTTAGACTGACAGCATTGCAAACACAATTGGTCAGTTCTCCTGGGTCACTATGAACAGAACTGACACTAGGACACCAGGTTTTGTTCCAGTTCATACTGTTGTTGTTGTGTTGTTATATGCCTTAGAGTTGCCTACAACTCATAGCAACAGTATGCATAATAGCTCTGAACCCTGCTCTATCCTGAGCCAGTCTCACTGTCTACAACATACCTATTCCATTACTCCAGTTACTGTGGCAATCCATCTCATCAGGCATCTTGCTCTCCTGTGCTGTCCCTCCACCCTTCCAAGCATGAAATCTTTCTCCAAGAACTGATCCCTCCTGATCACATGCCCAAAGTTTAACAATGCCCAACTTTTCCGACATTTGTATTTCTCACATTCCATGTTCTGATCACAAGTGTCTACTTACAACTGTTCCTCTGTGTTTCCCAATATGAGGGCTCAGCTCAGCCTCTGGTGCCACATCTGCTAGTCTAAGTGTGCTCTTGTACGTAAGGTTTTCAAAATCCTGTTACTTCGGAAGTGGATGGCCAATCCTGCTAAACTGTTAATTGTACAACAAAATGCATATTCAATGAAGTTACGGTAGCCAGTGACTAGACACCTCCAGGAGTTCCATCTACATAAACGAAAGCATGATCTTGGGAATAAGACAGTGGTGTCAACTCGCCCACATGCTCCTCTGGACAGACAGCTTGGCAGTCTCTCCAATCTCAGAGTTCTAACTTTGAAAACCCCTCAGAGCAGTCCCAGTCTGCACACGTGGGCTTTGCCATGAGTCTCCACTGGCTGAGAGGTCACCAGCTTGGCAGGCAGGTCCTTCTCCACACCTCCGTGGCTTTGCCACCCTGTGGTTGCCTGTGGGTACTGTGATGCTGGAAGTCATGTCACTAGCAATAGTTGCAACAAAGACTTAGTTCCTGTGGGCTGCGGACTGAAAACAGAGTCCAGGATGAAATCAGGAAAGCGTTGAGCACTAGCAGTCATCAGAGTGAAGTTCTCTGACCACACTGGGTTCAGAACATAGTCATTGCTCTTTGGAAGACACTCTGATAGGCCCTTGCTTCACCTCACCCTGCTCCATTAAACACAATGCATGAAAAACTCATTGCATCCCACCATCTACTAATTCTCAACTCCCATATCCATCAGTAACATCTTCTGCATAATACACACACATCATATCCCAAGTCTGCTATGGTCTGGAAAGCCAAGAAACACTAAGGCCATCAAAAGGAAAAACCTATTTATGAATAATTTATCACAGGTCTTTGCTTGGAAGGCTCTTGGCTTGTATTAGCATAATCAGGGGCTAGTTGAGACTCCCCAGAGAGGAGCTACTGGATTTTTTCTTATGTTTTAGATGTAAGACATACCCATCTGGGAAAAACGGAAACACATTTCCAGACGGCACACATATGGCTGGATCTGATTTTTATCAAACTAAATCACGAGGCAAAAAGGAAATGTTTGGCTCTGATTTACACAGCACCCAAGTTAGACTCATAAAATTTGAAAAGAACAAAAATGGATTCATGGAGACAATGTTTTTATTCCCAAAGAATGGAAAAAAGAAGGAATCTATTAGGTAAAGAAAAATGAGGATGTCTTTGAACACAAGAGATGGTACAGGATCCAAGAAGCAGCCTCGGAGACACCTTGGCAGGCAGGCCAGGAGACTTGGGCAGAGGCCGAGGCCGACACAGCACGCCAAGGAAGCTGACCAACAACGCAGAAATCTCTCTACAGAACGGAGTGCATCTTAGTGCTCTGCCATGGAGCTGGGTTTGCTATCTCCTGGAGCCAGGGAGCTGGATGCCTTTGGCCCTAGGAGCACAGGTGCAGTGAGAGGCCTTTGCACACTGACAAACAGAGCTGAGGGGCTTCAGAACCCTTGCTGGAGCAGGTCAGAAGCCTGCTGGAGAGATGAGGAGGATGAGAAGCAGAGCTGCGTCTGTCTCAAAGGGGAAGGCCACAAGGTGTGGAGTCTCCAAGTAGGGACTGAGAGTATGTCAATTTTCTAGCTTTTCGGCCCTCTAAACCTTGTCCATGAGATGCTTATGTACACCTAGGAAGTTATATCTGTGCCTCCAAAGTCATTAGATATGAACGTGTGCAAATGAGCGTCACGTGCACAGGTGAGAATACACATCCTTGGAGGTACCTCTACACATAAATGGGCATCCACTATAAATGCCTTTCTATACACATGCATCACTAGCATAAATGTAATATGAAGCAAGGATCCAAGAAAGTAAAATACAGTTTAAAAATATATTATAAAAGTATAATAATGCTAAATATGCCATGGTGCTTATATCTTATCTTTTATCAACACAAAGACAAATTTTAGAAGTCCTGAGAAGGTGGTGACTAAGGCCTACAGGGAGAGGTATCCTGAGTGGCTCTGATAATGAATGCACACATTCAGTATTACTACAATCAGACCTGCTGCCTGTAAGTCACTTTGACTCACAAAAATCACATAGGGTCAGTGGGATTCCTGTAGTAACAAAGAGAACTCAGAGAAGGAAACGAAGAAAGCAATACCATTTACAATAGCCAACTACAAATTGAGATACTTGAGAGTGAACCTAATTAGAGACACAAAAGACCTGTACAAAGAAAACTACAGAACATTTCTGCAAGTCACAATAACATACCTACATAAATGGGAAAATGTGCCCTGTTCATGGGTTGTTGTTGTTGTTATGTGCCGTCGAGTCGTTTCCGACTCATAGCGACCCTATGCACAACAGCCCTAAACCCTGCTCTATC
>NW_006399774.1:15732172-15740792 GCF_000299155.1 Elephantulus edwardii
ACCAGGATAACCCTTCCCATCTGCCAAGTCCCTTCAGAAAATATCTTCCATTGTCCAACCCATGTTCATGGGTAGAAGACTCAATATTGTGAAAACGGCAATCTTAGTAAAAGCAATCTACATGTTCAAGGCAATCTCAATACAGATACCAAATTTATTTTTCAAGGACATCAAAAGGGAAATTGTCAAGTTTCTTTGGAGAGAAAAGAGCCCCCAAATCAGCAAAGCACTTATGAAGAACAAAAACATTTGTAACACTCCCTGATCTCAAAACACAGCAGTGGTAACCAAAACAGCATGGTACTGGTACAATGACAGGCACATAGACCAATGGAACAGAATTCAGAACACAGAAATGGGCCCAGCTATCTATGGTCAACTGATATTTCACAAGAAAATCAAAGCTTTCAAATGGGGAAATGACAACCCGTTCTACAAATGGTGCTAGCAAAACGGGACTGCTACCTGCAGAGAGCTGAAACAGGATCCACATCTCACACCATCCACAAAAATCAAGTCAAGGTGGATCAGAGTCCAGGGAGTAAATCCCAAAACCATGAAGTTCATGAGAGACAAGCTGGGATCAAGTTTAGAAAGCCTAGTTTACAGTATAAAGAGACTGCCAAATACAGTCAGAAATGCACAAGCTGAAGAGGATAAAACTGACGAACGAGACCTTTTAAAAATTAAATTCCTGTTCACATCAAAAACTTTCCCCAACAGAGTGAAAAGAAACCTATTGACTGGAATAAAACATTTGGAAATACCATCCAGACAAAAGTCTCATACCAACTGTTTACAGAATCCTACAGGACCTCCACAAGAAAAAGACTGATAGCACAATTACAAAACGAGCAAAAGATATGGAAAGAATTTTGATAGAGGACGATACTCGAATGGCCAACAGACACATGAAGAAGTGTTCAAAATCAGTGGCAATAAGACAGATGCAAATTAAAACCATAATGAGAGACCATCTCACTTCAGTAAAAGTGGCAAAATTTAAAAACAGGACAGCAATCAATAAATGTTGGAGAGGATATAGTGAGACAGGAACTCTTAATACATTGTTGGTGGGATTGTAAAATGGTACAATCACTCTGGAAGGCAGTTTGGTGCTTCCTCAAAATGCTGAACACAGAAATTCCATACGACCCAGCTATTCCACTGCTTGGAATATACCCCGAGAGAATGAGATCTGAGGCATAAATGGAGCCTTTTATACTAGTGTTCATAGCAGCATTATTCATCATCGTAAGAACGTGGAAACAGCCCAGATACCCAATCACGATCGATCGAATGGATTGAGAAATTATAGATTACTACACGGCAGGCAGAAGCAATGATTTTTGCAAATCCCTACCTAACTTGTGAGGGACTGGAGAGAATTATGCTAACAAACAGTCTGATGAGGACAAATATTGTATAAGACCATTATTGTAGAACGTGTATGAGGATCCAAGGGGGGGAAGGTGAGAGCAGAGGGCTGAGGGTGGCTGGGACGGTAGGGGAGTGGAGGGATGATTAATCATAGGGTGGCACAACTTAATGGGCAGAGGAAGGGGTGGGTAAAGGAAAGGGGAAATATCTGTTGTGAAGAACAATGTATACGAACTTTGTAATAAACAAGTATGAAATAAAAATATTATTTAGAAAAAAATATCACACAGGAAGGACAGGAAGTGCCCATCGCATTGCCAAGGAGAACTCTTAACAGAGGCGATTAACAGCTTTCTACTGCACAGTGGCCAGTGGGTTTGAACCATCAGCCTTTCTATTAGCAGTCAAGCTTTAACTAACTGCATCACCAGGAATACTCATTTGGCCTTACTCGTATGTAAGAGAAAGATAAAAAAATCATGGAATGGATATCAGCCTAGAAAAGAAATGACATCATTATTTCATACCCACTGAAGAAATCTTAAACATTTGTTTAAAGACAAAAAAAATCCCTCTGTATTTCATCATGAACACATACTTAAAAAAACTTTTAGGAAGGGAGTTGAGGCTGTTAGTCAAAAGTGAACGGGCAACAGGACCGGAGTGAGTCCACAGGTCAGGAACGAGAGGGAGTCAGAAGACAGATCAGTTGAAGAATAAAATGCCACAGTGAAGGGACAGCTGAGATAACAGGAGACATAGTCATCATAACCCAATTTTATCTTTTATGTCAGGCTTAAGGGAGCCTGGTCCTTGCCGAAAACAATATAGAGTTGATGGAGAAGTGCTGTCCATTCAGTAGCAGAATAACATTATTCTATTGCTGGGAAATTTACGAATTGAAAATTGAAAGAACAGGTGGCAGCTATAAATTTGGCATTAATGCAGCAATATGGGGTGAGATTTATGAAACTTGATAGAATGTAATCTCCCACTGAAAACAATCTGGCTTTCTTATATGGAGCTCAGTGATTTGACCCCACTTTTATAAAATACCCTCCTTTTGAGAGAATGCATTTTCTTTGACTACATTTTATGTTATTCCAGAGAGCGATGACTTCCAGAAAGAATTTACCAGACAGCTACCTCTACTGCCCTACCAGACGGATGACATCATTAAGCTCATTTTAAGCCAAAGGAAGTTTTCTTCTAAACAAACTCTATTACATGTATGACCAAAGGTTTCACCCAAAGCCAAGATTTACTTGGATTTTGTGTGTGAGTACACACACACACACACACACGCGCGCGCGCGCTTTTATCCCTCGATATATTTTGGAATGTTCAGTGATATCATCGAGCTCATTCCAACTCAGTGCCACCCTCCCTAGGGTTTCTGAACCCAAAGATCTTTATGGAGGGAGATAGCCTATCTATGTCACAAAAGGAAGATGCTGGATTTGAACTGCCAACTTCCAGTCAGCAGCCACACTCATAATGTGCCATGACATGAGGGCTCCCTTATCCTAAGTGTCCCTCAGAGATTTAGAATATATTAAAAAATTTAGGCTAATTCAGCACCAAATTAGCATGATATAGTATGAAATTATTTCATTTCATGGAACTGTTGTTGTTGTTGTCATGTGCTGTTGAGTCACTTGCGACTCATAGCGACCCTATACACAACAGCCCTAAACTCTGCTCTGGCCTGTGCCAATCGCACTGTCTCTGACACTCCCATCCCGATTATCCCAGTCACTGGATCAAACCACCTCATAGAGGGCCTCCCCGTCCTGCGCTGTCCCTCCACCCTCCCAAGCATGATGTCCTTCTCCAAGGATGGGTCTCTTCTTACAACATGTCCAAAGTATGTTAGACAGAGCCTCAGAACCCTTGCCTTCAAAGAGCCACCTGGTTTAACCCTTTCCAGGACAAATCTGTTTGTTTTCCTAGCAGTCCATGGTACTCTCAATACTCTTCTCCAGCACCACAGCTCAAAGGCATCAATTCTCCTTCTGTCCTCCTTGGTCATTGTCCAACTCTCTGATGCATAACAAGTGATTGCGAAGACCGTGGCCAGTATCAGATGCACCTTAGTCTCCAGAGAGACACCATTGCTCTTCAGTACTAGGAACATTAAAATTTGCAATGGCCAAGTTTACTGAGTTTTTAGGCTTGCTTTTTCCTAAAGATCTGAAGTTACTTCCTTCTGGACTTTAGAATATAAAGCTGAGTTTTGGGACATAATTTCACTATGTAGGGGAACTCTCTTCACAGACACTCAGATCACATAATTTCAGGAACTGGGGGATGAGTAAAGTCATGAGTTTTTGGATAATTCGTCAAATGTTGGCAGGTTTTATCCAGAGCACTAAGAATCTTACACCAACAGTATTAAGCCCACCTTCCTGAACAGGGTGAATGGAACGTGTGTGTTCTAGCTGCTACTGAAATGAGATATGCCAAACGAGCTTCCGTAGAAAAGAACCCCTCTTTCTGTTGGAAGAAACGATCTCACCTACTAAAGAAACTCCAGACTCGTTTCATTCCTGCCAGGAAACAAACGTGAATGCACACTGTCATCCTGTCACCAGGCACCATCCAGCTGACCCTCCTCCGGGATATCCCAGGCAGAACACAGCCCTGCCCTGCCCTCAACCATCCTCAGGCCCCTGAACCTTGTGCTGCAGCCACTGCATTAATCCACCACTTTGAGGGCTTGCTCTTTTGCTGGCCCTCTACATATCCTTATGTCCTTCTCCAGAGACGGAGTCCTCTGGATACAGGCCCAACGTACATGAAAGAAATCTCCCCTTAAAGCCCAATACCAGGTCAAGAGTCACAAAAAAAAAAAAAAAAAGACTGTAGATTACCGTTACCATGGACTAGAAAGAACAATAATAATTTGAGGATGCCAAACTCATCAATATACAATCCAAGCCAATTCTTAGTGAAACTGTCAGAAAATTTTACGATACTATTAAAGAAGCTCAAAGTAGATTTAATTAATCAGCGAAGTTCCAGTCACTGGTAGGAATATGTAATGTTAAATAGTTATCAGCTATCCCCAAGAGAAATTATAAACACAATCTGATTAATCTTCTCCCTGGGAACTAGTAACAAACCCCATTATTCTCTCATTTCCCCCAATATTCTTCTCACTTGTTAAGCTTCAAGTCATAAAATGCTTCATCGTTTTTATAAACTGGTCAGGGAGCAGGGAACATGAGAAGTAAGATGGACAGGAATGTGGTGATGGGAACTGCTTCTGAATTTTACGCTACCACTAACTGAACGTGTACAATGGCTGCAACACTTTCTTTTCCAGACTACCTGTCCCCGGTTATAAATCATCCAAGAATTCCTGTTCGTGAACTTCTCTGGAAAGATCTTGCCAGGTCTACACACATCATTGTTCATAACATATCATTGCCAGTATTTTCAAAGTCAGTCTTTCAAAACCATTTTGAATTGACATACTGCTTACGTGAGCCATTTTAAACTAATGTTGCAGTGTGTGTATAAATATAGGTGTCTGCTCACTCACACACATGCCTCAGGTATAGGTTAACTTACTGAAAATACGTGTCATTTTGAGAAAAAGACCTTTAACCACTTGCAAGGAGAGGACTGTTTATTGTCAGGACAGCCCTCTTTTCACATAGGAGATACTAGGATATACTTGCTCATCAGAAGACGAGGCCACAAGACGTTTTCTCAACATTTTAAAATGAATTCTTTTCATAGTAAGATTTTTGCTTTTCTTTGCAGTTGATGTTGGATCGATTCTGAGTCATGGCAGACCCAAGTGTGGCCAGCAAACCTGCCCCTCTGATTTCAAAGGCCATGATGTTGGGCCAATAGATGGCCAGGCCTTGCTGCGCTTTGTGTGGGTTCAATGCATCAGCCTCTGAGCTCATAGCCAAGTGCTTAACCATTGTTTCAACCAGGCACTTAAACTTCTATCACACTAACCAAGGCTTTTCCTTCTCATCTGCCACCTACATCACATTTTGACAGAGTTGTTAGGGAAAGAATTTTCTAGATTAAGATACAAAATGGGTTGCATCTTGTAATAATCTAGAGAATTTGATGTTATCTGTTGTTGTTGTTGTTATATGTCCTCCAGTCATGCACATTATGTATATTAGCTCTGAACCCGGTCTTATCGTAGGCCAATCTCACTGTCTCTGACACAGCTGCCCCTGTTACCCAGTAACTGTGTTAATATCCATCTCATCCAGGGTCTTCCTCTCCTGCGCTGTCCCTCCACCCTTCCAAGCATGATATTCCTCCCCAAGGTCTGGACCCTTCTGGTAACATGTCCAAAGTACATGAAATGAGGCTTCAAAATCCTTACCTCCTATGAACAGTTTCAATTCACCCTCTCCAGGATAGATCTCTTTGTTCTCTTGGCAGTCTAAGCTTTGGATAATTTGACCCTATTGTCTTTTTTTAAAAAAAATAATATATTTTTTTTTGTTATTGTTGACAATAAGCACAGTATAATATATTTCTTTGATGTGCAATCCAAACCTCTTAACCAATGCTGTCTGGTATCACTTTAAAGGTAAAAACTCCATAATCAGCAATTTCTTTACCTTGCCCTGATTCCTACTAACCCGTAATAAGCTTTGGTCCTTATATATTTTCCTGTTCTGTTCAATATTAATCTGTGCTAACATATTTGATCTACTAGAATATACGCATTGCCATTTTGTTCCTTTCATGGTGATATTTCTTTTAGCCAGGCCATCTGAACCCAACAACCACCCAATGTGAGAAAGAAGGTTGTTTCTATGAAGATTTCTACCCTTAGAAGCCTGATGTCCAGGTCTGCTCCGTTTACACGCTCCTATATGTTTATGTTCTATATGTTTTTCTTCTCAGAAATGATCAAATAGGCTATTAAGCATGAAGTTACAAATGTGGAACAACCTCTCAAGGAACCCTGAGGTTAGGATTAACCTCAGGGTTGGTTAAAAGGTTAAGGATTGGTTAATAGGTTAAGGATTGGCTATTAACCAAAAGGCCACTCGAAGAAAAATGGGCCAGTGGCCAGGGTCAGGACACAGAAGGAGAATGGGCCAGTGTCCTCGGTCAGTGCACAGAGGGGTGGAAGCTCTGTAGGGCATGGATAACGTACTACAGCTGCTCTGAGTGGGAATCAACTCTATGGCAGTGGGGCTTTAGTTTTACCCTCCTACTCCCAGTAACAACACAGTTCCAAGTGATTTCTGAGCTTCCCCTGATTCTATGATTCAGGAATTATTCATCCTTTCTTGAAAGCTCTCTAAAGCAATTTTGCTCAGTTTGATTTTTCTTTTTAAGTGTTAGAACATCTGAATCATTTATCATCTTCTCTTTTCCCCCCGATTCCTTGCTCACCAAGGTAAAGGAGAATTTCTCAAGTACTTAAAATACCAGGGTTCACACACATTTTGTAAAATGTTTCCTTGTAAAGCCAAGCACTCCTGAGGGTCACTAACAACTTAATGAGCATTTCATTTGGACGAGGTCAACACATTTCTTTCTAGTGGATCACACAGTAGACACGTTAGCCTTTGAGGAGAGAGGGTCACCTAATACAACTGCACACCTCTGATGCTATACACAAATCATACACATAATCGGAAACATAAATGAGCAGGGCTGCTTTCCAGGAAACGTTTATTTTTAAAATCGGGTGGTATACTGACTTAGCCCGCAGTGTCTTAGACACAGTTTACAGAAATGAACAAGTATATTCTAGTACCTCCTAGGAAAAAGAGGCTATCCTCAGAATGAACAATTCTCTGTTTTCAAATGATTAAATACGTTTCCAAACAGCACGTATTTTCAGTAAGTAAACGTCTGCTTGGAGGCGCGTGTGAGCGTGCACACACGTCCATAGCTATTGCAGCGTTAATTTAACACGCTCACCCAACAGGTATGCCAAGTCAAAGCAGTTTTGAAAGACTGAGTTTGAAAATACTGGCAATGGTATCTTATGGACACTGAAGTGTATAGACCTGGCAAGATCTATTCAGAGAGATTCATGAACAGTAATCCTTGGGCAATTCAGAGAAGGTGCACTCACAAGTACTTGAGACTTTTGCCAGGATTTGAAGTTACATTAACAATTCAGGAAGAAATGTATCAGTCACAGACTAAATGACTGAATCAATGGCCGAATAATCACCTTTGAATGTATCAGTTGAGCAAGTTTTGTTTCAGCATCCAATTATTAATTGAGAATTAAGTCAAGCACTTGACAGCATTGAATCAAATGACCCGGGACCTGAAACTTCTGACTGTGTTAAAATGCATCTACTGCCACTCTTTCTCAAGCAGAAGTATTCCCCACAGGAATATATGACACAAATACTAAAAATGGGGAGAAAATAGTTGTTGTTATATGTTATTTTCTATAGAAGTTCAATTTTTTTGAGAATTATCACATGTAAGAGAAATTAGCCACATCTTCCTTTGCTTCTAAGCTTTACTTTAAAACATATGCAGTTAACCAATAAAATTCAAAATAAGGATTAGGAAAGCTATTACAATTGGAGTTCTTGGATGTCCATTCATAGGACATTAAGTTGTAGAAGATAAAAATGCATGTTTCATATTATTTAACATTGTTAACATTGTTTCTCAGTGAGATTGTCCATCTTTGTCCTGAAGAACAGAGGTGAGTTTGAACTGCACGCCTCTGGGTTGGCAGGGCAGTATCAGGGACTGCAGAAATTCCTTGCTCATAGGCCACCACAGCTCCCTATAATGTTGTTAAATGCCCTCAAGTCAGAACTGACTCACACCTGGCCATGTGGGTTTTTAGAGACTGTAAGTTGTACAGGAGCAGAACACCTATTTTTCACCTGAAAAGCAACTGGTGGAGTCACACTGCCTGCCTTTGAGTTGGGAGCTTAATTCCTTCCCACTAGGCCACCAGAGAGAGCTCCCAGTAAATATATTATTATTATCCCAACATCAAGGAATAAAATCCTCAGTACTAGACACTATCATGATAGTTGGAAAATTTTTAAATTGTCAAAGATTTTATCTTGCTTGATTTTTTTTAAATTTCTTTATTTTTCATGTCAATGAACATCTACAGAGATTTTGGAATTCCATTCATTCATTGTTGCACACCTCTCCCCGCCCCCCCACCCCCGTTTGCTCCTCTCCTTCAAATGCAAAAGAAAAACTCCCTCATTGGTACGCAATCCCCCACACACATCCCCCAACCCCCAAATAT
>NW_006399774.1:15744442-15771658 GCF_000299155.1 Elephantulus edwardii
AATGTGTGTTTTATATATTTTGCAGGTCTTTCATTTGGTGCATAGATATTCAATATTGTTATATCTTCTTGTTCTATTAACCCTTTGAGCATTATGTAGTGACCTTCTTTATCCTTTGTGATGGTTTTTGCATTGGAATTTATTTTATTAGAAATTAGTATCGCTACTCCTGCTTTTTTTTGGTTGCCATTTGCTTGGTATATTTTGTCCCATCCTTTAATTTTTAGTCTTTCTTTATCGCCATTTTTCAGATGTGTCTCTTGTAGGCAACATATTGATGGATTTTGTTTTTTTATTCAATCTGCTACTCTTTTTCTCTTCTGTGGTGAATTTAATCCATTCACATTCAGTGTAATTATTGAGAGGTAGGGTTTTATTGCTGTCATTTTGTTCAATTCTTTTTGGTGTTGTTGCTAGTTACTTTGGTCCATCCTGTTTTCTTTGGCATCTCTGTTTCCAGGACGTCTCTCAGTGTTTCCTGTATGGTTGGTCTTGTTTTTACAAACTCCTTTAGGTTTCGTATTTCTGGGAATATTTTAATCTCTCCTTCGTACTTGATGGACAATTTTGCAGGATACAGTATTCTTGGTTGAAAGTTGTGTTCTTAAAGTGTTCGATAAATGCCATTCCACTCTCTTCTTGCTCACATGGTTTCCGCTGAGAAATCAGCAGTTAATCTTATCTGTTCTCCCTTATAGGTCACTCTTTGTTTCTCTCTCGTTGCTTTTAGTATTCTCTCCTTGTCTTTAGTTCAAGCAAATTTGACAATGATGAGCCTTGGTGTTTTTCTTCTATTCTATATGGTGTTTGCTCAGCTTCTTGGATATATATTCTGTCATTCTTCATTATGCCTGGAAAGTTTTCCTCTAGTAATTCTTCCACAACTTCTTCAGTGCCTTTACTTGCTTCTTCCCGTTCTGGGATTCCTATGATGCAGATGTTATTTATTTTAATGGTATCCCACATTATTCTCAAGCTTTCTTTTGTTTCCTTCTTTTTGGATTCTGCTTTTTTCTTGGTCAGATCTGTGGTGACAATTCTATCTTCTACTTCACTGATTCTGTTTTCCATCTCTTCTCCTCTATTCGTATGTCCCTCCATCATGTTGACAGCATCAGAAACCTTAGATTTCAAAATCTGGATCACAGTTTCTTGTTTTTCCAATGCATCTAATGCTTCATTTGTTTTCTCTGCGTTGTTTTGGATTTTTTTTTTAAGTTCCTCATCTTTACTAGCACTATTCTATATTTCATCCAGTTTCTTTTTTATCCATTGAAAATATTCAATCATTGTTCTTTTAAAATCACTATCAAAAAGATCCATCAAGTTTTCTGGCTCCAGAAATTCCGTTGCTACTGTGTCTTCTTTGGGGGTTGATATCTTGCTTTGGGCTGGTGGGACAAGTGAAGCACTCTGCTTTCTACAGGCCATTGGTGTGGCAGAATTCTTCGTGTCTGAGGTGGTAGCTGGTTTTTGATTTGACATCACTGCTCCAGAAGAAGGTTGGGCAGAAACAAGAGTAAATGCATAGAGGGTGCGTGCACACTCCAGTGCTCACGTGAGTGGGGAGGGAGGAAGCGCACACTGATACATGTGGGGAGGGCCTCAGGAGAACCTAAATAATGAAGGAGGAAGTCTGTTGTTCCCTTTCTGGAATAGCTTCCCCACTCTTTGGAGTTGTTCAGAATCTCCCCGTTGTTTGAGTTAGTGGGCCCTACGTACTCAGGTCAGAAACCAGTTTGATTCCCCACGTAACTTAATCCTCAATGGTACATGAGTATTTTAGGGGAGGTTGATAAATCTTATAGATGTGGCAAATATGCCTGAGGGCCTAAATGGGCATGGGGTGTCTGAGTCACAAGCCCTGGCCTGGAACTGCCTCTGGTGTCCTTGCAGATCTCCCAGCAAAGTCCAGGTTTACAAAGATGGCATTTCCCCACAGACCTCTGGGAACTGTAGTTGGTACCTGCAGTGGTAGCAGACAGGAAGGCTGGGTCGCAAGCTCCGGCCTGGAACTGCCTCTGGTGTCCTTATCTTGCTTGAATTTTATAATCAACATCCTTGATGTTAGACATCAAGAAATCAAAATATGTGTTCCATCAAGAAAGTCTGCTGTCAAAGACTTTTCCAGAGTACTGAAGAACAATGAAAGTTTAAAGACTAAGAGTGCATCTCATCCAAGCCATGGTCTTTTCAATTACTTCCTATACATCTGAAAGCTGGACAATGAATAAGGATGACAGAAGAATTGATGTTGAGTTGTGCCTTTGAGTTGTGATGATGGAGAAGAGAACAAACAGGTGTCTTGGAAAAGCGCAGCCAGAGTGCTCACTGGAGGCAATGACGGCAAAGCCTCATCGCACATGCTTTGGACATGTTGCCAGGAGGGCTATTCTTTGGAAAGGAACACCATGCTAGGTGATCCTGAAGAAGAACTGATGTCTTTGAGTTGTGTTGTTGGAGAAGAGCCCTGAATACACATCCTGTGGACTTCCAAAAGAACCACCAAATAAGACTTGGAGAAAGTGAAATCAGAGTGCTCCTTGAAGGCAAGGATTGTGAGACTTCATCTCACATAGTTTGATAGGAGAGGCCATCCCTTGGAAATGGACATCATGCTTGGAAAGATGGCAGGTCAGTGAGAGAGAGGAGATCCCACCTGGCCCTTTGGTCTAGTCTGAGACACTAGGAACTAAGTTTAACACCCCTCTTCTGAAAATGTTCTTGTCACTTTCACCCTACAACTTTCTTTGAGGAAGCATAGATACCAGGTTTTGGAAGGGTTTGGGGATTTTGTTTTATTCCAGAGCTTATAAAATCTTAGCTAAAAGTTTGTATGTACTTTGCCAGCCTTGTGGGGAATTGGTGGATAGCCACCAGACAGTATGTTATAACGTTTTTTAAAGTAGGAAATTACCTCAAGTGACTCGACGGCACATAACAACAGGAAAATACCTAAAATTTGCTAGCCATGACAACTCTGATGGGGAGATGAAAGAGGAAAGTGGACGATAAAGGTGCCTTTTGCTTGCCATGACATTCCTTTCTGCATTGAATTAAAATTAATAAAGGTGAAAAAATGGAAATATGATTTGTTTAACAGGACTGAGTTCCATTTCTAATACATGCATTATATAATGATGCCCTTCAGTAAAAGTGAGTTCTGGAGTACACCGACTGATGGAGCTTTCTCAGAGCTGAATTTGGTGCTTCCTGCAAGGGAGACTGAGGCTGCCGTAAATGAGGACGTGTGGGCCACCAGCATGCCAACACAAGAGGTTACAAATGGAAATCTTCATTCTCCTCCCTCTACCTTTAGCAGGGGAGTCCCTGGGGGACTTGGAGGAGCTCAAGACTAATTGGGCTAATACCTCAAAGGTCAGTAGTTCAAATCAATCAGCTTCTCAGCAAGAGAAATATGAGACAGTCGGCTTGCATAAAGGTTTACAGCTCTGCAGAGGGTTACCAGGGAGGGTTACCATGACTGAAAACTGATGCTACGGCAGCAGATGGTCTGTACACAATGTAAATATGGCTGTTCATCAGTAAGAGAGTGTGTGTGTATACACACAACTATATATATATATACATATATACACACACTATATATACACACATTATATACACACTATATGGATATATGCACACACTATATATGCACATATTATATACACACACTGCATATATATACATATATACATATATATTACACACATGCACATACACACACACCCATGCAATTGTGAAAGGCTAGGCCCTAAATAAGAGGTAGTAATGTGTAGAGAAATTTTTGGTCTTATTCGTCTCTAACACACAGGGGCTTTCTAGGAAAGAACACCTTTAGGTCTGTCAATGGTTTGTAGGATGGCATAACTGAGCATGTATTTTGAAAAGCTGAGGAATAGAAAATCAAAGTGGAACATAAATTATGCAGTAAAGAAGTCCAATTACAAGGAGGAAAAAGTTACCAGCAAGCGTATCGTCTACTTCTTGCTGTCACGAAAACACTTTCCCCGCGTTAGCTCTTCCAGCAGGGACCTGGGGCCAGCCGGTGGGGCTGGAAGGTTCACACGCTGGATTTTAGAGTGTCAGGTAATTACAATGGTGGTTACCCGAGCTTTGCTGTCCAGCTCTCCTGCGCCCCGTAAACAGAATACGAATGGCCTATAAATCAGAAGGTGAGAGCTCCCTGGGACAGAACTACATTTTCACATTTTTCTCAAGTAAAACCTGGTGTGACACAAGATTTATTAAAATAAATTTCAGGACGGCTGACTTGTCCTCATGCTTTTAAGAGCACCTGAGCTACAGGTAATGGCAGTGGTGAAGCCCATGGGGAATGTTGATGCTGGGTGCCTTCCATTCAACTACGACTCATAGTGACCCCGAGAACGGCAGGTCTGGACGCTTCCCTATCCTGGGTCATCCTCATAGTCTCAGCTAAGCTCTACCTGTGTGGTATCTCTGTATCACTGAATTCCGTTGAGGGTCTTCCTTTGTCTTACTGACCCTCTACTTTTCCCAGCAAAATTATTCTCTCCAAAGATTGGTTCCTCTTGAAAATAAACGGAAAGGCAGTAAGATGAGGTTTCCCCATTCTTGCCTCTTCTTAGCAATAAGGATTAATTCAGGCTTCTTGTTAGGCGGCAGCGAGTCTTAAACTATGAAAAACAAGCCAGCTGAATCTTCCCACAACATCATCGTGTTTACACTAAATGATTATCAAGTCTCAACATTTCAGAAAACGTACGTGGTGTGGTATTAAGCACGTGGCTACTAACTGAAACGTTTGTGGTTCAAAAGCACTGATTGCTCCTTGAAAGAAAGATGAACCACTGTTTCCGTAAAGATTTACAGCCTTCAAAACCCTGTAAGGCGGTTCTGCTCTGCCTTACAGGGATCTGATGAGTCCGAGGCAACTCAATGACGGTACTTTGGGTTTATAGTTTTAGAATACTGAGGCTATCATTTCTTCTTCCGAGCATGAGTGAGGACTTCCCGCGTTAAATTTAGCATAATTTATTTACTCCACTACCAAAATAAGGTTGTTTTAAATGTTTTATGATGAGAGAGTCATCAATATTTTATATTAATTGCAGAGAAAGGATGTCAGTGGGGCTATTAAAAAACCTCTCTGGTCTATGAAGGAAAGACAGTAAGGAAGCCATAATTAATTATTAATTAATAATGATTAATTATTTAGAGCACATTATGTGCTGGGGACTGTGGTAAATACATTCCTAGATTTCATCCCCTTCCACATGGAACACAGATGACAGGCTTCATCATAAATATTTTTTTCATCATAAATATTTTTTTTCCAGGTGACTAGAAGTCTCTGTGTAATTAGAGCAGGCTACATGAAATACTCTTTTTCTCTAAATTAGAGATGGTGTTGTTGTGTGCCATTGAGTTGCCTGTGACTCACAGTATGTACAACAGCTCTGAACACTACCCTATTCTGAGCCAATAACATTGTTTCTGACACACCTACCTCTGTTGGCCCAGTTACTATGTCAATCCATTTCATTCAGTGTCTTCCTCTACTATGCTGACCCTCTACCCTTCAAAGCATGATGTCCTTCTTCAAGGACTAGTCCCTTCTGGAAACATGTGCAAAGTACGTTAGATGGACCTACAAAATCTTCGCCTCCAGGGCGCAACTTGGTTTCATTGTCTCTAGGACAGATCTGTTTGTTCTCTTGGTATCCATAGTATATTCAGTACTCTTCTCCTGCACCATAACTCAAAGGGATCAAGTCTTCTGTCATCCTGAGTCATTTTCCAACTCTCTGAGGCATAACAAGTAAATGCCAAGACCATACTTGGATCAGGCACACCTTAGTCTCCAGACTGCCATTGTTGCTCCTCAGCACTTTGGAGAGGTCCCTGACAGCAGACTTGCCCAATGAAATTCATCTTCTGGCATCCTGACTGCTGGTGCCAAGAGTGTTGATTGACAAGCTGAAATTGTTAATAATCTCAATCTCTTCTCCATCTAGAATGATGCTGCCAATTAGCCCAGTGGTGAGAATCTCTGTTCTCTGGCTGTCGAGCTTAAATTCACACTGGGGACTGCAGTCCTTGACTTCTGTAGCAAAGGCTAGAGCTCCTCCTCAGTTTCAGCAAGCAGGGTATCATCATCTGCTTAATGTAGGTTATTGATGAGTCTTCCTCCAATCCTGATGCCACATTCCTCCTCATTAAGTTCAGCTTCCCAGATGATCTATTCCACATTCAGCTTGAAAAGGTATGGAGACAAGACACATCCTTGAGACAATTCTTCACTGATTTTAAAGCATGCACTGTTTCCTTGCTCTGTTTTGACAACTGCCTCCTAATCCAAACATAGGTTTTGCATGAGCACAATTAAGTGTTTTGGGATTCCCATTCTTCTCACAGTTAGCCACAAATTGTTGTGATCCACGTGGTCAAATGCATTTGCATAGCCAATGAAACACAGGCATTCCTCTGGAACTCTCTGCTTTAAGCCAAGATCCATCTGACATTGGCTATGACTTCCCTTGTACCATGGCCTCTTCTAAACCCAGCTTGCACTTCTCGCAGTTCTCTGTAGAGATATGGTTCCAGGCATTTTTAAATAATCTTCAGCAGAATTTTGCTTGTATGTGATACGTGTGATATTGCCCGATAATCTCCATCTGTGTTGAATTACCTTTATATGGAATGGGAATAACTATGGATCTCTTCCAGTCTTTGACCAAGTAGTTGTCATCCAGATTTCTCAGCACGTCTTGGTGAGCATGTCCAGGGCTGCATCTATTTGCTGAAATATATCAATTAGTATGCTCTCAATTCCTGGGGCCTTGCTTTTTCCTGATATTTTTTAGAGTTGCTTGAACTTCCTCCTCCATCACCATCGCCTTTGGGTCATATGTTGTTTCATGAAATTCTTCTGTGGCAGCAAGTTCTTTCTGGTATATCTGTGTAGTCTTTCCATCTTCTTTTGATGTCTCCTGGATCATTCCATATTCTGTCCAAAGCATCTCTGAGTACTGCAACTCAAGGATTTTTTTTTTTCAGTTCCTTCAGCTTAAGAAATGTTGAGTGAGTTTATCCCTTTTGGTTCTCTGACTCCAGCTCTTTGAACATTTTATTATAATACTTTGTCACCCAGAGCTTCCTTTTGAAGTCTCTGTTCAGCTCCTTAACATTCTGATTTCATCTTCTTCCCATTGTTTTGGCTTCTCTGCACTCTAGTGCAATATTCAGACTCTCCTCTCACATCCATTTCAGTCTTTTCTTCATCCTCTGTCTTAGTAATGACCTTCTGCAGTCTTCATGGATGATATTCTTGATATCCTGCCACAGCTTTGTCTGGTGTCTGTGTATCAGGATTCAAGGCATCAAACCTGCTCCTGAGATGGCTTTTAAATTCACCTGGGACAGACTCAGTCATACTTGGTTCTTGTGGATTTTACTTATTTATTTTTAGCTTCAGCTTGAACTTCCGTATTAGTAGCTGATGACATGTTTCACAATCAACACCTGGCCTAGTTTTCACAGCTGATATTGAGGCGAGGGAATGAAGCAGGATGCTGTCAGAACAGGGTAGGGCGATGGTACCAAGACACGCATGCCGTAGGATGGCACGATCAACACTGAAGTGATGGTGTGTAATGAGGAAAGCTCTTTCTTCTGCTCTTTAGGTTAAAATTCTTGTCAAATTCTGCTTTAAAGCTCAGCATCCAAATTGAGACGGACTAGGTAGGAAGGATTGGCCATCCACTTCTAAAGTAACAAACCTTTAAAAACCCTAAGTGCAATATGACACACTTAGATTAGACTAGCAGATGTGATACCAGAGGCTGAGCCTTGTACTGGGGATTATAAACAAGGTGGAAGAATTACAAACAAACACTAGTGATTGGGACGCGGAATGTGAGAAGTTTGAATGTTTGAAACTTGGACATTGCTGAAGAAGAAATTGTTGTTGTTATGGACATTGTTGAAGAAGAAATAGAATGCATAAATATTGACATATAGAGACATAGGCACCAGAGGGAGCTCTAGTGGCCTAGTAGTGAGAAACTGTGTCCCAAAGGCAAGGGGTTCTAATCCACCAGATACACCATGGGAAAAGGATGGACAATCTCCTCCTGTGCAATTATCTGCCTCTGAAAACAAGCTGGAGGGTCAGCTATGGGTCAGTTCTGACTCAACAGTACAAAACAACAACAACATCAACAACAGTTATGGGAAGCCAAATTTCATACCAAACATTATATGAAAAATCAACATGTGATCATAAATTGGAATTTCTCCTGTGACAGATCACAGGAAATGAGCTGTTTCCTGCAGACAAGAGACAACTAGGGTCTCCCTACAGAGGGAGAGTTAATACCTATGAAATACTTTCTTCCTGAGCTAAAACATTAGGTTGACAATAGAGAAAAATTCAGCTTCATTTACAAGAGAATTCTCTTTACAATTTGCTTCCCCTGATTCAAAATAAATACAAAGAAGCTGGCTTGTAGTGCTTCAGTTGATTTGAACTGCTGGCCCCCTGTTTTTTTATACTCTCTGTTAAATTTTATTCTTGGTGTTCTGTCTTATTATTAATTACTAATATACTTTATCCTCAGTTTGCAACAAACTGTCATTGGTAAAATGAGATGAGTTGTCATGGGACACTTTGTATCAGACAATCAGGTGATCTACTCTGCCAGAAATGAAAAGGTGAGGAGAAATGGCATCCAATTTATAGTTAAAAAGTCCATTTCTAGATCCATCTTAAAATATAGTGTTGTGAGTGATAGGATTAAAATCCATCTGCAGAGAAGGAAGATCTGTTAATACCACTATCATTAAAATATATGCACCAACAACCAGAGCCAAAAAGGAGAAAATAGATGATTTCTACCAACTTTTGCAGTCAGAAATTGGTCAAACATATTACCAAGATGCATTAATAATAATGGGTGACAGGAATGCAAAAGTTGGGAACAATGAAGAAGGATCAGTATTCAGTAAACATGGAATGGGATATAAATGGGGTTGGAAGTAGAATGATAGAATTTCACATAAGCAATGATTTATTCACTCCAAATATCTTTTATACAAAATGTAAACAGTGACTATACACATGGACCTCACCTAATGGTCTGCACAGGAGTCAGATTGATCACATCTATGGAAAGAATCATTGCAGAAGCTCAATATCAGTTATGAAATTAGAGATAGGAAGAAGAAAAATAAGCTGAGTTTCTCTCTCAGGGGGTGACTTTAGAGCTGGTGGGATCGTCAACTGGGATCTTTTATACAAGATACACACCCATGTCGTCGTTGCTGTCATATGTCATGAGTTTCCCATGAGTCATAGTGACTCTATAAACAATATCTCTGAACCCTGCTCTATCCTGAGACCATCTTACTGTCTCTGACACATCCACACCCATGGCCACAGATACTGTGTCAATCCTTCTCATCCAAGGTCTTGTATTTCTCCATGGACTGGTCCCTCCTGGCAACATGCCTAAAAACACATCAGAGCTTCAAAATCCTTACCTTCAAGGAGCAACCTGGCTTCACCATCTCCAGGACAGACTTGTTTGTTCTCTTGACAGTCCATGGTATATTTTGCGCTGTTCGCCAGCACCAAAACTCAAAGATATTGCCCTTCTCTCGTCCTTAGTCTTTGTCCAGCTCTTTGAGGCATAGTAAGTAATTGTAAAAACCATGGCCTGGATCTGGTTCACCTTAGTCTCTAATCTTACATAGTTGATCTTTAGCACTGTTGAGAGGTCAGAAAAGAGCAACAGAAGTCCCCTGAGAGGTTACAACACAAGGCAGGGACAGGGAGCAAGCCAAAGAATATACAGAGGGCAGAGACAGGGAGCAAGCCAGAGAACAGACAGAGGGCAGAGACAAGGAATAAGCTAGAGAACTGAGAGAGGGCAGAGACAGGAAACAAGTCAGAGAATCGAGAGAGGGCAGAGACAGGGAACAAGCCAGAGAATAGACAGAGGGTAGAGACAGGGAACAAGCCAGAGAACAGACAGAGGGCAGAGACAAGGAATAAGCTAGAGAAGATAAACCCACTGGCCACATGGAAATTATACTATATAACTAGGGAAGCCTAACTTTTCACCCAGTGGAAGAAAATACAAGCTCCGTTGAGTGGCCTCAAAAACATGCCACAGGCCATTTCCCTCAATGTTTTAATAGACTGATGCAAGAAATGAGATTATTGGACAGATTCGGGGGTGGGGGGCAAGCATATTCAAAGAGGTGCCATTCACACTTTTCAGACTACTGGCCAGATTCTGGAGCATAATCGTGTTCAAAGCAGTGCTGTTTGCAGCCATCTTTGAGAGGGACATTTGCTGCTTCTTTCCTATCCAGACAGAAATACCACAGCAAAGAAATATGGTAGCTATGCACCATCTGGTGCACATGGTCATGGTTAACACCTACAGTTACACAGTCAAATGAACTGAATCAAATCAAAGTCTTATTTACATGGACAAATACTTGTTTAAAACCCAGTCACTGTAGTACAGGCACTGCTAAATGGACATCACTTGCAAGAAGAAGTCCCCTCTGATATCTTGCTTAGTTACATGTTAAAGATCTAAGAATAATTTCCTTTCTGCATACCTTTTCAATCTATATAAGGAACAGATAACTCAGCAAGCTGGACTTTCTAAAGAAGAATGTGGCATCAGGATTGGAGGAAGACCCATCACCAGCCTGTAATATGTGGAAGACACAACCTTGTCCTCCAAATCTAAGGAGGACTTGAAAGTGTTTGCTGCAGAAGTTCAAAGACTGTGGTCTTCAATTTGGATTGCCTTTAAATATCAAGAAAACAAAGATTCTCACTACCAGGCCAATTGGCAGCATCATGATAGATGAAGAAGAGATTGAGGTTGTTAACAATTTCAGTTTGCTTAGCTTCAAAATGTATACTCTTGAGACCAGCAGTCAGAAAATCAAAAGACAAGTTACTTTTGTAAAGTCTGCTGTCAACGACCTCTCAACAGTGCTAAAGATCAACTATGTAAGATTAGAGACTAAGGTGAACCAGATCCAGGCCATGGTTTTTACAATTACTTACTATGCCTCAAAGAGCTGGACAAAGACTAAGGACGAGAGAAGGGCAATATCTTTGAGTTTTGGTGCTGGCGAACAGCGCAAAATATACCATGGACTGTCAAGAGAACAAACAAGTCTGTCCTGGAGATGGTGAAGCCAGGTTGCTCCTTGAAGGTAAGGATTTTGAAGCTCTGATGTGTTTTTAGGCATGTTGCCAGGAGGGACCAGTCCATGGAGAAATACAAGACCTTGGATGAGAAGGATTGACACAGTATCTGTGGCCATGGGTGTGGATGTGTCAGAGACAGTAAGATGGTCTCAGGATAGAGCAGGGTTCAGAGATATTGTTTATAGAGTCACTATGACTCATGGGAAACTCATGACATATGACAGCAACGACAACATGGGCGTGTATCTTGTATAAAAGATCCCTGGGGGCATAGTGTAGAACATGTGAGGATGTTAACTTGAGGATCAGAAGCATGACTCCATCAGGAAATCAGGAACTCCAAAGTTCAAAGATGGGCAGTCACCTGACCTACAGATATACTGCCGGGGAATGCCGATGGAAGGTCAATGTAGCTACAAGTAACATAAGGGCAGGCGGCTTTGTTTTGCTATTTTAATAATTTGTTTCCTAGAAAATAAAGCATTTGAGAATGAGAATGACTTTTAGATAAGTAGCATTATCTTTTCCTTTCCAGAGCTGGTTCATGGACGCTTTCGATGTGCAAGAGCCACGTTGAATTCTCTGTACAACCATTAGAAGCACACAAGGGCAGCCTGGTACTTCACTTAATTCAGAGTCTACAAGGAAATGTCCTTCTGGAAGGAAGCCACGGAAGCTCTGCTTCAAGATAAATGGAGAGCTTGCCTTTTCAGTCAATCTAAACCAAGCTGGAAGAACTGGGAGTGGACGGTGTTTTATGCACTGCTCTTTGCTCTTTTCAGATGCAGCTGCTGCCCTACCCTTTAAAAAGCTCAATAAAATGTGCTCCATTTTACAATGCTGCACTTTATGGGGGGAGGAACTGACCGTGGCAGAGAGAACTAGAAGGCCTGGCGTCCTTCCCTTGAGATCCACAACACAGAGCTCTGTGCATCTTAGCAAGAGACAGAAGGGTGCACACTGGGCAGTGCCGTGTGAACGTGTGATCCAGGATTAAAAGGATGTGTATGCTTTTCCTTCTGTGGACATGGGTAGGAAATCACAGCTTGACACCTTCTTCCTGTGTGAGGGACTGCCTTTCTCCTCCGGTGTCTTCAATGTCAAACGTTTACAGTCTGTAATAAAACGGAAAGTGCCTGTTGGTTTGGGCGAGAGCTGTAGGCATGACCCAGGGGTGGACATAGTATTTCTCTGTGTCTTCACAGACGAGCCCTCAGCACGACTTCATCCACTTTCTCTCTTTCTATGTTGGAAGGATCTGTTCAAACAGACATCTCCACGGCCAACCGTACACTCCTCCACACCCCAGGAAGCACTGACTGAGCACTGCCATCGGGGCTGGTATCCTGGTGGGGCTGGTGTCCTGTGGACTCAGTCATTCTCGAATCAAGGAGATCAATGGGCGTCAGGGTGTCACAGCTCACAAGTCACAAGGAACGTGCTTTGGAAGAAGTGTATCCAGAACACCCCTGAGAACACAGGGCAGCTCGACTCCCTCCCACGTTCTGTGGGTTGAGAAGAACCTAATTCGTGGCAGAGAACTAGCAAGAAATAAGAAATCCTCAGGACGATGGACCGGCACCAGGGCTGCACAATGAGCTGATGCCACAGTGACTGGCCGAGGATGGGCCTCGGTTCATTGTTCCCGCTCTCGGCTGGTGTGAGTTGGTGCTGACCCAGCAGCACCTGGCAGCAGCCACACTCACAAAAGACTTCTCGCTTTAAGTCACTGGTTGAGTTCTAACTGCCAACTTTTCAATTACCAACCAAAAGCAAACTGCTGACACCACCCAGGGACCTCGCTGGAGTGAAATCCTGGTCCTTACAGAGTTTACTGAGGGAGAGAGGGTGTTAGGGATGAATGGAGACAGAGGAAGGGAGGGATGGAGGGAGGGAGGGAGAAAGGCTAACAAGTGAATGACATCGTTATGCAATGACAAGTGCCTGAGGACTGAGTAGGGCAGGGCCAGGGCAGAGGGATGGCTGTCTCAGCAGGGGCAGGTCAGAATAAGTTAGGCATCCTGTTGGAACAACACTTAAGCCCTCCTCTACTAACCAAAGGTTAGGATGTTTGAATCCACATAGGGGAGCTCTGGGCCTAGTGTTAAGATGCTGCACTGCAATCTTGAAGGCCCACGATTTGAGGCCACCAGCTGCTCCGTGGGAGGATGGACCATCTCCTCCCTTGTGATTACTGCCTCTGGAAACCCACTGGACGGTGAGCTATGAGTCAGTTCGGATTCAATGGTACACATCAACAACAGTGACTTTACAAAAACTAAGCAGTCTGACTCCGTGAAGACTCTTAGTAGACACTAAGTCCCTTAGGTGTCTGGATTAGAATCAACAAAAACATTTTAAACTTATAACTGTTGAGTCAAAACAGACTCCTAGCCGCCACTCGAGGGGGTTTTCATTCAGGCTGTCGATCTATCAGGAGGAGATTGCCCATCCTTCTTCCATTAAACAGCTGGTGCATTTTAATCACCTGCCTTTTCACTGGTAGCTGAACTCCATATTCTCGGGGTCCCAGAGCCCTGTAGCATTAGCTACCAAACAGCCCAACACCTGTGATGGACATTCAAATGATATCACAGTGCATAAATGTCCCTTCTTACATCACATCTGCTCATGTGCATGTCTTTATTCCAGTGACCTCTGACCAGCGCACAGAGACCGCCCCAGTACCCCGCCTCTGTGCAGGGCTTCCAGCCACAGTGCCGGTAGACTTCATTTCAAACCCTTGATTCTAACCCTGTTTTCCCTCAGATGAAGGTCCTGGTTCCGCATAGAAGCGGCCACCCACCTGGACCCCATGGCATCCCAGCCACCACTGCTCTCACGTGTCTCCTGTTTCTGGGCCCAGACCACCTCACCCTCCTCCCAGGCGTCTAGACACTGGAAGAGGCCTCCCTGTTTCCGTCCGTCTCTGGTATCCAGCAGAGTTATTCTCCAGAGGGTTAACAAGAGGCAATCACAATTTTTGGTCAAACTGTGAACTGATAAGCTATAAGAAATACAGTAATTGCTTTAAAAAAAAACCACATCAGCTGGTAATGCTGTAGCCTGTTTGTTGAAAATGCAGTGGTTAAAAAGGCAGACATGGGCCACTTGTGTTAACTGAAAAAGGGTGGTCGATAAAATGAATCAGATGCAATTCCAGAACAAAAGAAAAATCATGTTTGCAGGAATTCTGGGCCCACTGCCTGAAGTTCACCCCCAAGACCAACAGTGGGCCTTCATCTCTTACTCTGATGCCCAGTGTCAGTCCTCGTGGCTTCATCCGTGACAATGACACAAATTGGACAGTGATTCCTTGATTCCTTCGGTTGTTCATGGAGCATCAAGAATTGGGGTCAGCCTGAAGGCCGCTAACAAAGAGACATCAGAAAATATGGAACTGGCTAAAATTAACAATTAAACCAGGAAACATGGCTTTCCCCCAAAGTCCTAAGATCTATTTGTCTTCTGTTAGTGGAAGACTGTTGAGCAGGAGAGGGCTCTTTGGCTGACCTAGGTCCACACATCTGCAGCCGCCTTCGCCTGCTTCCGAAGCTGCCAGGGATTTGGTCAGCTTTTCTTTCTTGCCGACTCATAGACTGGTATTTTCGGGTACTTAGAAATATCAATTATTGCTTTCCCTTAATTATCCTTTATTTTGAGATCATTCACTTCCATTTTTTTTCTTTTGTTAAAAGATGCCAATTATTTCCTTCTTCAACGAATTGCAGGCTCTCTACTCTCTATCTGCTCATTTTTGCAGACATGTATGATTTAAGAATGTCCTTTATGCTGAGAGAAATATCTCAGTCACAAAAGGACAAATACTGCCTAGTGCCACTGTTACAGAATGGGACTGACATCAGGGTTGGGGTGAGACTGAGGAAAAATTGAATAAATGATGTCTACTGCATTGAAACAGAAGAGGGAGAGAACCGTTTAAAGGCAATATATGAGTGGGACATCTTTGGAATAAAGTGAACCCTGTGAAAGCTAGAAGCTGTGTAAAGCGAACATGTGACAGGGAAGGGAAAACTCCATTTCTCTTCCACCAAAACAAGTGATAGGAAAACAAGGAGACTAAAAGCAGAAGACTAGAGACATACAGAACAACAAGGCAGTCTGGCCGGGTTCCAGTGTACACTGACTGTTTTTCAGAAATCCTTACACTTCCACTGTTTGCTATCGAGTTGATTCTAACTCAGAGTAAACCTGGAAGATGAGTCAAAATGCCCCAGGGGCAGATCCTTTATCCAAACACTTGGAATTTCTGAGCCTTAGTTTCCGATTCAATGTGTGCACAGTGCTGTGAACTGGAGAGGGTGCTTGTGAATGCATCCAAACCTATCTGCCTGGAGCTCTGGCTCAGACATCCTCATTCCTCCTTGGCTCTGCCCTCTCTGACTAGGCAGAGTCCCTGCCCTGTGAACCAGCCCAAACTAAAAAACTACGCAGCTGAGTTCATTCCGACACATAGCGACGCACTCTGGACTTGCCAGGCTGTAAATCTCGAGGGAGGAGAAGGCCCATCCCTCTCCCTGTACTTGCCAGAAGATTCACACAGGCAGAGCTGTGCAGTTCAGGTGAGCCCAACAGCTTCCTTCCTGCGCCACCAGATGCCAAGCTCTCACAGGCTTCCTCCGCTGGCCCCTGGAGTAACCTCCAAGAACACAGCTTTCCAAATTTTACTATTTACTGTCCTTCTTGGTGAACTCTTTCAAGCAGGACAAAGGCTAATAATGACCAAAGAAATGGAATTGCTTTCCCATAAGATTTTCCGTTAAAAGACAGTTAAGAAAGAATCTGAAGCCCTCAGTGAAACTGGCAGGAAAGGATTTGGGTTCTGCTGGTCTGTTATTGGTAACAGATTTCACAATGTTTCCCCAAATCTCCCCAGTTATAACTGCTTCGCATACATTACTGAAAGCACATGTAAATGAGCCCGCATTATCCAAGGCTAAGCGAAACCAAAGACATGAGCGTATGAGCATTAGAGCGTTTTCCAAGCAAACTGAGGGTGCCCGCCGCCACTGCTCCCTGGTCTGGTCTCTGACATCAGAGCAGGGGCCTTCTCAGTGCCCTTTACTGGAAGAGACTGTGAAACAATGGCTTTGAAGAGAAAAAACCCAAATGTCCCAAATTAAAATGAAATCCATGCCCTCCTTAGACCAGACCAGTTGTTCTCAAACTGGCATTGCGTCAGAATCCACGGTTCTTGTCAGAAATGCAGGTGGACTTTGGCTCACAGCTCCACTGTGAATAAGGCTAGAGCCCCTGCCCTGTCCTGTGCCATCCTCTCCGCCTCTGCCGTGACCAAGCCCATGGCTGCAGTGACATCCCCTATGAGTCTGCCTCTTTCACTGACCCTTCATCTTTGCAAGTTTCTAATCTTTTTCCAACACTCTTGCTGGCTGTTGTTAAAGGTCATTGGGACAACTACAAGTCAAGGTTATGAACAGTGGGTCTGAACCTGCCCTACCTGCGCCATACCCATCATCTCCGATACACGTGAGCCCACTACATTAGTGAAGGGATCGATTCATCTCTCTGAGAGTCTTCCTCTCTGCTTACCACCATGGATTGGACAGTAATACAAAGTCGCTTCCAGCCGGCCAAGTTATCTTTCCACAGGCATTTTCTTTAGTTTTTTAAAAATTTCATTGCATGAAAGTCAGATATAGGTTGCTGGGCTTAACAGATTTGAGGCAGCAGGAAGACAAGGAGTGACAACATGCCCAATGCCTTCAAGTAAGCTCCCACATACAGGGACTCCGATGTTCGTGTGGGAGAACCATCCTACAGAATTTCCAAAGTGGCAAGTCTTTAGACTGACAGGCTGCCTTGTCTTCTTACATGAAACACTTGGTGAGTTTAAACCCCCGCTCCTTCGGTTAGTAACCAACGCTTAACCCACTACACTACCAGGGTTCCAGGAACAACAAAACGCATGGAGAAGTAACTAGGCCCCGGTTATTTTGCACAGAAATGCTAAATTTTCCATGAATTCGGAGATCACTTTTCTGTACACTAGTAATGTGTGAGGGCTTACATCAAAGTACAAGATGGTAAATCTTTAAAGTGACAAAGCTAACGTTCCAAAACCACACTTTGATAATAATTATTAAAAAGCCTTTTCACTTTCAACCTTCTAATTTTTATTTTAGAGAATCAAAGTAAAATCATAGTATTTTGCATAATTACAGCGTGTTTTAAAACTGTTCTTCTTTGTTTCGCTTCTCTGGGGTCCCCACTTAGTAACAGCATGCCGTTCTCAAGGTTTCAGGAGCCTGTACATTAGAATTAGAGGGAAATGAAGGGGATTCTGTCAAAATAGATGGCATCTCAGGAGAGGAGCGTGGAGTCTGATACCGTGTGCAATAAAAGCAGCAGCTTGAAAAGAAAAATACTGCATGGCACCACTGTTGCAAAATGGGACTGACATCAGGGTTGGGGTAAGACTGAGAAAAACTGGATAAATTATGTATACTGAATTGAAACAGATGAGTGAGAGAACAGTTTAAGAGTGATATATGACAGGGTATTATGGTTATCACAAGAATCCAGAATGAAAGTTGCATAGTGGAGTGTATCGGGGCAGGGGGATTGTATATCAAGGAAGGAATTTTTCTTTTACTTTTCAAAGAGAAGAGCGAACTGGGGGTGGGAGTGGACAGGGAGAAAAGTGCAACAATGAATGAATGGAAATACAAAATCTCTGTAAATGTTCATTAAAATTAATAAAATTCATTAAAATTAATAAAATAAAATTTTTAAAAAGCAGCAGCTTGGAATTCAGATGCATGCTATTTGCCTTCTTTACATGTTGAAGTTTAAAACACAGCATTTATGAGCACTTCCATATCGACTCTGTCTTCCTAGAATATCTGATAGAAAATGTTACTAGACAATGAATTCCAATATTTTATTTTATCAAAGCAAAAGTAATGCTGGAAAGGAAGATTCCTTCTGCCAAGCAGCAGATGTAGCCAGTACACGTGTTCGTTTCTGATGGATAATCCGCGCAAACATATATTATCAAATTAGCATTTCTCACCTTTATTCCACAAGCTCTGGTGGCAAAGAGCTGCATTGCAATCTCGAAGGTACACGGTTCGAGGCCACCAACCGCTCTGTGGGAGAAAGATGGACAATCTTCTCCCGAGCAATTAACTGCCTCTGAAAGCCTGCTGGAGGATCAGCTATGAGTCGATTCTGACTTGATGGTACACAACAACAGCAACAGCAACAACACAACACAAATGTAAATGTCCACAACACTATTGTTTCCAAACCACTATTCACATACAATATTTTTCTTTTAGAAAACACATTTTCTTTATATTATCAGAAATACATGCATCTCAACCATCTCTCCTGACCCCCACTGCACGTTACCAGTATTCAGATAGCCTTTCCTGCAAGTAGAATCCCTAGATTTGGCCAGAACTTCACTTGCTTACCTGGAACCATATACTAGAGGATCAAGTCTCCCTAAAGGAAACTCAGAAGAAAGGCTTGATCATCTCCTTCAAAAACAAAACATTAACACTGCACAAAACAAACAAAAACCATGGGCTGAAACGTTATAGCGTATAGTCTTGTTTGGACCAGGTCCAAGATGCTGGTCTTGGTCAGTTGATGCACTGCGGTATGTTGGTTCTCACTTGGTGGTCCAGGACCCTGGTCTTGGTCAGCTGATGCATGATGGGAGGCTGGCTCTCTCTTGGTGGGCTCTGGTCTAGGACACTGGTTTGGTCAGTTGATACGTGGTGGGAAGTTGGCTTTCTCTTGGTGGTCTGTGGTTCAGGACACTGGGCTTGGTCAGCTGATTTACTGTGAGAGACTGGATCTCACTTGGTGATCTAGGATTCTGGTCTTGGTCAGTTGATGAATGAACGATGGGAGGCTGGCTCTCACGTGGCTGGATGCTGTGATGCAAGTGGAGGACATTTCGTGCCCAGAAAGAGGTCAGTGTTTCTCAATGAGAGGGTCTTGTGGCCAGTGCCGGCCTTCCCCTGCCTCTGTGTGTGGTAACTGTCAATGGTGACCACTAGGCTAGGCATGGAAACAACTAGTGCCTCAGGATCTGAAAATGACTGAAAAAAAACCACACCAAAAGAAAACACTTCCAATCCATCCCAAATGCCCTTGATCCTAAGAGCCTCTGCCATTGTTTTCTGATTTAACACCTGATTGATGATTGTAAACAGTCCTTTGAGAACTGTGAACCTGTGCTGTGGTTTGTCTCAATTTCTAAGATTTCCCATGTACAGAAATGTCTTCTTTCTGAGATAAAACATTTAAACTCAACTAGTGGGATGTGTGAGGGGACCTAGTGGCACAAACTAAAAACTACAGGGTCTTCAGATGGAGCCCATGCAGAAGCTCTATGAGAGCAAGAATCAGCCATCACCTTCCAGAAAAATAAAGACACCACAGCTGGACACCCAACGGGCAGTCCTCCTCCTCCATGGTGCGAAACGATGGCTGTGTGTTGGATTTTAAGTGATGATGCCTGATAACTACAATGTCAGATAGGAAGAGTAGGAAGAAGGGCATTTTTAATGCTCCTAAGTATCTTCTGAGATCTACCCCTTAGTTAGAGCCAGTAAAATTCCACTAAGAACTTGAAAACAAGTTCCCCTTGATGACAGATGTCAGGGTGAGCACCTGACGTGGGGAACGTTCCCATTTGGAGGCACGTTGGCAGCCGGGCAGCTGCTGGAAACAGGCACAGATGTTCGAATTCTATACAGGCTTGCTAGCAAGAATTGCATTGTTTTGAGAGGAGCAGAACATTTTTTTCCTTATTATTTCTGGACAGGCACATAGGATGGGGGAGGGAGATGTTGGAAAAATGCATCAGAAGAACGAGATTCTAACAGAGAAGAGCTATCTGCCGGCGTATCACCCAGCATGAAACGAGGCAGCTTCAGAACAGCATCCTCCACAATTCTCTCACAATCAGGCTCCACAAACCCAGCTCAAGTAGGACCTACTTCTGAATAAATCAGAGGAAAAGAGAGTTTTCACAAAATCCGTAAGCTCTACCAGGAGCTGAGAACCGGTAACTTTATAAAACGGAAAACAACAATTTATTGTTATGTGGAGAGATGGAGTTGAAGAATCAGACTTGGTTTCACAGAATAAAATATCACAGTGTCTCCACAGAGCTTCACAACAGTCCTTAACATAATTTAAAGAGGTGTCTTCCTTTTGTGGAAAAAAACATATAGAGAAACTGGAACTCAAGAAGGTTAAGTGAAAGCACACGGCGTTCCAAGACATCTGGAACAACTGGCGGAAGCCTCGTGCTTTTAGGATCCCACGGAGCTGGGCAGCTGGGCAGGCCGTCGGGAAAGCTGGAATCAAGGCTGCTGATATAAACCTTATCGTGACTGCCCATCAAGTCCAACTAAGTTTTAAGACTAAAATACTATTGAAAAGCAAGCGACTGCCAATATACAGAAGAGAGAACTTTTAATTTTTGAGAAGTTATATTAAATATCTTCATTCTAGAAGTGGCAAAGGAAAAACGTTTGAAAGCCATCTAGCCCTGCTTCAGGGAATACCATCTGAACACCGCTGGCTACGCAAATACCAAACAGAAGCCTACTCTTCCTCTACTTCCCTACAGTGTGGACCTCATCTCACAGGATATCATGCTTGCAAAGCCGAGGGTCAGAGAAACAGAGAAACACCTCCAACAAGGTGGGCTGATGCAGTGATCCAACCACAGGCTGTGGGACACCAGGGACTGTGAAGATGGTATGAGATGGGACAAGGTTTTGTTCTGCTGCTCAGGAGGTCACTATGATCCACAGCCGACTTTACACCTCCCAACAACAATATGCTCAGATTGGAATGGGATAGCTTTACTAGCACGTGAAGAATCTAGTGTCTGCTAAGGAAGCCTGCGAGTGTTACAGGACAAGGGCCTAGGGTCTGGGTGCTGAGAAGCAAGGCGTGCAGCTGAGCATTCGCTGCTCAACAGAGCGGAACCCAAGCCAGGACAGAGGACAGCCATCGCCAAGCTGTCCTTTTTTCCTTGTTCACATGTGTCTGGATGTATCTTCCATTCTAGTCAATAGTCTCTGGTCCTGTGGGATGATTGGCAGTCTGGAGGAACCCAATAATGTCCAACTTCAGTCTTACCAAGTAGTAGAAGAGATAGTCACTGACGTCAAAGGTGTACCAACTCCTTTCTGCCATTTTCATAGAAAAACACAGTGATGCAGAGGTTGATGACAAAGCTTCAATCCAGAGGTGACAGTACATTTTATGATTGGGTTGCTTGTCTTTTTTCTTGTTGAGGGGCTGGAGTAGTCTAGAAATTTTAGTTTATGAGTCTCTAATGAGATGGATTGTTGTTGGTATTGTTATGTGCCATCAAGTCTCCTGCAACTCATAGCAACCCTGTGTACAACAGCCCTAAACCCTACTCTGTCCTGTGCCAATCTCACTGTCTCTGATACACCCACCCTGATTACCCCAGTCACTGAAACAATCCACCTCATAGAGGGTCTTCCCCTCCTGCGCTGTCCCTCCACCCTCCCAAGCATTACGTCCCTCTCCAAGGACTGGTCCCTCCTTGTAACATGTCCAAAGTCAGACGAAACCTCAGAATCCTTGCCTCCAGGAGCAGCTTGGTTTAACCCTCTCCAGGCTGAACCTGTTCATTTTCTTAGCAATCCACGGTACATTCAATACTCTTCTCCAGCACCACAGCTCAAAGGCATCAATTCTCCTTCTATCATCCCTAGTCATTGCCCAGCTCTCTGATGTATAGCAACTGATTGCAAAGATCATGGCCTGGATCAGGCACACCTTAGTCTCCAGAGACACACGATTGCTCTTCAGTGCCTAACAGTAGACTTTCCCATCACAATATGTCCTTTAATTGCCTGGATGCTGGTGCCAAGATTGTTCACTGTGGAACCAAACAAACGAAAGCTGTGAATAGTCTCAACAACCTCAGTTAGGTCATTGACAAATACTCCCCCCCCCACTATGGGTTCTTATTTACTCTATGGGAGAAGTTGTCTGGTTGTGGGGCTTTTGTATGTGTCAGTTGTCCATTGGGCTCTGTTTTGGGCTTAAAAAAATTTATTTTCCCTTTATATTGATTTGCATGCAAGATTCATAAATAACGTGTTCCATTCATACATGTGCTTCACACATTCCTTCATTCACATGTGTTTTATATGATGTGTTTCATATAATCATTCCCATACTTTGTGTCATAAAATTAATCACCCCTGATCTATGCCCCGTACAACCCTGGTTTTTAGATCACCACTGGATCTTTCCTAATCCCTTTACCTCCTCTCTCTGTAAGGATTTGATTTTTGAAGGTATCATTCATTTATTTGATCCACTCCTGGTTATAGATTAATATTTGTAGTTACATTTGAAAGTCTATTCATGCCATATATTAGGACTCCAAAGTTTGTTCATACTTTTTCTATCATGGACTTATAGGTTTTTGTTTTACTCGTAGGTCCCTGATCTACCTTGGCAGAAGAGATTAAAAGAAATAATCACCAAAAAAGTGGTCAGATGGCCAGCAAATATATTAAAAAAATTCCCCAAATCACTGCTTATTAGAAAGATGCAAATAAAAATATTAATGAGATATCATACACCAGCAGTAATAGCAAAGTTCAACAGGATAGATAACAACAAATGCTAGAGAGGGTGTGGAAACATGGGAACCCTCACACACTGCTGGTGGGAAAGCAAAATGATCCAACCACTCTGAAGAGAAGTCTGGGGCTTTCTCAAAAAGTTGGAAATAGAAATACCATTTGACCTCACTGCTGGGAATACAGCCCAAGGAAATCAGAGCTACAACATAAACAGATATATGCACATCCACATTTATCACAGCATTCTTGACAAAAGCCAAGAGATGAAAACAGCCCAAGTGGCCATCAATAATTTAATAGACAAGAGAAACATTGACACAATGGCACTGAAAGGGAACAAACTTGCAAAACCCTGTACAATCTAGATAAGTCCGGAAGAATAATTATGCTGAGTGAAATATCTCAGTCACAAAGGGACAAATATTGTGTACATCCACTATTGTAATAATAGTACAGAGATGGGTGTGGGTGGGAAAGAGTGGGGAAATAAGAGATAATGAACAGTGCACTGGAATGGGTGAAATGAAGGACAATATGAAAGGAAGGGACAGTTAGAAACTATGACAATATGGAAAGTATAAGATAATTATTAGCCTACAACAGGACAAGTATAACAGAGGGCATGGGGGGGGGGGGAGGAAGAGGGAGGAAAGAGTGCCTGAATAAATGAACGTGAACCAATCTCTTCGTAAACTTTCACTAAAATAAAGGGGGGAAAGAAGTGATGGTGCATGGGAATTTGTTCTTTAATCATAATTTACAGGATAGACAGATGGCTGGGTGGACAGGTGGATGGACGCTAGACAGACAGATGGATATAGTTAGGTGCTGTTGATTCACCTTGAGCTCTCAGCAGGGACTATGTCCTACATATTCTCGTAATCACTCTTCCTTCTTTTCTTCATTTCTTATTTTGCTTCCTCCATGTCTTCTTTTTCATCTTTCTATTTAACTATCTAATCTCTATTAAATCCCTCTATCCTATTCATCTATCTTTTGAATTCATGGGTGCTACAAACAGTGAACACCTTTGACTGCTAACAATAGGCTGGACACTCTAGTTCATTCACCAGCGCCATAGAAAGAAGATCTGGTGATGTTCCTATGCAAAGTCACAGTCTTGAAAATAGTGGGGCACACAATTCAGTTCTACCCCCACACGCATGGGGTCACCATGAGTCCAGGCTGACAAATGACAGTGCTCTAATATCTACCTACCTCTGACCCGCCAGAGAGTCAGCTATGGGTTGGTTCAGACTCGACAAGGTGTTTTCTCCTCCCCCCATGCCCTTTAATTTATCAAAGACAGACTGTATAATTAAAATTTAATACAGCGTGACATGAATTAATAATTTTTGCTAGACAAGCGTCCCTGGCTGAATGGTGGTCTAGTCTTCAGAGAGCTGCTCTACAAATCCAGGGCCATGTCTCCTGGCATTTCCAGCGCAGCAGCTGCTTCACAGGAGAGAACAGATCTTCTCTACGTCACTGTCATTCTCAGAAACCCGCTGGAGGGTCAGCTTGGGTCCGTTCTGTCTAGAGAACAATGAGTTGGAAGCACTGACTCAATCACACTCTTTAGAAACTTGACAACTAACTCATAATGTCTGGGACCAGTTGTCAGCATCCTTCAGGAAAACAGAACGTAATGACGCAGTAAAGAAGGAGCAAACAGATTTTGGGTTTTTTTTTAGTTATTCTTGAAAAGTTGATATAAACTTGGCTATAAATATGACATTAGATAAACTGGTGATTAAGGCTCATTTACTTCATTATTTCTAGAAGTATTATACTCTCCAATGTCTTTTTTTCATAATGTTATAGGGTCACAATATATAACCTAGTTTGTTCTAGATTTTCACACACACACAAAAAAAAAACAACCCCTATCACAGCAGAGAGTACTGACATTTTGAGGAATGCTTGTTCCATGTCTTTAAATTGGTTCATTCACATTTGAGCCCCTGCTGTGAACTGGCATTTCCATCCCAGGTATTCTGAGTCACAATCTGCATTTTAATAAAAGCCCCATCTTTACATAAGGATCCAGAAGAATCACCTTGGCATCCTGTAAAACTAGATTCTGAAGCACCGTATGGAGGGTGGAAAGCAAATTTTCAGCCAGGTGTTAAACTAGAATGAACTGGTTTGCAGCTCTGTCTACTGCATTTCTAAAGCAGTCATTTTTGTGAAAACATATACTTGTCTACTCATTCCACCAGATCACTAAACCTGTCCGTTTATATGGCATGGAAATTATATTTCAGGACCTACAAAAATGCATAGTGAACCACCGCTACGAGTGGAATTTCATTTTGTAGCTTTGTTTCATTTTAAAAATCTACTGTGACATACTTAGCATGGAGGAGATATTAAATTCAACTCTTATGTACTTAATAAAATTCAACTCAAGTGTCTACTACCATCACCTTACTTTACTGGACCGTACAACACTCGGTATACAATTTGTGAGGTAAGAGTGTATGGTAGCAGCAAGATTTCAAAAGGCATATCAAGTCTGCTTCCATGTAATTCATTTGTATTATCCTGCCTTCTGTAATTTCTGATTTCATTGTAATTGCAAATCCACTCATAGGAGAATACTCCTAAAATTGAGCCTGTGATATAATGTAATTAAATTTATTTCCAAACTTCTTCTGTAATATTTTACGGAATTTAAATGGGTGGTTGTCCACAGATGTTATTGATAAGGGATACACATTTATAACCAGTCAGATTGGAATAAATTTTTTATGGAAAAAGTCAGATAAAAAAAAAACCCATTCAGGTCTTAGATGATAGAACAGAAGGAACATCGGTGGCATAGTGAATTAAGTGTCCAGCTCCTAACTAAAACTCAGCAGTTCAAACCCATCATCCGCTCCTAGGGAGAGAAATGAGGTAGTCTGTGTCTGTTAAAGTTAAAGCCCCAGGAACCTTATGGGGGTGTTCTATTCTGTCCTAGGTTCACTAGGAGTCAGGACCCACTGAATGGCAGAGAGCTTGCTTTTGTTTGGAAAGTCTTCATGGCACTAGGCAAGGAGCTTCAGTGGTTTAATGTGCTATTGATTGTGGAGCTAACTGAGAAGTGAAAGGTTCAAGTCCATCAACTTCTCCAGATGGGAAAGATGGGCAATTTGCTCAACTTTTATGAACCTGATGGAGGCTTGGATGGTAACTGTGGGTGAGCGTTGACTTGATGGCATTCGTTTCCAGATTGATGTGTACACACACACACACACACACACACTAGGGAGTGATAGTGTTGGAGCCCAGAGGTGCACTACTCATGAAAGGCTATGCTTCTCTGCCAGTTTGAATCCAAAAGCAGCAACAAGGGAGAGAAATGGGCTGTCTCCACTCCACTCTCAGGGCTGAGAGCCTTGAAAACCCACTGGAGTCAGTTCTGAATTGATGGCTTTGAGCTGAGGCAGAGGACACAGGTGACTCAGCATGGCTATGTGCCAATAAAGTTTTATTTACAAAGACACAAATTGCAGTTTGCAAAGCCCTGATGAAATTTCTGCTCTACATAATGGCACGAATAAACCAGCAGCATCTACACCGTACACTGGTGTTGTTAGGTGCCATCCAATCACGTACGACTCATAGTGACCCTGTGAAGAACAGACCTGAACCCTGTGCTATCCCGTGTCATCCTCACAATCTCTGACACACTTGAGCTCATTGCTGTATTCACTGTGTCAATTCACCTGGTTGAGGGTCTCCCTGTCTTTGTCCGTCTACCTTCCCAAGCATGAGGTCTCTCTCCCACGAATAACCTCTACCTAGAAAAGTATGTGAGACAAAGTTTTCTCACCTTTGCCTCCAAGGCAGACTTTGGCTGCTCCTTCTCCAAGACATGCCTCTTTGTTCTTTTGGCCGTCCATGTCCACTTCAAAACTTCTCCACCACCACCGCTCAAAAGCATCAATTCTTCCCTAAACCCTTTTCACTATCCAGCTCTTATTAGCATAGCAAAAGTGATTGAAAAGACCTGAATGGCCTGAGTAAGGTATACCTCAGTCCTCAAACTAACATTTTTGTTCCTCAAAATTTTGAAGAGGTCCCTGATTACAGACTTTCACATGGTAGATAGACCCAGCTAATGCTCAGAAAGGCAGATTCTCAAGCGTGTCCTAGACCACCTGGCTCTTTTTTTAAAATTTTTTTGTTTTTAATTTAGGTTGTTTATTTTTCATTTCAATGAACATCTACAGAGATTTTGGGATTCCATTCATTCACTGTTGCACCCTTCTCCCCGCACAAACCCCTCCCCCCCCCTTTGCTCCTCTCCTTGAAAAGCAAAAGAAAAACTCCCTCATTGGTACACAATACGCC
>NW_006399774.1:15775854-15783691 GCF_000299155.1 Elephantulus edwardii
TAGAGCTATTGTACATAGGGTCGCTATGAGTCGCAGGCGACTCGACGGCACATAACAACAACAACAACAACATTCATTATCACACTGTGAGGCAAAAATAATGGGATGAATTCAGTGAATGAGGGCGAAGGTAGCCAAAAGAATGCAACCAGCACAGCTGATGCGTCCATGGAGGGATTGTGGAATTGATGCACGTTGACTTGTATGTTTTTAATAAAGAAAGATCAGTATGTGAATGGAACAATTAGATGCATGATTGAAACAGATAGGCAGTGATTATAATAAAATAACACGTTCGTACTGAGGTAACAGGAAGGGTCATCCAAATGAGGAACAGAGTGGTCCATTTGCCAATGAGAAAAATCTAATATTCATCTTTAGAAGCACATGGATATAATAAACATTATTTAAAAAACTGTAGTGAAGTCAGAAACAACTTATATATGACCCTCCAGCAGGTTTTTAGAGGCTATCAATTGCATGGCAGGATATTGCCCATCTTTCTCCCATTGATAGGTTGGTGGATTCAAACACACAGCTTTTAGATTGCCAGCATAAAGCTTAACCACTAAGCCACAGTACTTAAAAAAAAAAAAAGCCACAGCAATTTCTTTTTGTTTTATTTGCTTTTAAATTAGTGAAAGAAGAAAAGCAGAACTCTTTAATAAAATACATTTTAAATAGCAAATTCAGTGTCATCAAGGCCAGTTCAGCATCTATGAACCCTGGATGGAGTCTGCAGAGTTGCAAATCGCACCAAGAGAAGACCAGTTACTGTGCCTGCCTTTAGGTTAACAATGCAACTACCTAAGCACTGTGATACCAGGACTTTTATCCTCTTTCAACAAAAACAGTTGTATTCATGCACAGAAAATAATAAGGACATATGTTTATTTGAACAAAATCTCATGGAAAGATTAATAGCAACTCTTACAGTGAACTATTTACATAGCATGTTGGTGACAGAGGCCTGAATTTGAGAACCATTCTCTAAATAGCAAGATGCCTACAGAATGTCATTACAACTTTGTCTTTACAACTTTGAGAAAAAGCGAAGGCAGTAATAGATGCTTTCTCAGACTTAGTGTGGTCCTGACGGAGAAGAGAACTCATTCATTGACCCCTAACTTCCCTCCCTGCCTTTCTTATTAAGAAGACACTATTGTTGTGGTCCTTGTTGTTGTTAAATATCATCAAGACTCCTAGTGACCCTGTGAACAACACATCTGAACCCTGTCCTGTCCTGTGCCATCCTCGCCATCCCTGACACACGCAAGCCCACTGCTGCAGTCACTGTGTCAATCCACTCGGTTAAGGGTCTTCCTCTCTTTCACTGTCGTGTTAAAGACTTTCATGTTACTTTGAGGATTAAGGTACACCTGAGCCAGGCCATGGCCTTTTCAATCACTTGCTATACTGCTAGAACTGAACAGTGAGTCAGGATGGTGGAAGAAGAATTGATCCTTTGGAACCATGGTGCTGGAGAAGACATTGCTTAACAGCTATGTGTTGGAGAAAGTGCAGCCACACTCCTCTTTGGAGGCAAAGATGATAAGACGTCATTTCACATACTTTGGGAATGTTGTTAGGAGAGGTTATTTACTGGGAAAGGACATCATGCTTGGGAAGGGGGAGGGACAGGAAAGAGAGGAAGGTCCTCCACCCTGTTGCTGTCCTTGGGTAAAGCCAAGTGGGTTGCACCTCACAGGGACCCTCTGTGCCACAAGACCCTACATGACCTTGCAGCATCCTCCCATTCTCTGCCATGTTCAAGTCCACTGTCATGGTTACGGTGTCTACTTATGTCACTGAGGGTCTTCCTCTCTGTTTTACTGACCCTTTACTTTTCAAAGCATGACTGACCTCTCCTGATGTTGTTATTGGTCATCTTCAAGTTGAACATAACTCATTGCAACCCTATGAACAAATTCAAAGCATGACATCTTTCTTCACAGACTGACCTGTCCTGATGTTGTTATTGATCGTCTACAAGTCGAACACAACTCATAGCAACCTTATGAATAAAAGGCCTGAGGCCCCTCTATAACTACTGACATTTATCAAAGTTCATAGCGTTTCCGGAGGCACATTGTTTAGGAAGTGGATGCCACTCCTGCTTTGTCGATGCTGTGTCTGCGCATCTCACTGAGGGTCTTCCTCTCTCTTTTACTGACCCTCCACTCTTCCAAGCATGATGTCCTTCTTCAGACTGACCTCTCCTGAGAGCGTGGCAAAAGTTGTGAGGTGGAGTGATGCCATCCGTGCCTCGGAGGAGCATGTTCAGGCCACACTCCCTCTGGGACAGATTTGCGTGTTCCTTTGACATTTCTTCTTATATTAATACCATCCCACTGCTGTTCATAGGGGCGCTTTGAGTCATATTCAACTCGATGACACCCAAGAACAACAACTGCTCCTGAGCCGACTCTGACTCATCGAGAACCCCAAGTCTATTTCTGAGGCTGTAAATCTTGATGAGGGAAGACTCCTCTGCTTTCTCCCCAAGTTCATAGATGTGAACTGCTTACATTTTATTTATTTAGTCTGACACTATGTACGTTACACGTACAATAGTTTCACACACAAAAAAGGTGTGCATTATTCTCTTTTTAGAAGCAGCACAAACTATTATTCTAGCATTAGTTTCCTATATGCACTTAATGTGTTTGCACGCAGTTTACAAAGGTGTTATTGTTATTTGCAGAAAAATAGAGCCAAGGCTTGCGAAAGATTTTACGTGGCAAAGTCTGTCTTCTCTGTTCTAAGCCTTGTTGATTTATGTGGGGAGGAAAATTCTAAATCCCAGGGAAAGGCTCTCATAAGATAGCTGGGAACTGCTGACTTTAGCTGCTAAGCAGAGGTGGCCCTCGTCATGTGACTTCACGCCAAGCTCCACAGCGCTTCCCTGTCTCTGGATGAGGGTCTGACAGCATTCGGTAGCAGGGTGGAAGCTCTCAGTCAGCAGAGCAAGCAGCGCCTGGCGGATGGCGGGAAAGGAAGGTTGACCAGGGCTGCCATGATCTATTTCAGAGTGTCTCCATCCATTCTCAGGATATCCCAATGGGGATTTTGGCCTTGCAACAAAATAAGAAATAACAACACTAACAATCACCACAGCAATTGAAGGTAGGATGATGAACATTCTCTTAAGAGCCTTTAGCAACGCTTCCAGGAGAGGTTTATGGCTGTGTGGCCTCAGAGCAGAGCCAGGAGGAAGAAGGGGTGGAAGCTCTGAGGCCCCAGGAGGGCCCAGCTCAGCATCGCTCACTGTTTCTCTTTTGTTGGTAACGTGCAAGCTGAGTCCACAGGCACCCCAAGCAAGTGCAGGCACAGCTTGAACCTTGAAAACAATCTTACTTTGAAAGTGACTTTCCCTTGTAAGCTAAAAAGCACTTTTTAAAAAAATGAGAGTTCATATAGAGAGACGAGTTGGCCTAGTTGACAGAAAGTGATGCTACCAAGCCAAAGGTGAGTGACTCGAATCCAGTGGCCCTCAGGCCTGTTTTTCATTGTTTTTAGTCAAACATTCTTCTAGGTCGTATAGCCCTGGTGTGTCCACTTGCCGTACAGAGGTAACTCATGGTTGCTGTGATGCTGAACACTGTGACACTAGTGTGTCAAATGTGATAATGGTCACCCATGGTGGACAGAGTTTGGTGGAGCTCCCCAATTAAAACAAGCTCGGAAGCAGGAGTGGCATCCACTTCCGTAACAGCTTGCCTCCGGAAACCCTATGAACCTGGAGAAAGGATGAAAGTCATGCAAGTGTCGAGGACTTCCGTTCATAGGGTCACTATGAGTCGTCTACAACTCAACAGCACTTAACAACAACAACAACAAACAATGAGAGGTTAAAGCTAAGACACCAGTGAGTGCTGCCAGCCGATGTTCATGTCTTCCAATTTCACCTTGCTCAGTGCATGACTGTAAATTAGATATCAAAGTGAAGAACCAGAATTATTTTGCTAGATAATTATTCTTCTAAACAAGAGGCTTCAGGATCTTGTAAACTCAAGTAAGCAGTCTTCAGCAAGTACAGAAAGTTTGTTCTCAGAATTTCTTCCAAGTACCAGACATCTCACCCATCGCATGTCAGCCCTGGGACCTGCTGACTATTCTGCAGGGGGATGGAGGTAGACTGCAGGCTGGAGCGCAAGACCCTTATCTCCGGGGAAGAAGACGGACATCCTTCTCTCCCATACCTAGGATTTTAAGCAGGAAGAGACTCTCTGTGGGGCGTCACATGCGGAGAAAGCAGGCAGATGCCCCTTTAGTTTTTGGTAGAAAATGCTGTGTCAAGCAAAGGAAAACACCAGGTTAAAAGTGCAGCTCTCGGGGGAGGAGGGATTGTATAACAGAGGAAGAATTTTTCTTTTACTTTTCAAAGAGAAGAGCCAATTGTGGGGGAGGGGTGGACAGGGAGAAAAGTGCAACAATGAATGAATGGAAATCCAAAGTCTCTGTAAACTTCCATTACAGTTAATTAAAAAAATTAAAAAACAACAACAAAAAGTCCAGTTCAACCTCAAGAAACACATGCCACCCTATGCTCCTGAGAGAGGTGTTCTTCTTCCGGCCTCCTTTTGGATTCTGATGAAATTCTGAAGGAGTCCTCTCAGTGGTGGGTGATTTACACAGTCCCAGTGTTGACATTGCTCATTCCTGAAGATCTCCCATAATGGAAAGTCAAATGTCTACACTTTCTAGGTGAGGAAAAGAATCCTCAGTGTCACTACATCCCCTCTCACTCTTCCTGAGTACATACACTTTACTATTCTAAAAACAATGATAACTGTATAACATTGGTGACCAATTTAGTGTAGTGGAGACTTTCAGAGATCAGCACTTGTTTTCAAAGATGGATACGAGTTGGTTGTAAACCAGAGCGATCCTTTGCCCCAAAGGACAGCCCATCGCCCTGTCGTGCACCAGCCTCAGAATCCCAGCTGTCAAATCGTTCATCTCAGCAGCCACTGTTTCAAATCATCTTATTGAGGGTCTTTCTTGTTTTGAAGACCCTGGAGAATTTTTTATAACATGCTCAAGACATTTAAGATGATTTCTACCCTTACTTGCCTCCACGGAGCATTCTGAGCAGGCTTCTATCAAACACAGATTTGTCAGTTCTTTGGGAAGGTGACGGTGTATTGAATGTTCTTCACTGTTATTAAATATTCTACAGGCACATGACATTGGTACCAATAACTATAAGGTTTAAATGAGATACTGTCCTGAAATCTCCTTTTCAGTGCACCCTGTATGTCATCATTATTTCACAAATGAAGAGTGAGTCTGACTAGTCACGTGAGTAAGTTGTCTACATTCTCTGAGACTCAGCTTCTACACTAGAAACGGGTGCTAAATGCAGTAGACTTCTGCAATGACATAAATAGACTCAACTATAACTGATGCACAACCAGCAGAGGGTAAGTTACACGACGGGGACCTCCTAAAATTAGATCCTCATGTACATCAAAAGATTTACCCAAGAGAGAAAGGAGAAAGCACAGATTGGAAAAATTATTTGTCAATGACACATCTGGCAAGAGCTTCATTTTTAAAACTTCTGCAAAACTCCAACTCTTCAAAAAGAAAAAAGTATACAACTCCATTATAAAGTAGGCAGAGGGTATGAACAGACACTTTATCAAACAAGATAGCCAGATGGCCAAAATATGGAGAAATGCTCAAGATCATTAGCTGTAAGAAAGATGCCAATATAAACAACAATAAAGTATCATCTCACTCCAGCAAAAATGTCAATATTCAGCAATATTCAGCAAGACAGTAAACAATGAATGCTGGTGAGAGTGTGGAGAGATTAGAATTCATATACATTGCTGGTGGGAACATAACACAGTGTAACCATTCTGTAAAGCAGGGTGACAATTTCCCAGCTATCTATATGGTCAATACTCTTTACCAATACCAATATAAAGATATTAGTTCTTTAATTGATTGTCAAAGAAAACACAGAAATGAAGATAAAATATAGCTACTAGGTATACCTGTGAGACATTTAGCTAATATTAAAAAGGAAAGTTCATGGGAGAACTGAAGATGGTGCCATTAACATGGAAGTCTCTCTGGAGCAGAGTTGCAGAGCTTGGGTTTATGTGCTCGAGTTATAAGGTGGACTCTATTCAGATGGCAACAAAGGCCTGAGGTCATGATTTACCTTTGAAAAATCAGCCACTGATAACCCTATAGAGGACAGTCTTTCTGGGGAACACATGGGGCCCCCACGAGTTAGGGTGAACTCAATATCTACCAGCTAATGGTATTGAGAGCTGGGGGTCTTGTCCCTACTCACTGAATCATGGCAGACTCTGTGACGTCTTTGCTCAACAAATGAAGAAAACAAAGGAAGTCATATGCTGCCAGAATCTGAGCCCAGGCCTGAAACCGGTCCTTTCCTCTGGCATGTGGAATATCTTCCTCAAAGACTCTGCCTTAGCTGGAAGAGTGACCACGTATAGGTGCTCAACTCAAAAAGCTCAGAGTGTCTGTAGACCATCTGGATGTCTTTCTCTGTAAAAAGTCTTTTCATGTCTTTTGCCCCTTTTGTAATTGGGTTATCCGTCTTTTTCCTCTGGAGACCCAGGAGTATTTGGTAAACTTTTGTTATGAGACTCTTGTCTGAGATGGTATTGCCAAATGTTTGTTCCTAGTTGGTAGGTTTTCTTTTCATTATGTTGGAAAAAGCTTTTGATGAGCATAAAAAAGTGCTCAAAATCACTGCCAATAAGAGAGATGCAGATCAAAACCACTATAAGTCACAATCTGACCCCAAGTGCAGTGACAAAGTTTAGTAACATCAGTTAATAAATATTGGAGAGGGAGGGACTTTTTTTATATAATTTAATGAAAGTTTATAAAGAACTTGGATTTCCATTCATTCATTGTTGCATATTTTCCTACCTGTCCCCCCCTCCCCTTTGCCGTTTTCTTTGGAAAGAAAGTTCTTTCACTGTTATACAGTGCCCCACCCTGGACCACTTTACTATGTAACTCTTATTCTGGACTCTTGTAATGCCAATAATACCTAATCATATGTTCCTTTTATACAGTTCTCTCCTATGTCTGTTTCAATGCCACGTACATTGTTTATCCCCTCTTTTCTTAGTTTCCCCACACAATGTTGGATAGATTGTTAGTGGGATTGAATGGTACAACCATTATGACAGACAGTTTTGTGTTTTCTCAAAAAGTAGAACATAGAAACTCTGTATGGCCCAACTATTCTACTACTAAGAATATACCCCAAGGAAATTATAACTGAGAAACAGAGATCTGTACACCAATATTCATAGTGGAGATCTGTACACCAATATTCATAGCAGCATTAGTCACCATTTCAAGAACATGGAAACAACCCAAATGTCCAAGCAACAATGGAATAGATTGAGAAATTGTGGTACATTCACACAATGGAATACTACGCAGCACTCAGGAGCAATAATTTTGAAAAATATGACCTAACTTGAGAGAGGCTAGATCCCATTATGCTGAGTGAAGAAATGCAGTCTCATAAGGACAAATACTGCATAAGACCAGTATGGTAGAAATAGAAGGATGACTAGTAAAACATGTATGGGAACCCAAGGTGGGGGGGGGGGATGATAGCAGAGGGGTGAGGAAGAGTAGGTTTGAAACCACAGGGTTGCAGTTTGGTGGGTGGAGGGAGGGGGACAAGAAAGTGGGAAGGGTCTTGTTGAAAAGACAGGGTAATTATGGGCAAGATCCAATGGTGATTAATTTTATGAAATTTAATGTGACACTGCATAGTTCAAAATTGGGAAGGGTATATGTCAGGGATGTGTCCTATCTCCATACC
>NW_006399774.1:15783791-15785415 GCF_000299155.1 Elephantulus edwardii
CTCATTGCATACTCCTACGATGAAAATACCACCTGACTCTTGACTCGAATTCTTCAACATGTCATGGGCTTGAGTGATAATCAAAGTGTTCATCATCTGGGTCGGCATCTGCTTTGCATGAAGGAAGAGATTCAGGGAGCTGTCCTTCTCGGCTGAGGTGCCCATGCCTGAGGACTAGCAGGCTCTCACTCTCCCAGGACTTACATTCTATGCTCCATCAGCACTCCCTGACCTCGTCCTGCTTAGCTTTTATACAAACATTTTGGAAACATAGTCACTGAGGAAATATAAGGGGGAAACAAAAATTGAATGTGTTCTCAAGCATTTCTTACTTTAAAAATGTAGCAGGAAACTAAGAAAGTGACAACAAACAGCATTGGCAAATCTGCTTTTTAAAATCTCTTTCAAGTGCTCAGGAGCAAGAATGATACTTACAGGAAGCTCCTGAACAGAGCCACGGTATTTTTAATTACTTTATATACATATGAAAGATGCCCGATAAATAATGAAGATCAAAGGATAACTAATATCCTTGAATTGTGGTGTTTGCAAAGAATATCAAATGCATAATAGACTGCCAAAACCCAAACAAATCTGTCTTAGAAGTGCAGCGAGGGTGCTCTTTAGAAGGAAGGATGGCAAAAGTCAATCTCACAAACTTTGGACATATTTTCAGGAAAGGTCAGGCCTTGGGGGAAAATATTAATAAAGATATCATCTCTGAAAATGTAGAGGGTCAGCAAAAGAGAGGAAGATCCTCAATGAGACGGATTCACGGGGTGACTGAACGGCGGGTCTCGAGCAGAGCTGAGGTGGTGAGGACGGAGCAGGATGAAGAGGGTTTTGTTCCGCTGCACTTAGGTTCACAGGAGTTAACACCTAGTCAAAAGGACTTCCCAGCGAGATAATCTGCAGGACAGGCAGGCACAGAAGGGCCCTTTGTGAAAGCATAGTCCCTCATTTCACACAGAGCTCCCAGCTCCCTGATGGCAGGATGGGGTCTCCACCAGAGTGAGGCCAGCAATGTCCCCATCAGCGCAAATTTGTTTTCTGTATGTAGGAAGCTCTGGGGCCTTGTGGTAAAAAGCTGTGCTGCAATCCCCAAGGCACAGGGTTCAAACGGACCTGCTGCTCTGTGGTGGAAGGATGGGCAATCTCCACCTATCCCAGCAAATGCCTCGGAAAACCCACTGGAAGAGAAGCCATGGGTCGGCTCCAACTCAAAGGCACACAGTAACAATGATCATGTATTGATTTGCATTCCTACAATTCAATGAAAAATGTCAATCATTTAAGGTGATCTTCCCAATTCTCAAAACAAATACTTTAAAAGATTTCTTGAAAATAGTGAATTTCAAAAAGTAACTAACACAAAAAAACATAAACACAAATAGATACGAAGGAAATGAGACAGCTGGCACTTTTCTGGAACTTACTCTGTCCTATTGGTGAGATGAGATGGACTGGCATGGGGGATTTTGAGTCGGATGACCATATGATATATTACTCTGGAGATGAAAAAGTGAGGAAAAATGGAGTTGCTTTCATAGTTAAAAAAGCCATTGCTAGATCGATCTTGAAGTACAATATTGTCAGTGACAGGATAATATCTATACGCATACAA